>NC_090444.1:151837015-152207015 GCF_031143425.1 Pleurodeles waltl
ATGCAGGTGGTGTCCAGAGCAGCTACTTTTCACAATGTAGCACTGCATGCTGAACCTATTGAGGATGATGACTTTTTATTTAATACTTTGTCGTCAACACACAGCCAGTACCAGAGTCTGCGGATGTTACCAGGGATGTTAAAACACGCAAAACAAGTGTTTAAAGTCCCGTCAAATGCAGAGCCATTACACCTAGGGTGGAAAAAAAAGTACAAGCCTCCCCTACGGACCCTGTGTACATCACGCAACAACTAACACCTGACTCTGTGGTAGTAGGCGCAGCACGCAAAAGGGCAAACTCACAGACTTCTGGGGATGCACCACCATCCGACAAAGAAAGTCGAAAGTTTGATGCAGTGGGGAAAAGAGTTGCAGCACAGGCAGCCAATCAATGGCGCATTGCCAATTCACAGTCTTTATTGGCAATATATGACAGGGCTCATTGGGATGAAATGCAGCATTTTATTGAACATCTTCCCAAGGAGTTTCAAAAGCGTGCACAGCAAGTGGTGGAGGAGGGCCAAAGTATCTCCAACAACCAGATACGATCGGCAGTGGATGCAGCGGACACATCCGCCAGGACTGTGAATACAGCGGTCACTATTCGGAGACACGCATGGCTCCGCACCTCCGGATTTAAGCCAGAGATCCAACAGGCTGTGCTTAATATGCCTTTTAATGGACAACAGTTGTTTGGGCCGGAGGTGGATACAGCTATAGAGAAGCTAAAGAAGGACACTGACACGGCTAAAGCCATGGGCGCGCTCTACTCCCCACAAAGCAGAGGCACCTTAAGAAAGCCACACTTTAGAGGGGGGTTTCGAGCCCAAAGCACAGAACCCTCAACCTCACAAGCCAGACCCACATACCAGGGCCAGTATCAAAGAGGAGGCTTTCGGGGACAATATAGAGGTGGACAGTTCCCTAAAACCAGAGGGAAATTCCAAAGCCCAAAGGTCCCACAAACTAAACAGTGACTTCAATGTCACAAATCCCCAACACATAACACCAGTGGGGGGGAGACTCGCAGATTATTACAAAAATTGGGTAGAAATAACTACAGACTCGTGGGTCCTAGCCATTGTCCAACATGGTTATTGCATAGAATTCCTACAATTACCACCAAATGTGCCTCCAAAAACACACATGTCCAAACAGCACTTAGATCTATAACAACTAGAAGTCCAAGCGTTGTTACAAAAAGAGGCAATAGAACTCGTACCCAACCATCCGAAAGGAACAGGTGTTTATTCCCTGTATTTTCTAATACCCAAAAAGGACAAAACTCTGAGACCCATCTTAGATCTCAGAACACTAAATCTTTACATCAAATCAGATCACTTTCACATGGTGACACTTCAAGACGTGATCCCCTTGCTCAAACAACAAAACTACATGTCAACATTAGATCTAAAAGATGCGTACTTCCATATACCCATACATCCTTCACACAGGAAATACTTTGTTTGTAATCCACATTACCAATTCAAAGTGTTACCATTCGGGATAACAACAGCACCAAGGGTATTTACAAAATGCCTTGCAGTAGTAGCGGCACATATCAGAAGACAGCACATACACGTATTCCCGTATCTAGACGATTGGTTAATAAAAACCAACACTCAGAAACAGTGTCTTCAACACACAAAATACGTCATAGAAACCCTTCACAAACTAGGGTTCTCAATAAACTACCTAAAATCACACCTACAACCGTGTCAAATACAACAATACTTAGGAGCGACAATCAACACAAAAAAAGGGATTGCCACTCCAAGTCCACAAAGGGTACAAGCATTCCAAAATGTAATACAAAGCATGCACCCAAACCAACAATATCAAGTAAAATTAATGATGAAACTTCTAGGCATGATGTCTTCATGCATAGCCAGTCCCAAACGCAAGATTACACATGCGGCCCTTCAACAGTGCCTAGCGACACAATGGACACAAGCACGGGGTCAACTTCAGGATCTGGTGTTGATAGACCGCCAAACACACACCTCGCTTCAATGGTGGAATCCTATAAATTTAAACCAAGGGCGGCCCTTCCAAGACCCAGTGCCTCAATACATGATCACAACAGATGCTTCCATGGTAGGGTGGGGAGCACACCTCAACCAACACAGCATCCAAGGACAATGGGACACTCAGCAAAAACAACTTCATATAAATCAACTAGAACTACTAGCAGTGTTTCTAGCATTAAAAGCATTTCAACCACTAATAGCCCACAAACACATTCTTGTCAAAACAGACATGACAACAATGTATTACCTAAACAAACAGGGAGGCAGACACTCAACACAGTTGTCTCTTAGCACACAAGATTTGGCATTGGGCGATTCACAATCACATTCGCATAATAGCGCAATACATACCAGGAATTCAAAACCAGTAAGCCGACAATCTCAGTCGAGATCACCAACAGATCCACGAATGGGAAATTCATCCCCAGATACTGCAAACCTACTTCAAAAACTGGGGAACACCGCAAATAGACCTATTCGCAACAAAAGAAAACGCAAAATGCCAAAACTTCGCATCCAGGTACCCACAGCCTCACTCCAAGGGCAATGCGTTATGGATGAGTTGGTCAGGGATATTTGCTTACGCTTTCCCCCTCTCCCACTCCTTCCGTATCTAGTAAACAAATTGAGTCAAAACAAACTCAAACTAATACTAATAGCACCAACTTGGGCACGACAACCTTGGTACACAACACTACTAGACCTGTCAGTAGTGCCTCATATCAAACTACCAAACAGACCAGATCTGTTAACTCAACTCCACACAAACAGATCAGACATCCGAATCCAGCATGGCTCAATCTAGCAATCTGGCTCCTGAAGTCTTAGAATTCGGACATCTAGACCTTACACAAGAATGTATGGAGGTCATCAAACAGGCTAGAAAACCTACTACAAGACATTGCTACGCAAATAAATGGAAACGATTTGTTTATTACTGTCATAATAATCAAATTCAACCATTACATGCGTCCGCGAAAAACATTGTAAGCTACTTACTACACTTACAGAAGTCTAAGTTAGCTTTTTCATCCATTAAAATACATCTCACAGCAATTTCTGCCTATCTGCAAATTACACATTCAACTTCACTATTTAAAATCCCAGTCATAAAAGCATTTATGGAGGGTCTAAAAAGGATCATCCCACCAAGAACACCACCAGTTCCTTCGTGGAACCTCAATATTGTATTAACACGACTCATGGGTCCTCCATTTGAACCCATGCACTCTTGTGAGATTCAATACTTAACCTGGAAAGTAGCCTTCCTAATAGCTATCACATCTCTCGGAAGAGTAAGTGTAATACAAGCCTTTACCATACAGGAACCCTTTATACAAATACACCAACATAAAGTGGTTCTACGCACAAATCCCACATTTTTGCCAAAAGTTATTTCACGTTCCACTTAAATCAAACGGTGGAACTCCCAGTGTTCTTTCCAGAACCAGACTCTGTAGCTGAAAGAGCATTACATACATTAGACATTAAAAGAGCACTAATGTATTACATTGATAGAACCAAACATTCGCAAAACAAAACAATTGTTTGTAGCTTTCCAAAAACCTCATGCAGGGAATCCAATATCCAAACAAGGCATTGCCAGATGGATAGTTCAATGTATTCAAACCTGTTATTATAAAGCAAAGAGAATTGCCTATTACACCAAAGGCACACTCCACTAGGAAGAAAGGTGCCACCATGGCCTTTCTAGGAAATATACCAATGACAGAAATCTGTAAGGCAGCCACATGGTCTACGCCTCATACATTCACTAAGCATTACTGTGTGGATGTGTTAACACAACAAGCCACAGTAGGACAGGCAGTATTACGAACATTATTTCAAACAACTTCAACTCCTACAGGCTAAACCACCGCTTTTGGGGAGATAACTGCTTACTAGTCTATGCACAGCATGTGTATCTGCAGCTACACATGCCATCGAATGGAAAATGTCACTTACCCAGTGTACATCTGTTTGTGGCATGAGACGCTGCAGATTCACATGCGCCCTCCCACCTCCCCGGGAGCCTGTAGCAGTTATAAGTTGATAAAAATAAACTTGTACATTTGTAAACTTGTAAATATAACACTTTTAATCACATTATGTACCTACATACTTACTCCGTTGCATGGGCACTATTACTATATACAAAACTCCTACCTCACCCTCTGTGGGGAAAACAATCTAAGATGGAGTCGACGCCAATGCGCAATGGAGCCGAAAGGGGAGGAGTCCCTCGATCTCGTGACTCAAAGACTTCTTCGAAGAAAAACAACTTGTAACACTCCTAGCCCAACACTAGATGGCGGGATATGCACAGCATGTGAATCTGCAGCGTCTCATGCCACGAACAGATGTACACTGGGTAAGTGACATTTTCCATATGTGTATGTTCGATGGCATGTGTAGCTGCAGATACACATGCTATGCATAGTCTGCCATCTAGTGTTGGGCTCGGAGTGTTACAAGTTGTTTTTGTTCGAAGAAGTGTTTTCGAGTCACGGGATCGAGTGACTCCTCCTCTTCGGCTCCATTGCGCATGGGCATCGACTCCATGTTGAATTGTTTTTCTTTCCGCCATTGGGTTCGGACGGGTTTCCTTTGGCTCCGATAGTTCGAGTCTGAAAAGCTTCAAAACTCTCTAATCCTCGTCGTTATTGTTTCGATCGCGTACCATCCTCTATCAACACTTTGTTACCGTAGGGTTAAACATCTCTACTCGCCCCTTTGGGGCGCGTGCGCCCAGCTCGGGCCTGGTTGGGCTGACCGCGTGGAAGCTTCAGGATCGGACCCCATTCCGCTTTTGGCCTCTGTGCCACGCAAAAGTTCCCTACACAGACCAACATCTCGTCTCTAATCTCTGCCTTTCCCCAGACCATCAGGAAGAAAATTGCGAGGCCTGCAGATCCTTCCGTTCCAAGAAAACACTCCGACAGAAGAGCCCGGAGTCTCGAGATGGCATCCAAGAGCAGCGAACGTCTGTCGAAGAGGAGGAGATCATGCAGACAGCTGTCTCCGTTCGAGGATCCGACTCCGAGCAGGAGTCTGAGGAGGACAGACCGGTCATGGCAGGACAGCACATGAGTACGCCTGCCCCTGTCCCAGTTAAGCCCAAACATAAGGCATTGGGAACGCCACTGCCGGAAGGCCATGGCCTGACCTGATAAAAGACCTTCGGTGACCAACCCACAACTTCAGCACCGAAAAAGGACACGCCACCCAAGCCATCTGACTCGAGCCGAGGCTCTGTCTCAGAGTCCACCAAGCATTGATCCTTCTAGTCGAAACCTCAAATTGTTTTCGGAGGTGAGGCCATCATCCACCCTGAGTCTTTCGATACCGAAAAAAACAGCTTCGGAGTCAAAGGCCGATTTATACGGAGGAACATGGACTTTCACAAGCACTCAAAGAAAACCATAAACTGACTGAGGAAGACTCACAAATGGAGGCAATAGATGAAAGGCACGCAAGGATTCACATCCACAAAGACACTGGCAGAATTATAACAGCACCTCCTCTAAAGCCTAAGAGGAAATTAGCCTTTCAAGAAAAATTGGACACTGCTCAGCCACCAGCTAAAGTGCCAAAAACCAGAGCGAAACCTCCACCTCCTCAATTTTCTCCTCCTCACTCTCCTCATTTGCTTATCTCTCCCCCTACTAGTCCCACACCTGTGCAATCACCAGCACATTCATTTGATTCACAGCAGGACAATGTGGATCCATGGGATCTTTATGATCCAGATCCCATGCCATGGGATCTTTATGATCCAGATCCCATTACAGATAACAACCCAGACTGCTATCCGTCTAAGCCATCACCACCAGAGGATAGTACAGGCTACACTCCAGTCATAGCTATGGCGGCATCCTATCACAATGTCGCCATACGCACTGAGCCGTTAGAGGATGTCTTCTTTTTTTAATACACTCTCCTCTACACATGCAACTTATCAGTCGCTTCCCATGTTCTCCGGCATGTTAAAGCATGCTGACCAAATATTCAAGGAGCCAGTTAAGACTAGAATAATTAATTACTCCTAGGGTGGGAAATAAAATATAAGCCACCTCCCTCTGATCCTGCCTTTATCACACAATTGCTTCCGGACTCTGTAGTGGTAAGCACAGCCAGAAAAAGAGCAAACTCTCAGTCATCAGGGGATGCACCCCCCACCAGACAAGGAGAGTAGAAAGTTTTATGCTGCGGGCAAAAGGGTGGCATCTCAGGCAGCCAACCAGTGGAGGATAGTCAACTCTCAGGCATTGTTGGCTAGATATGATAGGGCCCACTGGGATGAGATGAAAGACATAATACAACATCTCCCCAAGGTACAACCGAAAAGGGCACAACAAATAGTTGAGGAAGGACAAGCTATCGCAAACCATCAGATCAGGTCAGCCCTAGACTCTGCAGATACATCAGCTAGAACCATCAACACTGCTGTCACCATAAGAAGACACGCATGGCTTAGGTCTTCAGGATTCAAGCTTGAAATACAACAGGCTGTCCTCAATATGCCGTTTAACCAAAACAGCTTTTTGGCCCAGAGGTGGACACGGCTATTGAAAAAATGAAAAAAGATTCGGACACCGCTAAAGCCATGGGTGCTTTGTATACTACACAATACAGGGGATCCTTTCGTAAGCCCCAATACAGAGGTGGATTTAGAACCCAAACACCTGAGTCATCCACCTCACAAACAGTCGGCCTACCAACCTCAGTATCAAAGAGGTGGTTTCAAAAGCACTTAGAGACCAGTACCCCAGAGGCAGGGGAAAATATCAGTCAGCAAAACAAGCTTCACAACCTTCTCATTCCCAAAAAGGACGGAACCTTAAGGCCAATATTAGATCTCAGAACCCTCAATCTTTACATCCTGTCAGAACACTTTCACACGGTAACACTGCAGGATGTTGTCCCACTACTTCAACAGCAGGATTTCATGGCAACATTAAACCTCAAAGATGCGTATTTTCACATACCCATCCATCCAGCGCACAGGAAATATCTCAGGTTTGTGATTCAAGGAAAGCATTATCAGTTCAAAGTGTTACCCTTCGGAATAACAACCGCTCCCAGAGTATTCAGAAAATGCCTGGCGGTAGTTGCAGCCTACCTAAGAAGGCAACACATTCATGTCTTCCCATATCTAGACGATTGGCTAATAAAATCCAACAGTCATACAGTGTCAAAACCATACGCATTATGTAATACACACCCTACACAACCTAGGGTTCTCCATAAACTACCAGAAATCACACCTACAACCTGTGCAAATTCAACAGTATTTAGGGGCAACACTAAATACGCAAACAGCGCTTGCAAGCCCAAGTCCACAAAGGATACAAGCATTTCGCAATATATTGCCACAAATACAGCCAACCCAACAGCACACTGTCAAATTTGTCATGAAACTATTGGGCATGATGGCATCTTGTATCGCCATTGTCCCACATGCAAGACTAAACATGTGGCCTTTACAACAGTGCCTTGCACAGCAATGGTCACAGGCACAGGGTCAACTTCACGATCTAGTGTTGATAGACCACCAAACATGCATGTCCCTTCAGTGGTGGAATTTCACAAACCTAAACAAAGGGCGGCCATTTCAAGACCCCGTGCCTCAGACCATACTTAAAAGAGATGCATCAATGATTGGCTGGGGGGCACACCTCAACAATCACAACATTCAAGGACAATGGGACGCCAAACACAAACAGTTACACATAAATCACTTAGAGTTGCTAGCTTTATTCCTAGCACTCAAAGCTTTTCAGCCTCTTCTCACTCACAAGAATATCCTTAGCAAAACAGACAACACGACAACAATGTATTACCTAAACAAACAAGGAGGGACCCATTCATCCCAACTCTCCCTCCTAGCCCCAAAAAATTGGCAATGGGCAATCCACAACAAAATTCACCTGGTAGCACAATACATTCCAGGGATACACAACCAATTGGCAGATGTTCTCAGCAGAGATCATCAACAAACACAGGAGTGGGAGATTCACTCTCAAGTGCTTCAACTATATTTTCAACTTTGGGGAACACCAGACCTAGATCTATTCGCCACCAGCGAAAAACACAAAATGCCAAAACTTCGCAACCAGGTACCCACATCCCCTATCCAAGGGCAATGCTCTGTGGATTAATTGATCAGGGATATTTGCTTACGCTTTTCCCCCACTCATTCCATTTCTAGTCAACAAACTGCGTCAAAACAAGCTCAAACTGATACTCATAGTGCCAACGTGGGCACATTAACTCTGGTACACACTACTAGACCTGTCAGTAGTACCACATATCAAACTCCCAAACAGGCCAGATCTGTTAACACGAAACAAACCGATCAGGCATCCAAATCCCAACATACCCAAATTCTATGACTTCAGGAGCCAAATCGCTAGATTGAGTATCTACAATTAGCAACTGAATGTATGGAAGTAATTAAACAAGCAAGAAAACCCACTACCAGGCACTGCTATGCCAACAAATGGAAAAGATTTGTGTATTACTGTCAATCTAAAAAAATGACTCCTTTCAGCATCAGTACAAGACATTGTATGTTAATTGCTTCATTTGCAAAAAGCAAACTTAGCTTTTTCATCCATAAAAATACATCTCACTGCAATCTCTGCGTACTTGCAAAATATACAACACAGCTCTTTAGAGTTCCTATTATCAAAGCCTTCATGGAAGGGTTCAAACACATCATCCCACCTAGAACGCCTCCAGTGCCTTCATGGAATCTAAACATAGTTCTCACACGACTTATGGGCCCACCATTTGAACCTATTCACTCATGTCAATTCAATACCTAATATGGTAAGTTGCCTTCCTATTCGCAATTACTTAATTGCGAAGAGTTAGTGAAATCCAGGCTTTCACAATTCAAGAACCGTTCATACAAGTACACAAAGTCGTACTTCGAACTAACCCTAAATTTCTCCCAAAAGTTGTATCACCGTTTCATATCAATCAAACACTGGAACTACCAATCTTGTTCCCACAGCTAAGTTCTGTGGCAGAAAGAGCCCTGCATACATTAGATATTAAAAGAGCCTTAATGTATTACATAGATAGAACAAAATCATTTAGAAAAACTAAACAGTTATTTGTGGCATTCCAAAAACCACATACTGGTAACCCCATTTCAAAACCAGGTTTAGCAAGATGGATAGTAAAATGCATCCAAACATATTATTGTAAAGCTAAAAGGCAGCTCTTAGTTACACCTAAAGCACATCCCACAAGTAAAAAAAAAGGGGCTACAATGGCTTTCTTAGGAAATATACCAATGGCCGAAATTTGTAAAGCAGCTACTTGGTCAACACGACATACATTTGCCAAGCATTACTGTGTAGATGTGTTAGCAACGCAGCAAGCCACAGTAGGCAAAGCTGTACTAAAAACATTATTTCAAACAACTTCAACTCCTACAGGCTAACCACCGCTTTTTTGGGAGTAAAAACTGCTTTGTAGTCTATGCATAGCATGTGTATCTGCAGCTACACATGCCATTGAACGGAAAATGTCACTTACCCAGTGTACATCTGTTCGTGGCATGTTCCGCTGCAGATTCACATGCATCCTCCCACCTCCCCGGGAGCCTGTAGCCGTTTAAGTTGAACATTTACTTGTACATATATATATATTCCATTTGCAGGGACATCTCTTTTTTTTTTTTTTTTTTTTTTTAAATACTCTATCACTCCTACCTCACCCTCTGCGGGAAAACAATCTAACATGGAGTCGATGCCCATGCGCAATGGAGCTGAAGAGGAGTCACCACTTGATCCTGTGACTCAAAAACACTTCTTTGAAATAAAACAACTTGTAACACTCAGAGCCCAACACTAGATAGCAGACTGCACAGCATGTGTGTCTGCAGCTACACATGCCATCGAATATATATATGGACCCCATTCCGCTTCTGTCCAAAATGCCATAACAAGTATCTGTATACAGATCAGCATCTGGTCTGTAACTTGTGCTTGTCCCCAGAGCACAAGGAAGATACTTGTGAGGCCTGTTGAGCGTTTCGGTCCAGAAAGACGTTAAGAGACCGAAGAGCCAGAAGACTGCAGATGGCGTAGACGCCGACAGAACAAGAGCGTTTCGAGGAAGAAGAGGAAGCTTTCTCTATCCACGAATCTGACTCTGAAGAGCTCGAGGCCGAAGAAACGCCGAAAACCGTGAGTAAGACGTCGAAACATAAGACTCACGAGAAGTCAACAAGAGCCCAGGGGACGCCACCGCCAACAGGCCGTTGCTTAACCCAAAAAAGCGGTGACCGAGCCAAGGCACCGAAAAAGGGCACGCTGGTGTCGAACTCATCCGACTCCGGTCGAGATACCGCCACACAGCAATCTCGGACCCGAGACATCGGCTCTGAGAAATTGCGGCACCGTGACACCACCACGCCGAAAATTACTAAGGTTTCTTCGGAGCCTAAAAAGACCTCCGAAAAAGTTTCGGTTCCGAAACAACATCCAGCCTCGGAGCCGAGAACAGGTTCCTATACAGAGGAACAAGGATTGGCCTCCCAAATGAAAAAACATAGATTTGGAGAGGAACTTCAAGCTGTAGAGCCAGACTATACTCAAAGGAGGCTCCACATTCATCAAGACACAGGGAAGATAACCACTCTTCCTCCAATTAAAACAAAAAGGAAACTTGCCTTTCACGAAAAGGACAAGGAGCCACAGGCAAAGGTGGCAAAGAAAACAACTCCACCACCTTCTCCACCACCATCAGTGCACACATCACCAATAGCAACTCCTCCACTGATGCACTCCCCGACTCATACTGCCATGAGTCAAGATGATCCCCATGCATGGGACCTTTACGATGCTCCAGTATCGGACAACAGCCCAGACTCGTACCCTACCAGGCCGTCCCCTCCTGAGGACAGTTGCTGCAAGGGCAGCTGCTTTCCATAACGTCACCTTGCATTCAGAACCAATTGAGGATGACTTCTTGTTTAACACGCTAACCTCCACTCATAGCCAGTACCAAAGACTACCTATGCTCCCAGGAATGCTAAAACATTCAAAACAAATCTTTCAGGATCCTGTTAAAGGCCGAGCCATAACTCCAAGGGTGGAGAAAAAGTACAAGCCACCGCCAACAGATCCTGTTTATATTACAACGCAGTTAACTCCAGACTCAGTAGTTGTCGGGGCAGCTCGTAAGAGAGCAAACTCTCATACCTCGGGAGACGCACCACCTCCAGACAAAGAGTCGCAAATTTGATGCTGCGGGCAAAAGGGTTGCAGCACAAGCAGCAAACCAATGGCGCATTGCCAATTCACAAGCGCTTTTGGCAAGATATGACAGAGCTCACTGGTATGAGATGCAACATTTGATAGAACACTGTAGGAAGTTGGCTCTGTATGCCCTATTTCAAAGTAAGGAATAGTATGCACAGAGTCCAAGGGCTCTCCTTAGAGGTAAGATAGTGGCAAAAAGAGATGATACTAATGCTCTATTTTGTGGTAGTGTGGTCGAGCAGTAGGCTTATCAAAGGAGTAGTGTTAAGCATTTGTTGTACATACACACAGGCAATAAATGAGGAACACACACTTAGAGACAAATCCAGCCAATAGGTTTTGTTATAGAAAAATATATTTTCTTAGTTTATTTTAAGAACCACAGGTTCAAATTCTACATGTAATATCTCATTTGAAAGGTATTGCAGGTAAGTACTTTTGGAACTTTGAATAATTACAGTAGCATATATACTTTTCACATAAAACACAAATAGCTGTTTTAAAAGTAGACACAGTGCAATTTTCACAGTTCCTGGGGGGAGGTAAGTTATTGTTAGTTTTAGCAGGTAAGTAAATCACTTACAAGTCTCCGGTTTGGGTCCAAGGTAGCCCACCGTGGGGGGTTCAGAGCAACCCCAAAGTTAGCACACCAGCAGCTCAGGGCCGGTCAGGTGCAGAGGTCAAAGAGGTGCCCAAAATGCATAGGCTTCAATGGAGAGAAGGGGGTGCCCGGGTCCGGTCTGCCAGCAGGTAAGTACCCGCGTCTTCGGAGGGCAGACCAGGGGGGTTTTGTAGGGCACCGGGGGGGACACAAGTCAGCACAAAAAGTACACCCTCAGCAGCACAGGGGTGGCCGGGTGCAGGGTGCAAACAAGCGCCGGGTTCTCTGTAGGTTTCAATGGGAGACCATGGGGTCTCTTCAGCGGTGCAGGCAGGCAAGGGGGGGGCTCCTCTGGGTAGCCACCACCTGGGCAAGGGGGAGGGCCTCCTGGGGGTCACTCCTGCACAGAAGTTCCGTTCCTTCAGGTGCTGGGGGCTGCGGATGCAGGGTCTTTTCCAGCCGTCGGGACTTTAGGTTTCAGGCAGTCGCGGTCAGGGGGAGCCTCGGGATTCCCTCTGCAGGCGTCGCTGTGGGGGCTCAGGGGGGACAACTTTGGTTACTCACGGTCTCGGAGTCGCCGGAGGGTCCTCCCTGAGGTGTTGGTTCTCCACCAGTCGAGTCGGGGTCGCCGGGTGCAGTGTTGCAAGTCTCACGCTTCTTGCGGGGATTTGCAGGGTTCTTTAAATCTGCTCCTCTGTAACAAAGTTGCAGTTCTTTTGGAGCAGTGCCACTGTCCTCGGGAGTTTCTAGTCTTTCTTGAAGCAGGGCAGTCCTCTGAGGATTCAGAGGTCGCTGGTCCTTGGGAAAGCGTCGCTGGAGCAGGTTTCTTTGGAAGGCAGGAGACAGGCCGGTAGGTCTGGGGCCAAACCAGTTGGTGTCTTCTTTTCTTCCTCTGCAGGGGTCTTTCAGCTCAGCAGTCCTCTTCTTCTTGTAAGTTGCAGGAATCTAAATCTTTAGGTTCAGGGAAGCCCTTAAATACTAAATTTAAGGGCGTGTTTAGGTCTGGGGGGTTAGTAGCCAATGGCTACTAGCCCTGAGGGTGGGTACACCCTCTTTGTGCCTCCTCCCAAGGGGAGGGGGTCACATCCCTAATCCTATTGGGGAATCCTCCATCTGCAAGATGGAGGATTTCTAAAAGTTAGTCACTTCAGCTCAGGACACCTTAGGGGCTGTCCTGACTGGCCAGTGACTCCTCCTTGTTATTCTCATTATTTCCTCCGGCCTTGCCGCCAAAAGTGGGGGCGGTGGCCGGAGGGGGCGGGCAACTCCACTAGCTGGAGTGCCCTGTGGTGCTGGAACAAAGGGGGTAAGCCTTTGAGGCTCACCGCCAGGTGTTACAGCTCCTGCCTGGGGGAGGTGTTAGCATCTCCACCCAGTGCAGGCTTTGTTACTGGCCTCAGAGTGACAAAGGCACTCTCCCCATGGGGCCAGCAACATGTCTCGGTTGTGGCAGGCTGCTGGAACCAGTCAGCCTACACAGATAGTCGGTTAAGGTTTCAGGGGGCACCTCTAAGGTGCCCTCTGGGGTGTATTTCACAATAAAATGTACACTAGCATCAGTGTGCATTTATTGTGCTGAGAAGTTTGATACCAAACTTCCCAGTTTTCAGTGTAGCCATTATGGTGCTGTGGAGTCAGTGTTTGACAGACTCCCAGACCCTATACTCTTATGGCTACCCTGCACTTACAATGTCTAAGGTTTGGCTTAGACACTGTAGGGGCACAGTACTCATGCCCTTGTGCCCTCACCTATGGTATAGTGCACCCTGCCTTAGGGCTGTAAGGCCTACTAGAGGGGTGACTTATCTATACTGCATAGGCAGTGTGAGGTTGGCATGGCACCCTGAGGGGGGTGCCATGTCGACTTACTTGTTTTGTTCTCACCAGCACACACAAGCTGGTAAGCAGTGTGTCTGTGCTGAGTGAGGGGTCCCCAGGGTGACATAAGATATGCTGCAGCCCTTAGAGACCTTCCCTGGCATCAGGGCCCTTGGTACCAGGGGTACCAGTTACAAGGGACTTACCTGGATGCCAGGGTGTGCCAATTGTGGAATCAAAAGTACAGGTTCGGGAAAGAACACTGGTGCTGGGGCCTGGTTAGCAGGCCTCAGCACACTTTCAATTCAAAACAGCATCAGCAAAGGCAAAAAGTCAGGGGGTAACCATGCCAAGGAGGCATTTCCTTACACAACCCCCCCCCCCAAACGAAAGAGGGTGAGACTAACCTTTCCCAAGAGAGTCTTCATTTTCTAAGTGGAAGAACCTGGAAAGGCCATCTGCATTGGCATGGGCAGTCCCAGGTCTGTGTTCCACTATAAAGTCCATTCCCTGTAGGGAGATGGACCACCTCAACAGTTTTGGATTTTCACCTTTCATTTGCATCAGCCATCTGAGAGGTCTGTGGTCAGTCTGAACTAGGAAGTGAGTACCAAAGAGGTATGGTCTCAGCTTCTTCAGGGACCAAACCACAGCAAAGGCCTCCCTCTCAATGGCACTCCAACGCTGCTCCCTGGGGAGTAACCTCCTGCTAATGAAAGCAACAGGCTGGTCAAGGCCATCATCATTTGTTTGGGACAAAACTGCCCCTATCCCATGTTCAGAGGCATCTGTTTGCACAATGAATTGCTTGGAGTAATCTGGAGCTTTTAGAACTGGTGCTGTGCACATAGCTTGTTTCAGGGTGTCAAAGGCCTGTTGGCATTCTACAGTCCAGTTTACTTTCTTGGGCATTTTCTTGGAGGTGAATTCTGTGAGGGCTGTCACAATGGATCCATATCCCTTCACAAACCTCCTATAGTACCCAGTCAAGCCAAGGAATGCCCTGACTTGAGTCTGGGTTTTTGGAGCTGCCCAGTCCAGAATAGTCTGGACTTTAGGCTGGAGTGGCTGAACTTGGCCTCCACCTACAAGGTGTCCCAAGTAAACCACAGTTTCCTGCCCTATCTGGCATTTGGATGCCTTGATAGAGAGGCCTGCAGATTGCAGAGCCTTCAAAACCTTCTTCAGGTGGACCAGGTGATCCTGCCAGTTGGAGCTAAAGACAGCAATATCGTCAAGATAAGCTGCACTGAAGGACTCCAAGCCAGCAAGGACTTGATTCACCAACCTTTGGAAGGTGGCAGGGGCATTCTTTAAACCAAAGGGCATAACCGTGAACTGATAATGCCCATCAGGTGTGGAGAATGCTGTCTTTTCTTTTGCTCCAGGGGCCATTTTGATTTGCCAGTACCCTGCTGTTAAGTCAAAGGTACTTAAGAATTTGGCAGCCCCTAATTTATCAATCAGCTCATCAGCTCTAGGAATGGGATGGGCATCTGTCTTGGTGACAGAGTTAAGTCCTCTGTAGTCCACTCAAAACCTCATCTCTCTCTTTCCATCTTTGGTGTGAGGTTTGGGGACTGAGACCACTGGGCTAGCCCAAGGGCTGTCAGAGTACTCAATTACTCCCAATTCCAGCATCTTGTGGACTTCCACCTTGATGCTTTCCTTAACTTGATCAGACTGTCTGAATATTTTGTTTTTGACAGGCATGCTGTCTCCTGTGTCCACATCATGGGTACACAGGTGTCTCTGACCAGGGGTTAGGGAAAAGAGCTCAGCAAACTGTTGCAGGACCTTCCTACAGTCAGCTTGCTGTTGGCCAGAGAGGGTGTCTGAATAGATCACTCCATCTACTGAGCCATCATTAGGGTTTGATGACAGAAGATCAGGGAGAGGTTCGCTCTCAGCTTCCTGATCCTCATCTGTTACCATTAACAGATTTACATCAGCCCTGTCATGGAAGAGCTTAAGGCGGTTCACATGGATCACCCTCTTGGGGCTCCTGCTTGTGCCCAGGTCTACCAGGTAGGTGACCTGACTCTTCCTCTCTAGCACTGGGTAAGGGCCACTCCATTTGTCCTGAAGTGCCCTGGGAGCCACAGGCTCCAAAACCCAGACTTTCTGCCCTGGTTGAAATTCAACCAGTGCAGCCTTTTGGTCATACCAAAACTTCTGGAGCTGTTGGCTGGCCTCAAGGTTTTTGCTTGCCTTTTCCATGTACTCTGTCATCCTTGAGCGAAGGCCAAGTACATAGTCCACTATGTCTTGTTTAGGCTCATGAAGAGGTCTTTCCCAGCCTTCTTTCACAAGAGCTAGTGGTCCCCTTACAGGGTGGCCAAACAGAAGTTCAAAGGGTGAGAATCCTACTCCCTTCTGAGGCACCTCTCTGTAAGCGAAGAGCAGACATGGCAAGAGGACATCCCATCTCCTTTTGAGTTTTTCTGGGAGCCCCATGATCATGCCCTTTAATGTCTTGTTGAATCTCTCAACAAGGCCATTAGTTTGTGGATGATAGGGTGTAGTGAATTTATAAGTCACTCCACACTCATTCCACATGTGTTTCAGGTATGCTGACATGAAGTTGGTACCTCTGTCAGACACCACCTCCTTAGGGAAGCCCACTCTGGTAAAGATACCAATGAGGGCCTTGGCTACTGCAGGGGCAGTAGTCGACCTAAGGGGAATAGCTTCAGGATACCTAGTAGCATGATCCACTACCACTAGGATGTACATATTTCCTGAGGCTGTGGGAGGTTCCAGTGGACCCACTATGTCCACACCCACTCTCTCAAAGGGGGACCCCAACCACTGGAAGTGGAATGAGGGGGGCCTTTGGATGTCCACCTGTCTTACCACTGGCTTGACAGGTGGTACAGGAGATGCAAAACTCCTTAACCTTCTGGGACATGTTGGGCCAGTAGAAGTGGTTGACTAACCTCTCCCACGTCTTGGTTTGTCCCAAATGCCCAGCAAGGGGAATATCATGGGCTAAGGTCAGAATAAACTCTCTGAACCCCTGAGGCACTACCACTCTCCTAATGGCCCCAGGTTTGGGATCTCTTGCCTCAGTGTACAGGAGTCCATCTTCCCAATAGACCCTATGTGTTCCATTTTTCTTGCCTTTGGACTCTTCAGCAGCTTGCTGCCTAAGGCCTTCAAGAGAGGGACAGGTTTCTTGCCCCTTACACAACTCTTCCCTTGAGGGTCCCCCTGGGCCCAAGAGCTCAACCTGGTAAGGTTCCAGCTCCATAGGCTCAGTTCCCTCAGAGGGCAGAACTTCTTCCTGAGAAGAGAGGTTCTCTTTTTGTTGTTCTGTTGCAGCTGGTTTCCCAGCTGACTTTCCTTTTCTCTTGGTAGGCTGGGCCTTTTTTCCAGACTCCAGCTCTACTTTTTCACCCTGTGCCTTGCACTGTGCCCTTGTTTTGACACACACCAGTTCAGGGATACCCAGCATGGCTGCATGGGTTTTCAGTTCCACCTCAGACCATGCTGAGGACTCCAGGTCATTTCCAAGCAAACAGTCTACTGGGATATTTGAGGAGACCACCACCTGTTTCAGGCCATTGACCCCTCCCCACTCTAAAGTTACCATTGCCATGGGATGTACTTTAGTTTGATTGTCAGCATTGGTGACTGGATAGGTTTGTCCAGTCAGGTATTGGCCAGGGGAAACCAGTTTCTCTGTCACCATAGTGACACTGGCACCTGTATCCCTCAGGCCCTCTACACTTGTCCCATTAATTAAGAGCTGCTGCCTGTATTTTTGCATGTTAGGGGGCCAGGCAGCCAGTGTGGCTAAATCCACCCCACCCTCAGAGACTAATGTAGCTTCAGTGTGACACCTGATTTGCTCTGGGCACACTGTTGATCCCACTTGGAGACTAGCCATTCCAGTGTTAGCTGGAGTGGAGTTTGAAGTGGTATTTTTCTTGGGACAGGCCTTGTCTCCAGTTTGGTGTCCAGACTGACTACAGCTACGACACCAGGCCTTTTTGGGATCAAAGTTTTTACCCTTGTACCCAGATTTGTTTTGTGAAGAGGCTCTGGGCCCACCCTCCTGTGCAGGTTTTTGGGGGCCTGTAGAAGACTCTTTACTATGTTTGTTTTTGGCTGTCTCACCACCCTTCCCCTGGGGAGGTTTTGTGACCCCTTTCTTTTGGTCACCCCCTGTGGAAGTTTTGGACACCCTAGTCTTGACCCAATGGTCCGCCTTCTTTCCCAATTCTTGGGGAGAAATTGGTCCTAGGTCTACCAGATGCTGATGCAGTTTATCATTGAAACAATTACTTAATAGGTGTTCTTTCACAAATAAATTGTACAGCCCATCATAATTACTTACACCACTGCCTTGAATCCAACCATCTAGTGTTTTTACTGAGTAGTCTACAAAGTCAACCCAGGTCTGGCTCGAGGATTTTTGAGCCCCCCTGAATCTAATCCTATACTCCTCAGTGGAGAATCCAAAGCCCTCAATCAGGGTACCCTTCATGAGGTCATAAGATTCTGCATCTTTTCCAGAGAGTGTGAGGAGTCTATCCCTACACTTTCCTGTGAACATTTCCCAAAGGAGAGCACCCCAGTGAGATTTGTTCACTTTTCTGGTTACACAAGCCCTCTCAAAAGCTGTGAACCATTTGGTGATGTCATCACCATCTTCATATTTAGTTACAATCCCTTTAGGGATTTTCAACATGTCAGGAGAATCTCTGACCCTATTTATGTTGCTGCCACCATTGATGGGTCCTAGGCCCATCTCTTGTCTTTCCCTTTCTATGGCTAGGATCTGTCTTTCCAAAGCCAATCTTTTGGCCATCCTGGCTAACTGGATGTCCTCTTCACTGGAGTTATCCTCAGTGATTTCAGAGAGGTTGGTCCCTCCTGTGAGGGAGCCAGCATCTCTGACTATTATGCTTGGAGTCCGGGCTTGAGAGGCCCTGTCTTCCCTAGATAGGACTGGTAGGGGGGAATCACCCTCCAAGTCACTATCATCATCATCCTCTGAATTGCCATCCTCAGAGGGGTTGGCCTTTTCAAACTCTGCCAACAGCTCCTGGAGCTGTAGTTTGGAAGGTCTGGGGCCCATTACTATTTTCTTTATTTTACAGAGTGACCTTAGCTCCCTCATCTTAAGATGGAGGTAAGGTGTGGTGTCGAGTTCCACCACATTCATCTCTGCAGTAGACATTATGCTTCTAAAAGTTGGAATACTTTTTAAGAATCTAAAACTAGTTCTAGGTTCTAATTCAAACTTTTACCAAACTTTTAAACTCTAAAAGAAATGCTAAACAGGATCTAACACAAGGCCCTAGCAGGTCTTTTAAGAATTTAGAAAAAAATAGTTCAAATTGCAAAAACAATTTCTAATGACAATTTTTGGAATTTGTCGTGTGATCAGGTATTGGCTGAGTAGTCCAGCAAATGCAAAGTCTTGTACCCCACCGCTGATCCACCAATGTAGGAAGTTGGCTCTGTATGCACTATTTCAAAGTAAGCAATAGTATGCACAGAGTCCAAGGGTTCCCCTTATAGGGAAGATAGTGGCAAAAAGAGATAATACTAATGCTCTATTTTGTGGTAGTGTGGTCGAGCAGTAGGCTTATCAAAGGAGTAGTGTTAAGCATTTGTTGTACATACACACAGGCAATAAATGAGGAACACACACTGAGACAAATCCAGCCAATAGGTTTTGTTATAGAAAAATATATTTTCTTAGTTTATTTTAAGAACCACAGGTTCACATTCTACATGTAATATCTCATTTGAAAGGTATTGCAGGTAAGTACTTTTGGAACTTTGAATAATTACAGTAGCATATATACCTTTCACATAAAACACAAATAGATGTTTTAAAAGTGGACACTTAGTGCAATTTTCACAGTTCCTGGGGGGAGGTAAGTTATTGTTAGTTTTAGCAGGTAAGTAAATCACTTACAAGTCTCAGGTTTGGGTCCAAGGTAGCCCACCGTTGGGGGTTCAGAGCAACCCCAAAGTTACCACACCAGCAGCTCAGGGCCGGTCAGGTGCAGAGGTCAAAGAGGTGCCCAAAACGCATAGGCTTCAATGGAGAGAAGGGGGTGCCCCGGTTCCGGTCTGCCAGCAGGTAAGTACCCGCGTCTTCGGAGGGCAGACCAGGGGGGTTTTGTAGGGCACCGGGGGGGACACAAGTCAGCACAAAAAGTACACCCTCAGCAGCGCGGGGGCGGCCGGGTGCAGGGTGCAAACAAGCGTTGGGTTCTCTGTAGGTTTCAATGGGAGACCAAGTGGTCTCTTCAGCGGTGCAGGCAGGCAAGGGGGGGGGCTCCTCGGGGTAGCCACCACCTGGGCAAGGGAGAGGGCCTCCTGGGGGTCACTCCTGCACAGGAGTTCCGTTCCTTCAGGTGCTGGGGGCTGCGGATGCAGGGTCTTTTCCAGCCGTCGGGACTTTAGGTTTCAGGCAGTCGCGGTCAGGGGGAGCCTCGGGATTCCCTCTGCACTCGTCGCTGAGGGGGCTCAGGGGGGACAACTTTGGTTACTCACGGTCTCGGAGTCGCCGGAGGGTCCTCCCTGAGGTGTTGGTTCTCCACCAGTCGAGTCGGGGTCACCGGGTGCAGTGTTGCAAGTCTCACGCTTCTTGCGGGGATTTGCAGGGGTCTTTAAATCTGCTCCTCTGTAACAAAGTTGCAGTTCTTTTGGAGCAGTGCCGCTGTCCTCGGGAGTTTCTAGTCTTTCTTGAAGCAGGGCAGTCCTCTGAGGATTCAGAGGTCGCTGGTCCTTGGGAAAGCGTCGCTGGAGCAGGTTTCTTTGGAAGGCAGGAGACAGGCCGGTAGGTCTGGGGCCAAAGCAGTTGGTGTCTTCTTTTCTTCCTCTGCAGGGGTCTTTCAGCTCAGCAGTCCTCTTCTTGTAAGTTGCAGGAATCTAAATCTTTAGGTTCAGGGAAGCCCTTAAATACTAAATTTAAGGGCGTGTTTAGGTCTGGGGGGTTAGTAGCCAATGGCTACTAGCCCTGAGGGTGGGTACACCCTCTTTGTGCCTCCTCCCAAGGGGAGGGGGGTCACATCCCTAGTCCTATTGGGGAATCCTCCATCTGCAAGATGGAGGATTTCTAAAAGTTAGTCACTCCAGCTCAGTACACCTTAGTGGCTGTCCTGACTGGCCAGTGACTCCTCCTTGTTATTCTCATTATTTCCTCCGGCCTTGCCGCCAAAAGTGGGGGCCGTGGCCGGAGGGGGCGGGCAACTCCACTAGCTGGAGTGCCCTGTGGTGCTGGAACAAAGGGGGTAAGCCTTTGAGGCTCACCGCCAGGTGTTACAGCTCCTGCCTGGGGGAGGTGTTAGCATCTCCACCCAGTGCAGGCTTTGTTACTGGCCTCAGAGTGACAAAGGCACTCTCCCCATGGGGCCAGCAACATGTCTCGGTTGTGGCAGGCTGCTGGAACCAGTCAGCCTACACAGATAGTCGGTTAAGGTTTCAGGGGGCACCTCTAAGGTGCCCTCTGGGGTGTATTTCACAATAAAATGTACACTGGCATCAGTGTGCATTTATTGTGCTGAGAAGTTTGATACCAAACTTCCCAGTTTTCAGTGTAGCCATTATGGTGCTGTGGAGTCCGTGTTTGACAGACTCCCAGACCATATACTCTTATGGCTACCCTGCACTTACAATGTCTAAGGTTTGGCTTAGACACTGTAGGGGCACAGTACCCATGCCCTGGTGCCCTCACCTATGGTATAGTGCACCCTGCCTTACAGCTGTAAGGCCTACTAGAGGGGTGACTTATCTATACTGCATAGGCAGTGTGAGGTTGGCATGGCACACTGAGGGGGGTGCCATGTCGACTTACTTGTTTTGTTCTCACCAGCACACACAAGCTGGTAAGCAGTGTGTCTGTGCTGAGTGAGGGGTCCCCAGGGTGGCATAAGATATGCTGCAGCCCTTAGAGACCTCCTCTGGAATCGGGGCCCTTGGTACCAGGGGTACCAGTTACAAGGGACTTACCTGGATGCCAGGGTGTGCCAATTGTGGAATCAAAAGTACAGGTTCGGGAAAGAACACTGGTGCTGGGGCCTGGTTAGCAGGCCTCAGCACACTTTCAATTCAAAACATAGCATCAGCAAAGGCAAAAAGTCAGGGGGTAACCATGCCAAGGAGGCATTTCCTTACAAACACTTACCCAAGGAGTTCCAAAAAAGAGACAACAAGTGGTGGAAGAAGGACAAAGTATCTCTAATAATCAGATACGGTCTTCAATGGATGCAGCAGATACGGCTGCAAGGACAGTAAATACTGCAATAAGAAGGCACGCATGGCTCCTCACGTCAGGTTTCAAGCCGGAAATTCAACAAGCCGTGCTAAATATGCCATTTAATGAACAGCAGTTGTTTGGGCCGGAAGTCGACACTGCTATTGAGAAACTCAAGAAAGACACTGATACGGCAAAAGCCATGGGCGCACTCTACTCCCCGCAGAGCAGAGGCACCTTTCACAAAACACCTTTTAGGGGAGGGTTTCGAGGACAACCTACAGAAACCACAACATCACAAACAAGGCCCACTTACCAAAGCCAATATCAGCGGGGAAGTTTTCGGGGGCAATATAGAGGGGGACAATTCCAAAGAAGTAGAGGAAAATTCCAAAGCCCCAAAAGTCCTCAAAATAAGCAGTGACTCACAAGTCACACATCCCCATCACATAACACCTGTGGGGGGAAGATTAAGCCAATTTTACAAACATTGGGAGGAGATAACAACAGATACTTGGGTACTAGCAATTATCCAGCATGGCTATTGCATAGAATTTCGTGAATTCCCTCCAACAGTCCCACCGAAAACACACAGTATGTCGAAACAACATATAAATCTTCTAGGATTAGAAGTTCAAGCATTGCTCCAAAAAGAAGCAATAGAATTAGTACCAAAACAAGAACTAAACACAGGAGTTTACTCACTGTACTTTCTGATACCCAAAAAAGACAAAACTCTAAGACCTATACTAGATCTCAGAATATTAAATACATACATCAAATCAGACCATTTTCACATGGTTACATTACAAGAAGTAATCCCACTGCTCAAGCAACAAGACTACATGACAACACTATTTCCATATACCAATACATCCTTCACACAGGAAGTACCTAAGGTTTGTATTCCAAGGGATACATTACCAATTCAAAGTGTTGCCATTCGGAATAACAACTGCGCCAAGAGTTTTTACAAAATGTCTAGCAGTAGTAGCTGCACATATCAGAAGGCAGCAAATACATGTGTTCCCGTACCTAGACGATTGGTTAATCAAAACCAACACGCAACACGCAAAAACAGTGTTCACAAGACCCAAATTACGTCATAGAAACCCTACACAAACTAGCTTTTTCAATCAATTACTCAAAGTCACACCTTCTGCCGTGTCAAACACAGCAATACCTAGGAGCAACAATCAACACAGTAAAAGGAATTGCCACTCCAAGTCCACAAAGAGTCCAAACATTCCAAAATGTCATACAAGCCATGTATCCAAACCAAAAGATACAGGTCAAATTAGTAATGAAACTCCTAGGCATGATGTCCTCATGCATAGCCATTGTCCCAAACGCAAGGTTGCACATGCGGCCCTTACAACAGTGCCTAGCATCACAGTGGTCACAGGCACAAGGTCAACAGGGTCTGGTGTTGATAGACCGCCAAACATACATCTCGCTTCAATGGCGGAACAGTATAAATTTAAACCAAGGGCGGCCTTTTCAAGACCCAGTGCCACAATACGTAATAACAACAGATGCATCCATGACAGGGTGGGGAGCACACCTCAATCAGCACAGCATCCAAGGACAATGGGACATTCAGCAAAAACAGTTTCATATAAACCACTTAGAACTGTTAGCGGTATTTCTAGCTCTGAAAGCATTTCAACCCATAATAACCCACAAATACACTCTTGTCAAAACAGACAACATGACAACAATGTATTACCTAAACAAACAGGGAGGAACACACTCGACACAGTTGTGTCTCCTAACACAAAAAATATGGCAATGGGGCGATTCACAACCACATTCGCCTAATAGCACAATTTATTCCAGGGATTCAGAATCAGTTAACAGACAATCTCTCTCGGGATCACCAACAGATCCACGAATGGGAAATTCACCCCCAAATACTGAACACTTACTTCAGAATGTGGGGAACGCCACAAATGGATCTATTTGCAACAAAAGAAAACTCAAAATGCCAAAACTTCGCATCCAGGTACCCACAACATCAGTCTCAGGGCAATGCACTATGGATGAACTGGTCAGGGATATTTGCGTACGCTTTTCCCCCTCTCCCACTTCTTCCATATCTAGTAAACAAGTTGAGTCAAAACCAACTCAAACTCATACTAATAGCACCAACATGGGCAAGGCAACCTTGGTACACAACACTACTAGACCTTTCAGTAGTACCTCATATCAAACTGCCAAACAGACCAGATCTGTTAACACAACACAAACAACAGATCAGACATCCAAATCCAGCATCGCTGAATCTAGCAATTTGGCTCCTGAAATCCTAGAATTCGGGCACTTCGACCTCACACAGGAATGTATGGAGGTCATAAAACAGGCTAGAACTACCACTAGACACTGTTATGCAAATAAGTGGAAAAGATTTGTTTATTACTGCCATAATAATCAAATTCAAGCTTTACACGCATCTGCAAAAGAGATAGTAGGATACTTACTACATTTGCAGAAATCTAAACTAGCTTTCTCTTCCATTAAAATACATCTTACGGCAATTTCAGCTTACCTGCAAATTCCGCACTCAACTTCATTATTTTAGGATACCAGTCATAAAAGCGTTTATGGAAGGCCTAAAGAGAATTATACCACCAAGAACACCACCGGTTCCTTCATGGAACCTCAACATTGTCTTAATGCACTCTTGTGAAATGCAATACTTAACGTGGAAAGTTGCATTTTTAATTGCCATCACATCTCTAAGAAGAGTGAGTGAGATTCAAGCATTTACCATTCAAGAACCATTTATTCAAATACACAAAAATAAAGTTGTTCTATGGACCAATCCTAAATTTTTACCAAAAGTAATCTCACCGTTCCACTTGAATCAAACAGTAGAATTACCAGTGTTCTTCCCACAGCCAGATTCTGTAGCTGAAAGAGCACTACATACATTAGACATCAAAAGAGCACTAATGTACTACATTGACAGAACAAAACTAATTCGAAAGACAAAACAACTATTTATCGCCTTTCAAAAACCTCATACAGGAAATCCAATTTCAAGACAAGGCATTGCTAGATGGATAGTTAAGTGCATTCAAACATGCTATCTTAAAGCTAAAAGAGAACTGCCTATTACACCAAAGGCACACTCAACCAGAAAGAAAGGTGCTACCATGGCCTTTCTAGGAAATATTCCAATGAACGAAATATGTAAGGCAGCAACATGGTCTACGCCTCATACATTTACCAAGCACTACTGTGTAGATGTGTTAACTGCACAACAAGCAACAATAGGTCAAGGTGTCCTAAGAACATTATTTCAAACTACTTCAACTCCTACAGGCTGAACCACCGCTTTTGGGGAGATAACTGCTTATTAGTCTATGCACAGCATGTGTATCTGCAGCCACACATGCCATCGAACGGAAAATGTCACTTACCCAGTATACATCTGTTCGTGGCATTAGTCGCTGCAGATTCACATGCGCCCACCCGCCTCCCCGGGAGCCTGTAGCCGTTCAGAAGTAGATCTTAAACATTTGTACATTTGTAAATATATTACTTTAAACTTCATTATGTACATACGCATTCACTCCATTGCATGGGCACTATTACTAGCATACACAACTCCTACCTCACCCTCTGCGGGGAAAACAATCTAAGATGGAGTCGACGCCCATGCGCAATGGTGTCGAAATGGGAGGAGTCCCTCGGTCTCGTGACTCAAAGACTTCTTCGAAGAAAAACAACTTGTAACACTCCGAGCCCAACACCAGATGGCGGGATGTGCACAGCATGTGAATCTGCAGCGACTAATGCCACGAACAGATGTACACTGGGTAAGTGACATTTTCCCATATATATATCCCAGTGTACATCTGTTCGTGGCATTAGTCGCTGCAGATTCACATGCTGTGCACATCCCGCCATCTGGTGTTGGGCTCGGAGTGTTACAAGTTGTTTTTCTTCGAAGAAGTCTTTTCTTATATATATATATAAAATAATAATGTATGTATATTTATGTATCGACATACCCCAGATCTTTTTGTAGCTCCACAAAAAAAAACATGGCGTTAATAGACAGTTTCTTCTGCTTGAGCACAACTGTCCATCCTTCAGTAGTTTGGGGATGGGGCTGGGGGGGTCTCACGTCCCCCTTATCCGGGTAGGTTTCTCTTGGCAATATTGATTGCCGCCTCCTTCCATCAGTTGTTGCCTTGCTTACCAGTTCAGTTTGGGTTCGATGTTATCTGTTGCCTAGTGATCCTCTTCAGTCTTTGTATGGGTTTCTAGTAGTTATTTACGGGGCTAATTCAAGTAGTAGGCATAGATGCCTCTGGTGTTTTTTGCATGGTTTACAGTTACGGCTTTCACTCCTACCCAATCTCCAGAGCCTCTCTGGATTGCAGTACATCTGATTTAAACTACATTAATCTGAGACTGGTGGAAATTGCTACCATGTTCAAGCCCATTTTGGCTTCAATCTACTCTGCTTCTCATAGCTCCCCAGTGTTTCTCCTAACGTGTGTGTGTAGAGGTTGCGTTTTTTTTCTTGTTTTTTTTTTTCTTCATTTATGTATTTATGGATCTGGCATGTTAAGTACTAATGGTCTGTAAACTTAAGAAATTCCTCTCCTGACTAGTTCTGTTGTCTCTTTTTGTTCTAGGGGATTAATTTCAGGAATGGATTTAAGTTTATCTTTGGAGGGCGCAAGTGTGTGACACAGTTGCATATATCTATAAAAATATTATTTATTTAGGGGAAAAGTCTGTTAGTTTCCAAGACATAACCCTGCTTTGATGCAACCAGGACCCATTTGTGCCTGTAAAGTGAGCAAGCCAAATACCATGCCATAATGAAATTTAGCCAGTGAGTATTACCCAACACTTCACTCCTTTCTAAAGCACTGCACCAAAAGTGTTCTAGTAATTGTCGGCATTCGGTGGGGATTAGTGCATCACATATAAGGGCCAGCAGCTTCGGGCTCTCAATAAGGTGGATTTCTAAACTGAAGGCCCATTCGTATCTTTCACCAAACACCCATTCATTACTTTGGATCATTTGTGATGTCCCGTAGTATGGTCGAATGTCTGGTATCCTGAGCAACCCATCATATGATGGCTGCACGCACTTTTTAAGAGGACAGTCTTGGAATGCCCATAAGTATTTGAGCAATGAATGCAAGTCCATGGTGAAGCTTAGTGGAATTGTGCATATGTAGAAGTATATAAGAATTTAGGTACTAAGATTGCCTTGAATATTACCTCACTGCCCATTATTGAGCGAGTGTAAGTGCTCCACTTCTCAAAATCTAATTTTATATGTTAAATTAATGGTGTGATGTTCATGTTCCAGCATCTACGTTTGTGTTTTGTAGTTTGTAAGCCCACGTAGTTAAAGGAGTCCCCAGCTTGGTGCAAACTGGATTGAGTTGCGTTAGTAATGTGCCTTTGTGCAGGACATTAGTCGATTTCTCAAAGTTTACTCAGAGTGCTGGTGTGTAGCTATATAGTTGCAGATTTCACATGTAACTTTTGTACCTTCATTTGTCTATCTACACAGCCTATTAACTGATAACAATGGTTTTGTATCGTGTAGTTCTGGGTACACCTGCTCTGCATACTCCTGACTTCTAGTAATGGACACTGCTGTTGCAAGGTGTTTTTTGTTTGAAGTTTCTTCGAGTCACAAGGTATACTGTGACTGCTCCCTTAGTAGGGAAAGTAATGTGCATGGTTTTCGGACGTGTGCCAACGAGGCTCCCAGACTCTATGCATTTGATGCTGTTGTTTTGGGCTCTGTAGTAAAAACTGCAATCTTCATTTAGAGGAGCATTTCATCAGCACCTGTTCTCAGATTTACGTCAACACCTAATGCAAATCGTAAGACAAGAGCAGCACACTCTAACACCGGGTCACCAACCATTGGTGCTCATGTCCTGTCGGGCCTCCGTTGTTGCCTTTCATTCCATTGACTCAAAAGAATTAGAGCTACATAGAGTAATGGAACATACACCCTTAAAAAAGTGCACTTGTTTCACATGAAATACTCCTAAATCGACTTGCAAAAGGGTGTGTAACCTATGCTTTTCCCCAGATCACAAGGACACCAAATTTGTCTTCTGCTTGGCTTTTTGCTATAAAAAGACCCGTTGGAAGCATAGAGATTGACGTCTGGCACACATCACAACACAGCACCAATCCATAGATGCCGCGCCCCACATCTTTTGGGCTGATCCCTGACACCCCAACCCCCAAAACCAAGGAAGAGGAACAAGAAGACTACAAATCACAAGGATGCCCTGCGCTCCAGCACAGCCCAGATTTAATCTAATCCCATGCTTCTGAGCCTTAAGGTGTTCTCTATATGTACCCCACAGTGCTTTTAACCAGAAGGACTCCCTAGGGTCATTAGTATGTTTGAACCCGGCACCACGAATCTCACAGAAAGCCACATGAAGAGGTATTTATTCCAGCATGTAAACCTGTACCGTCTTAAGGGCCTGCCCAGCCTTTGGGCTTAAGTCGGCACCGAAGCAGGGCATCAAATCCGAAGAGAGGCTGTGCCAAAGGCATGCATCTATCTATCTCGATTGGCCTAGGCATACTGATAAGCTGAAGCAACCATCAAAGCTGTAATACTGTTCTATGTTGACACGCCTTTAAGAACCATAAAAAGTGTTGACTCCCAGTCCCCCCTTTGCCGCCTTCCCCCCCCCCCCCCCCCCAAAGAGACCGTTGGTGCCAAAAACACTCTGAACCAAGACTACCCTCCACTGCTAGCTCCACTGATTCTTAAAGATCATCCTTTAGACTGCAGGAGAAAATTGATGAGAAACAGCAGCAAATCTACATTCATTTACACAAGGGAAACATTTCCTTCAAGGGCCCAAAGACCTCTGAGCAGATACCGAAAAGCAGGAGGTTGACTTCTGAGATGGAGCCCACGATAGATACTCCACCACAGAGGATGCTGGATGCTCTGTCACAACCCAAGTGCTTCAAGCATGCAACAGCCTCAACTAACAAAGTTAATCTTCCTTCCACTATCCAAGTCAGCATTCTTCATGCAATTCCTTAATTTCTAAAGAAGCGCTCAAGACTGCTACAGACATCTTTAAGGAGCCAACCAGTGTCCAGGTGGTTACTCCCAGAGTGGTGAAAACAATATAAGCCTTCTCCCTCAAACCCTATTTTCATCAGGGGAAACATTCCTCCAGACTCCTTGTGGTGCATACTGCCTGTAAACTTGCATCTGTGCATATCACAGAAGATGCTTCTCCCACTGGAAAAGAATAGCAAGAGAATTGATGCTGTATGGAAGAGGGTCAAGGTGGGAACTGGCACGCACTGTTGGATTGTTTACTTGGTGGGCTTGCTCTCACATTACTATAGGGCCCAACAATGGGAGACAGTCTGCTGCAGCACCTCCAGGGTAATTCAGGAAAAGGGGGAGGAGATCTATCAGCGAGTAAAGTCATCTCCAATGTCACCATACAAGGTACTTTGAATGCCATTGATACAGGAGCCAGGGAGGTTAACATCTCTGTGATCCAACAAAGTCATTTGAGGCTCTATAACTTGCTTCAAGCCAGAGGTGCAACAGCATCTTGTTGGCCTTTGATTCAGAGCACCTCTTTGATCCAGAAGTATGGCAAAATGGTGGAAGAGATTTAAAAAGATACTAAAATAGGCAAAAACACCCCTTCCCTCCTCCTTTCCTTCATCCACCAAGGGTCGAAGCCAACAGTATAAAGATGCAGCAGGGATCACTTCCCTAGAATCACCAGAAAGCAGGCAGGGGATACATGCACTAGTTACACAGGGGCAACACCAGCACTGACCAATGAAGAGGTACTCCCACTAAGGGTGCCGCCACCTCAAAACATTGATTTGCTACGCATCCACCAAGTATAGTCCAACACAGATATTGTCTAGCGCTTCTTACCACCTTCCTAAACATTCCACGCTATGCACACTCCTTCAGCTTTTGCCCTTCCAACACCAGGGCAAAATGAGGTTCTCCCTATACTTTAATTCCCAAAGTCTGTCTCAGTCTTTCCCTTGACCGCAAGCCCCTTAACAGATTTCCTCTCAGAACATTTCCATAGGACTATCCTACCATAGCAACACAGCTTCATCAACACTAGATGGCAGGAGTATGTAGAGCATGTAAATATACTGTACTTAAAGCTACAAATGAGTGCTAACTGGGTGAGTAACATATTCCTTCTTAGCATTATTTATGTACTGTTTTTGAGAGCTCTATGGACAAGTATGTTTTGAGGACAAAAGCAGGAAGAACAAGAGACCAGACTAATAATATTGTGCACTTTACAAAAAATTTTCATGTGTTTTATAAATTATTTCACATTTGTTTGGACAGCTTACTTGCCACCCTCTGTGATGCTTCCTCCCAGACGCTTACAAACTCTGTTGCGTCAAGCAGTGGAGCTTCAACGAGACCGATGCCTATACCACAATACAAAGCTGGACAATAATCTAGACTCTGTGTCTCTTCTTATAGACCATGTCTGTAGTCGGTAAGTACAAGCTTTAATAACAACATTTTTTTTGTTTGACTTGTAAATTAGAAGTAAAGCAATATGAATTCTTCATTCTAAGTTCCTACTGTGGCAAAATCCTTCATACAAGCGCTATCCAAATGCAAACACAGTGCAATAGTTGGGCAATACCAGCTGGCTGTCATGAACGGAAGCTATTGAGGCATGTCATTTCCCATCTCACATTCACTGTTTCAGTTTTTCTGTGGTCTCTAAGAACTGGAACCATTACTGCAGTTCCTTGTTATGTTTTTCTACTATTTTTGTTATGCAGTGAATTTTTCATCATGTTGTTCCCCCTCTCAGTGTTTGTTCCTATGTGTTCATTGTACTGTAAGTGTGTTTTCCAGATTGATCTTTGCAACTGATAGCAATAACCACATATACGTTCCTCAAACTAATTAGTCAGGTCCTGGGGAACTGTCACCAGTTTATGCCAATAAATGATTCCTTCTATAGCTCACTGCAGCAGGCAAGACTTGGGAATGACACGCTGGGCCTTGGACTCCCTGTAAAGTGCCATAGCCGATTTGGGAGGTTAAAACCAAGCTTTGGGCCTCCATGGTTAAAAGGAACAACCATAGTTTATGTAGAATTTATTCTCATACATTGAAACTGAAGGTTATTGGTTTGCTACTCTGCCATTCTCTGTCCTTAATCTGAGCCTTTTAGCACTGTGGCAAAAAATCATCTTGCAGGACAGGTTAGTAACTAAAAACTACTGTTCCCTCCTAAGGGATTTCCATGTGTAGTAATTAGCACTAAATAGTCCTGCCCACGTGCGGGGACCCGGAGCAGTTCTTAAGGGAAGATATTTCACCTTTCTTCAGGAAGGCCTGTAAATACACTTAAAGAGACAGAATATGCAGCCTATACATCTAGGCTACAATGCCCAAATTCTTTCATGAAGCCAAAAAAGGACCAATACATATAACAAGCATAATTTAGGATGTCCTGGAAACTGTATAAATCTCCTTCACAACAATTGCTCCTATGACAGCAATGAGGGAGAGCAGGGCAGAGTAAATTCATAGGGTGTCATTATATGGCTAAAATAGAAGCTGTGCGTTTTAAGAACCCAGAGATCACCAGTATCCCATCATGCTCAGCTTGTGGCAGTTGCTTCATTACGTTTTTCTGGCTCCTGTTGCCAGGACCCTGAAGCATTTGAGCTTAGCCTTTGTTTTTTGTTTTTTCTCAAAAACATTTTGTCAGAAAATGGTGATAACACCTTTAGTCCACGTCTTTTAACCTTTCCTGTTTTTATTTTTTTTATTTTTTATTTTATTTTTTACATCAAACAAAGGCATTGTATTTGACAGCATTCCTCAGTTTTCTAAGTGGCCGTGCTGTGGCAGGAAAAAGGCCAAAACAGACCCACATTGAGGTCATCTGCCTACCTTCTCATCTTCCTGACACCTGTGACATCTGCAGAAAGTTTTCCAGGTGCACTCTGCATGATGGAGAGATGATTTGCCTTCAAGGGAGATGTCGACAGCAAACTCAGCCTGCCAGTGGGACTTCAGAGCGAGGAGAAGTTCAGCCTTCTACCAGGGCTCTTCCCTCAGGTTTCAGTGGACGTGGAAGATCTGAGAAGTGTATTTCAGGCCAGAATAGACATCGGCCCCGGTTGAGAGGATCGATGTTGAGGCAAGGTACAGTGTCAACTTGTTAGCTGTTAGGGGCTCTTTCGTCGTCGACACATCAGCTGTCCTCGAAGGATTATATGCCGCCGATCCATTAACGCCATATAATGTCAGTGTCTCATTGTCGAAGTGCCAGTTTGCTGTCAATACGGCGTGGACTGTCATTGTCAAGGGCTATACGTCGACACAAAAGGTAGGGGAGGGAGAGGGAAAAAAAGAAGAATCTATTCTTCATCTGAGTCGTCACCTTCTCTGCTTGTGTTACCATCCTCTCGAATTTCCCATCTTCACTTCCTTCACCTGCTTCGCCTCCTCGGACCCGTCCACCTCTACCACTGGTATTTCATCTGCCATCAGCGCCTTTTCCTCTTCCGCCTCCTCCAGGACCTAAAGGTACTCCAGCTTCCATGCCTCAAACATGCTCCCAATCGTGCCACCGCTCTCTTGGTCATCGCACACTGGGGTGTTCTTCTACGTCATGACATGCCCATCGCCATCATGGTTCTTATTGTAGGTCAAGGTCACACTCCCATCAACGCTATACTGATTATTCCTCTTCTTCCACTAGGGACTATTCACCAATTTTTGACTCTCCACTGTCTTATGTCTTTCCAGTTGATGACGTTACTACCTTTCAAGCAGTGCTATTTGGAGGGGCTGCAAAACTTAATATATGATGTTGGTACCCACACTGTCCACATTGGTAATCTTCAAGATGCTACATTAGTGTACAGCTTCAAGGCCGTTGCTTCCAGTGGTTCTGTGTCTCCTCGAACTGGCCATGGATTTATCCTAACTGCAGCCATGGCTAAGCCTGCCATATGTAGGCTTCAAAATACTGACCTCTTACTCAGGATCCATTATTTTTTCGTGCTGGTTCTTCTCCCGATTCTGTAGTGAGTTTGGCTGCAAGAAAAGTCCATTCCACCCCTCAATCATCCTGTTCACCTCCAGATAATGAGAGTAAAATATTGGACTCAGCAAGCCGCAAAGTCTGCAGTACAGCAGCCACTTCAATGAAGGCAGCCAATGCTTTGGCCCTCTTAGGCAGGTATGACCGAGCACTTTGGGATTCAGTCCAGCATTTCGCTGAGCACCTGCCAAAGAACAAAAGGGAAAACTTCCTGGAGATAGCCATCAAGGGTGCAGTGGCCTCAAACCAAATTATAAGTGCAGCTGCGGATTATTCCCTTCTTGACGCACATGGCTACTGTTACTGCGTGACCTTGTGGAGGCATGCTTGGCTCCGGCTAACATCTCTAAAACCGGAAGCACAACACTGCATCCAGAATTTGCCATTCTCAGGTTCCACACTATTTGTCAGCCATGCTAACAGGATGGCAAGAATGAAAACTGAAATGGACACATTAAAAGCTGTGGGTCTGGAAAAACCCAGGGAGCTGCGTAAATCATTCCAACCCTACCAGCGTCTGTTACTCACAGAGGGGTCAAACCCCCTCATTAACTTTTGAGTAGATCTCAACAATCAGAGATCCTACCAACCACAGCACAAGCAGACAAGAGGACGCTCGGCCCAACAGCCCACCCAAAGTGGTAAACCAATATCAACCACAAAACCATGAGTCCTCCCGTCCCCCTCTTTAGTTATACACTCCATTAGGGGGAAGCATTGGACATTGCTTGGAAGAGTGGCAGCACATCACAACAGACCCCTTTGTTCTGTATATTGTGAAGAACGGGTTCTCTCGGGTTTACCACCCCACCACTGTCCATTCCCTCAAAGCTGTCCACTTCCCATCTTGACTTACTCAGGACGGAAGTCAACATCCTGTTGCAAAAGAAGGTGGTGGAAGCCACTCCCAAAGTCAGCGGTGGACAGTGCATTTACTCCAGGTATTTCCTAGTATCGAAAGACCAACACTAATTCAGACCCATTCTTGATCTCAAAGTTTATCAGCAAGTGGATTCAGAAAGCAGCTAGACGCTGGCTTTACATCAGATGTTTCCCCAACTGCATCAGGGTGATTGGCTTTGCTCCGTCGACCTTCACAATGCATACTTCCACAGTCCCATTGTCTGGAAGCATCAGAAATTTCTCAAGTTCCTTGTGGGGAACAATGTTTGCCATTACACAGTACTATCATTTGGCCTCAATTCAGCCCCCAGAACATTCTCCAAGTGCATGGCTGTGGTGGCAACCCATCTAAGAACACACTGAATCTTCATCTACCCCTATCTAGACGACTGGCTCATAAAGGCATCCACTTTTCATGAAGCCCAACTGCATTTTAATTGGACTTGCCAGCTCAGTCATCGGTTCAGCCTTCACATCCACTTCAAGTCCACATCAACACCTGTCCAGAAGTTGCATTACTTGGGGGCCTCCAAAGACACTATTCACACAAGTGTTCCCTTCGGAGGACCGACGCATATCAATCCTTCAGAAACGTCAGCCTCTCAGGAGGGTGCCTCATCCAGCAGCAAGAGCAGTCTCCTGTTCTCGGCTTGATGGTCTCCTGTATCTTTCTCACTCCCAGTGCTCACCTCCACATGCAACCTTTCCATGAGTGTCTAGAGGACCAGTGGGAACAGTTAACCAGCAGCTGGGAGTACAGGATCACACTCCTTATATGCAATACGATCCCTCAAGTGGTTGTGTTCTCCAAGCAATCTCCTCCAAGGAATGCAGTTGCACCAACAGGTCTCTTCTCAAACTATTGTGATGCATGCATGACTGCTCGGATGAGGAGCCCACATGGATCACCACCAGTTTCAAGGTTCATGGTCTCAGAGCGAGATGACCTACCATATCAGTCTCCTCGAGCGCTGCACAGTTCATCTGGTGCTCAAGGCCTTTTGAGCCATCATTCACCACCAACACCCTGCTTGTTCAGACAAACCGTACTAGCACCATGTACTACCTGAAAGAGCAAGAGAGCACCAGGTCCAGAACCTTGTCTCTAGAGGCTCAGACAGTTTGGAAATGGCTGCTGGCCAGGAACCTGAGGGTAATGGCAGCTCACCTCCCAGACAGAGCTTTCGATGGAAATCATGAGTGGGTCTTGCACGAAAAAGACTTTCAAAGTATCTTCTGCTTGTGGGACACACCTTCTATCGACCTGTTCACCACAGCAGAAAACAGAAAATGCTGCAACTTCACCTCCGGGTATAACCATTCAGAGATGCTGGGGAATAACCTACCGATTAGCTGGTCCGGCACATTTCTTTACGCCTTTCCACTGACTCCCCTGATCCCAGCATTCCTGTTCAAGCTGTTCCATGCCAAAGCTAAGATGATCCTAATTGCTCTAGAGTGGCCACTGCAGTGGGGGTTCCCGGACCTCCTTCCTGTTACAGCATCTACATCTCAAGCTGCCATGAAGGCCAGACCTAAAGATATTCGGATGACAGATGGTAATCCCCAATCTCTCCTCTTTGAATTTGGCAGCATGGCTCCTAAGCTAGTGCAGTTTGGACACTTGAACTTGCCAAAAGACTGCATGGAGATCCTCAGGTAGGCTAAGCGACCTTCCACTTGCTCCGCTTATGCTTTCAAATGAAAGGGGTTTTGCATCTGGTGTTCCTCTAAGAACGTAGACCTGACTACTTGCCAAGAGGATGTGACTCTACCATACCTTCTACACTTGGCTAAATCTGGCTTGCAATTCTTTTCCATAAAGGTTCATCTGGCAGCTCTTACTGCCTACAGGAAATGTCATCACAAGCCTTTTTTTTCCAAATCCATGTCAAAGGATTTCTTAGAGGGGTTGAAGATTTTCCACTCCTATTAGGCATCCCTCACCTCCCTGAGAACTCCGTATACTGCTTTCTCCCCTATGCAGGATCCCTTTGAACCCATGCATAAAGCTTCCCTACAACATCTTATGTGGAAGGCAGCTTTCCTGGTAGTGATAACATCAGCTTGCTGGGTTAGCGATACACTGTCTTTCATTCTTGCAAAGTGGTTATGAGAACTCACCCAAAATTCCTTCCATAGGTAGTGTCAGACTTCCATGTAAACCAGACTATTTCATTGCCTACATTATTTCAGAAACCCTCTACTCCAGAGGAAAGATCTCTCCATTCACTGGATGTTAAGAGGGTTCTGAAATTTTATCTCCACAAGAGATCCATTGAACGGACCAATTATTTAACTCTAGTCCGGTCCACACTTGTTTAGCCACCTCTAAACAATCCCATGTCCAGATGAATAGTTTCATGTATATGGTTGTGCTACCAAAAAGCTCATAAACCACTAGCAGCTAAACCGAAGGCACACTCTATTAGGGGGAGGTGGGGGGAAGGGGGAGAAGCTACGTCTGCTTTACTGCGCAATATCCTGATTCCAAAAATTTGCAAACCAATTACCAGGAAATCAGTACATATTTTCATCAAACACTACTTCCTGGACTTTGATGGTAGAGCAGATGCTCAAGTAGGGCAGGCTTCCCTCAGAAATCTGTTTGCTTAAACTGTCTAAGTAACCCTCTTTCTTCTCCACTGTGATTTGTGGGATTGGGCTTGCTACTCTATTTAGTTCTTATGACTATACATGGAAATCCCCTACGAGAGAAGGAATAGTTTCTTACCTGTAAACCCTGTTTTCTCAGAGGAGAAATTCCAACCCTCCCTCCTCCCCGGTGGAATGGACAGAGGTATCCTTGCAATTTATATATGCCCCATATCGCCTTCAAAAAGAACTGAATCAACTGCCCCCAGATGAGCACAATGGAATTATTGGTGGCCTCTGGTTTCTTAAAGGCACAGTTTCTATTTTAACTATATAATGACTTGTAGCCTATGAGTCTATCTGCTCTGCCCTCCCTCGTTTTGGTCATAAAGAACGGTTTGTGAAGGAGATTTATACTGTTTCCAAAACATCCTAAATTATGCTCACTGTATGTATGTACCCTTTTTTGACTTCATGATGAAGAATTTTGCCATTGTATATATAGGCTGCATTATCTGTCTCCAACTGTCTTTACCGGCCTTCCTTATTAAAGGCGAAAAATCTCCACTTAAGATGTATTAAAGAACTGCTCAACACTCGTCCCCCCCCTGCTTCTCCCCCCCCCCCTGTGCACGCTCACACTCAGGCAGGACTATTCAGTGCTTATGACTTATCATGGAAATTCACCCTTGAGAACAGGAGTTACATGTAAGAAACTTTTCTTTCTTAGATAGAAAGTGTATGGGTATCGGATCCTGTGCCAGGGCTTTTTTTGTTTTTTTTTTCTTTTTTTTTTGGCAATCTTATTTCGGAAACTTCAAAATAACCTGTAACCCTAGCACTTTAGATAACCAATACTTTGTGACCCGTGTGTGTCACATCCTTTGCATGTAACACACTCCTGTCTCTTGCTTCATTTGGATCTTTATTCCCACATTTAAGAGATTGCTAGTTAAGTCCCTCTGCTACATTTTTAATCCTCAATGAAATAGTTTAGACTCCTTAAGAAGTGGATACGCTAGAGAATGTATTATACATGGCTTAATAGGAGACACTTGCAGGAGCGTAACTTTGATAATGGAAATTGTTAGAGATCAGGAGAACACACGTTTCTCCAAGTGTAGTGTCACAGGTTTAGACCTGATGTTTTGGCTACATAAAGTGATGATCACTATTTATTCCCTAGTACCATTGAGAGAATTCCTTGGCTCAGTTCAAATTGACTCGGCTACCTTGTGGCAAGAAGCAGCTTTGAATTGGCTGCCAAATATTTACCAGCTCAGTTGCTTGGTTCTTGATCAAGCAAAGTTCTTTCTGTCTTTTCAACATGCACCTTTGAAACTAACTGCGCAGGTATCAATGCAAAACGTCTTCAAAAGAATAATTGATTAGAGAGATTAGGAAGACTGCTCTTTAATAGCTGTTGGCGTTCTTGTTTGACTTCAGAAGACATTTGGTAAGTTAATTGCAGAAGCTATTCCATTTGGCTGTAACATTCTCCATGTCGATCATGTTCTAATGCAAGTAGATCCTTTGTTTTGGGGGATTTTATTCAGGCATCATTATTGCTGACACAAACTAATTTTAAAACCGCCTGGTTTATCAGTGTAGATCATTCTCCAAGGTATGATGTAGTCTTTCCTTCACTGCCATTGTTAATGCTGTTTTCTAGTTTTTTGATAATAGCCAGAGACTTCTTATTTTACATTATGGATCTTTAGAACATAATTAGGCAGATTCTCCAGCGTTTAATGTTTTGTATAGTTACATGCTTGAATCGTTCCACATCATCGGTAGAGTCCCATTAGTTCTAAACACAGTGAAAGTAATAATACTCCTAAAGTTAAATATAATGTAGAATTATAAAATTTTCATAGAGACTTTGTGCAAATTCCCACACTCGCCTCTCATTCCGTCTGGACGTTTCACCTGTGAGTGCAATGCCACCAAGCATCGGCTGCAACAATTCCTGCTATATGAACTCCGCCTTTTCAGTAGACTGACTGAGTTGTACTCTCGCTTCTAGGTGAGACTGATGGTTTAGGGATGAGCGCACTTTTGTTTGTAGGCGACTAAGCCACTCCTACAACAAGTCGCAACTGTCAGCCCAACCCTCCCGGCTCACAAGCAGTACCTCACCAAAAACCCAATCAGTAAAAGTGATTTCTGTCACCATTACGCAGGGACTTTAGATTGCAACATCTCAGGGGAGTAGTGTTGGACCTGAAGTCACTGTTTTCTCTCGTTAGCAATAATTCTGTCACACACAGGCAATGAATGAGATGCAGGAGAGATTTCAATAAATTTATTGAAAAGACTGCAATCTATTGTAAATGCATGAGCTGCAATGATTAGGATAACAAACAAAAGAAGCATAATTGTGAAGATGAGTTGTGCATACAAAACGCCCCTCCCCCCATCTTGTAATAAACATGAAACCTAATGAGAGCTAGGTGTGATAAACCTTATCTGCCAGTACCATGTCCATGAGAACCCTTGTTACCTTAGAATGAGGTCTCTGGGTCAGACTCTGTGGTGAGACAATGACTGATTTCTACAGCAAGGTGGCGAGCAGTGTAGATGGCAGCTGTAGGAATCACTCTGATAAGTGAGACTGTCTGAGATGTATTTATACAGATCATGTAGGACCCCTGACGCACATATGTTCCCAAACAATTGATAAGGAGGTAACTAATGGCGGCAATTATATAACCAGTCCCCAACAAGTGTACATTATGTTCCCGTCACATGTGAGAAAGGGACATGATGTGAATGCCTACGTAGATCACTTGATTATGATGCTGATAGTGATGCCTTCAGAGTGGCACTGATAATGTAAATCAAAACATTTTTATAACTATAAACAATGGCAGCCATCTTAAAAGAAATAATAAAATAAATGGACTAAAACGGAGCACTCTAAGTAGGTGAAAAGTCACTAGATGATGGGGGCACAGGCCTGCAAGCCAAAGGGCTCGGCTAAACTCCTGCTTCCCAACAAAAACTGATATAGATTCACCACACCCTCCCCATTGCCATAACAAGGATGCTAACATGCCATTGAGGGTGCATGAGTCCAAGTTGAAATGCTTTGGGCTAAAAAATCGCACTAAAATCTAATTCAAACTTTGCTAAGAACATTCAAAGACAGAAGATGTCGACCATGACCGGCACAGGAGGCCAAATGTGAATGTAATTAATTAATTAAGGCGATTTGGCATAATTTTGAAACTTTTAGTAAGGCCAATGGTCAAATTATTGAACAGTAGTCGTGATCTTGGAGAATTTCTCCGAAGTCATCGAATGGGAGCGCATCCAGGAATGACTCCACTTCTTCAGATGTCAGATCAATCACAGACCGATCCAAAGAGCAGAAGTGTGCAGAAGCCTCAAACGCAGAATCACCCACATAGGCAGCATCATCCATAGTGCCTGGTTGAGCCCAATAGTTCACAAGGGGTGGCTCATTGGTGGCCTCGCAAATCAGCCTCCGCCTCATGGGGCACCACTGTGAATGAACCTTCATTGGGAACATCAGCAGTTCCTTGTCCACAGGAGGCACTGGTGGAATAACAAAACACACCGATGGGAGACACTTGAAGACGCAACAGGTGCAATGAAAGACTGGTTGCATGCACCACAGGAATGGTCGAAAGGACAGCAACCAGTCATGCTCCAATTCCTCCAGCAACAGAGCACCAAAGAACTGTACCATGTGTCCATGGCATAGTTGTTGGTGGTGGCGGTAGTAGCTCCATCACTCCGCTTGACTGAGAAGGCCCAACCACAGTGTATTAGGAACAACAGCAGCAGCAGAATCCCACCAATCCGTGCCAAAGTCACAGGAAAGTCGCCAAACACACTTGAGAAGTGGGCATGGATAGCTGATGGATTGACTTCGAAGACATCCTGAAAGATGGAAACTAATCCAGACACAGCAGTCTTAAAGAAATGTACAATCCCAGTTGTGCTCGAGGCATTGAATATACTGAAGCCCAGCTCTCCAAAGTGCTTGGGGAAGTTGGTATTTAATAGGGATTGTATCTCAGCAGATTATCTTGCTATCTGTAGAGCATACGTATTTCTGGCCGATGTCAACGCCACTTGTTTTTGGAACAGTGGCGCCTTTAGCCTGCTCAGCGTGTCATAACTTACGTTAGTAGTATCAATATGCGGTCACATTTCTGCTACTTTTATCTCTTGTCTGGGCGGAATAGAACCTGTCCCCACAACAAGTTACAATTTGATAGACTGAAAATGCGTAGGCAATTCCTGGTCCCATTCCGCATCAGCTCTGACCACATAATTTCCATTTGAAAGTATACGAAATGCTGGACAAATCAAAGGGACAGGAGTACCCTTCAGAAAGCATACTGTTGATGGACTTTCCCCTACAGTAAAAGGCAGCTTTTCTAACTTTTCTGTGTTAAACATGGTGTAACTTGCTTCCTTGTTAGCCAGTATCTGTTGCTTCCTGGACATATTAAACGCAGTAAACAAGTCACTACTGTTAGTGCACTTCCATGGGATGCGGCCATTTATCAGAATCTGTAACATCCAACCCAACTGCATGATGGAACGGAGTTGACTTTGTCCATGATATAAGAGGGACATGTCATTTTGAATGATATCTGTTGCAGAAGACACAATATTATTAAGTGTGTTTATATTTTATTGGACATTGTATGCATGCCATTATCAACAACAGCTAAAACCTTTTCCATATTTTCCTTATCTATCTGCCTTAAACGTGCAGCTGCTTCCATTTAAGAAAGCTTCCCTATTTCACTGTATGTGGCATACAGTAATCATTTAGAGGTTGTTTTTCTGGGACCTTCAAAGAAATCCTGCAAGTCTATTTCTCCTGATAGGAGACTAATGTGTTCCTTTACTGCTGCTAAGGTGTTAGTGGTAGCCATTGTTGGCACAGTTTACCCACACTGTATGTGGTAACTATCCCAGAGTGTTGACCCGAGACATAGCGAGGGTCCAGCTGGCTAATCTTGAAACCCCCTGAGGAATTTACAAAACATGCCTGACCCCCATTTGTGTCTGTTGGCCACAATAACCACCCGCCGAGACTTGAAAGTGTGGAATTATAAGCACCATCCTGAACCCAAGCATTCATTTCTTTCTCAGTGATATTTAGGAATTTTTGCCAATTGGTGAATTTGGCTATTGTGGTGGTACTGGGCGCATTCATTTCTTTTATTTTTGCTAACCCTAGGCAGGATGCTTGTTGAACTGTTTAAGAATATCATTTGCACTGGAATAAGACATGCTCTAAATAAAGCTTCCCTCCCTGAATTTCCCAATCTCGTTTTCCCTATACACTTTTCAAATCAATAGTGCTCTTCCAGTATTCATAACCTTCAACAGCAAGTTGGGAAACAAAGGAATCTGAATATATTCATTTGGTGTCAGCAAAGTTTCCTCATTCTAGAAGGTGGTCATTTGAAATATGACTGCATTTGTAGTGTCATGTCCAGAAAAGTATGGAAATGTGTCTACATATGTTTTGGGGCACCCCCACAGGTGGAGTTGAACAGTGTTCCCACTGTGTGTAATTAAATACTGATCCATATCTAGTTGCTCGGTGCAGATAGTAATGTCTCCAGTAATTCTAGCAGAACATATAACCATAATTCGCTGTTCATATATCCATCATCCCTTTCAAATACAGTGTAATCCTGCAGGTCAGTAAGCATAGAATCCACTGTTTTTAATACCCCAGTCATCAGAAACAACACCAAGTGTAATTACATCAGTCATTGAAATTTTGAATACATATGGAATTTGGATAACCTCAGAAGCCCCGTAAATATCAAAAGGAGCTTTATCCCAAACAGTCCCATCTGGAATTGGTACTACTGAGTTGTTCAAAAGGAACAAGTCTCTTCGAAATTTATTTGAGGAGAGAATTGGTGTTAGAACTTCATCCACTGGCTCGACAGAAGAGCATTCAGGAAGATAATGACCATTTATCGAGAGATAGGAAACATTCACAAAACCAATCCATAACAGAAAGGCAAGCAATCTCAGTAGCATCCACAGATAATTCCATGGATAAACCAAATCGCTATTTTTAAGCCATATGTACAGCTTACGTGTCTTTGAAACAATTTCAGTTTCAGGTGCAGATGAAGTTGAAGAAAAGTCATTCAGGCTGAAGTCACCAGAATCAGTCTCTGCAAACACAGGAGCTGGTGCATTACTGGTGGAGGGATCCATTTCACGTGGAGGTTCATAGTAGACAGTGTTATCAGTTTGCGTTGCCTTGGAGTAGAAGACAGCTACATCTTGGTCAATTCTTGTTGGTGAAATGGAAACGGGAATCTGTAGAAGCTTGTTATCGGCCCTCCCCATGCTTGAGGCATTTGTAGCATCGTTGTACATGCTGGTATATTTCTTCTTTGAAGAGGTATGTCCTGTTGGGTAGCGAGAGGGGGCTGGGGACTACCTAAGGGACCTCTGTGTCTACTGTCAGGATTTTCCACATAATGCAATTTGGTGTTGTTGATTGAGACAAATCTCTTCCCTTTGGAACCTGGCAGTGGTGGTAGAATGACAGTTCTTGTGCCTTGTATTCCCAGGACTGGAACCAGTGCTCTGTAAGATGGGCTGAATTCTTTCTTCACAGCAATCTTCTCGCGAACCAGATTTCCCCCCCCCCCCCCCCAACTTTAGGAATCCAGCCTGTAGAAGTTGTTGGCAAATCCCTTATTCCTAATGTGGCAGCACTGCTTGATTAATTATCATGTAAATGCTGAAGCTTCTGTAACCCAGTGAGACATTCATTTATGTCAAAAGGTGTATCTGCTGCCATCAAACCAGGGCCATCTAGTTCTGGGATGTACATACGATCTCAAAGAAGACCTGATGAGTAGTCCATCCTCCCAAGGATCCCCTTGGCAGATTATTCAGTGCACTCTGGACCTCATAAAGGCGATGAGGCAAAATGCGGCCTGAGCCTAGTACTCTAGCTGTTAAGGACTGCTTTATGTCATGATTCCTCCTCTCCACAACAGAATTACCCTCAGGATAAGGAGAAGAGTATGGAGCTCAACACCCATCGTCCTCATTGTGTCCCTGAATGCCCTAGAGGCAAAAGCAGATCCCTGGTCTGAGTGGAATGCTGCATCCGCATATGTTCCGATAAAGACCAGCAAGTCTTTTTTTAAATTTTTTATAACAGTTCAAGTGTCCGCTGACCGCAGTGGCCACACCCACAGAAATCTAGAACAAGAATCAATAGTGATTTAAGATGTATTTGTATGCACCATCCGGTTGTAAGGGACCACAGTGATTCAGGTACACACATTGTTGTTGCCTATTGCACACTAAGAGGGAATCTGTGGTGGGCGTTTTATGTTTGAGCCCTTTATTTGATGGCAAATGTCACAGCAAAGGATCTGTTGCTTGGCCTGTTTGGATAGACCTGGCCACCAGAAGCCTTTCGTAAGAGTGATATTGTGGCCCGACACCAGCGTGAGCAGATGCAACACCCCCATGCGCCGTTTTGATAAGATCTAAGCTCTGGTCTTGGTTTGGGATCACTCAATCTCCAACCCCAGGAATTATTGCAAAGGCAAGATTTTGTGCACTGATATGGTAGGAATATTTAGTCGGGTATGCTTTTGGTAGAGGCTTGCCTTCAGCCAAAGCTTTCATGACAGCGTGAATCTCATTATCCAATCTTGTGCTAGAACGAGTCACTGCAGCAACAGAAGCTGTAGCTACTGCTGATTTGACTGCTCCATCAGCCAAAGTGTTTCCAATAATGTGTATTCCTGTACGTTGGTTGCCCAATGTTTCTACTACATGAGCATCTGGTAGCTTATCCTTAAGATCAGCCAGTGTTCCCCTTTGAGTCTCTGAACCCGTTCCTCTGCCAGTGATTAAGATAATCAGTGTAGGACTGGCCACAATAATACGAATCGCATACAATCAATGTGAGCTGTTCTGGGTCCGTGTGTTCCAGTGCCAAGATACAAGCTTTAAGGTTAGCCAACTGTGCTGTGCAATCCCCTAGGGTCTGCGTGTAGGTATTCCGATGGTGAAATACACCATCCTTCATCACTCCTTTCATGACTGCGCAAGCGGCTGAGTATTGGTGTTTTGTACCTACAGCTGGTTGTGCTGAACCACCAGTGTAAATGACAGTTTAAGTGGCAAGATGTTAAGATGTACAGGGTACTCATGTTCATATTGGAGAAATTCTTGTGTTTGAAGTTTTGGGTCAAAGATGTAATCAACTTCAGTGGCAGTCAGGGAGGGTGCCCATTGAATCCAACATGGATGTAATGTTTTAGTGTTAGGAATGTTTACTTTGGTGACAGCCTCTAAGGCCGGCACTGGGGTAACGTCAATAATGCGTTTCCCTTGGGCAAGAGGCCTCTCCTTGATGAGAGCCAACTGTACAGCAGTCAGATTTTTTTTCTGTGGGTGCAAAGTGTTGTTCTGCGTTGGAATATAAATGTGATTTATTGCTATGGGTACTATGTCACCTTCATTAAAGATGACATAGGTGAGCCTAATGTCACCAGCATTTGTTTTGATGGTGTGTGGGTGGGGTGGGGGGGGGGGGGTTTGTAAATCCCTATAAGGATGTGTGTGTGTGTGTGTTCAACTGTCCAGTGTCTGCTTTAGAAATCTGGGCGAATTAAATCAGAGTGGCTTGATGCGTTGTGCATAGTCTAGGATATAGGTTATGCCAAAGTTAAAGAAACCAAGTAAAGACTGCAGTTTCTTAATAGTGTTTGGTGGTTGAAGGTGAGCACATTTTTCTAAAAAGTGTGGGGCCACAGACTCTTGCCCTCATTAGACAGCTCATATCCCAGGAACAATACACTGAAAGAGGGTATTTTAGTTTTCCTAAAATTGAATTTGTAGCCAAGGGCTGTGAATGCTAAAAGGATCCGATCGACCTGGCAAGATGAATGTTGAGGTCGTCACCTGTAAGAGAGATGTCATCCACGTAGGATAACGCCCCTGGGTCAGTATCATGCAATATTGATGTTACACGTGCAGACTGCCCTGGACTATTCTTAAAGCCTTGGGGCAAACGACAAACTTTTTTGTGAGCCAAATGAGAATGCACTCATGTCCGAGTTTCAGGCAATACGTTTTTTGGCCGAAAAAAACGTTGGAAATATTAACATCAGTGTGTAAAACAGTGCGTTGGATAAGTGCGGGACTGTGTTTTTTTTGTATTGCGTATGTACGTGCATAGTTTTAAGGGTCTGCAGTCTAAGACTATTCGATATGAATGGTCTGGTTTTGCAAAAGGTAATAACGGGTTATTCATTGCGGAGTCACAAGGATCTATTACTCTCTGGTACGCGAGCTGAGTGAGGATCTCTCTCACTGGAGCTTTAGCCTTGTGTTTAACAGGATATTGGGGCTGAGGTTGGCATGTAGACCTAATCGGTATTACATGGTGGGGGGGTGAGGGAGGGAGGAAGGAGTCCTTATCCCACCCTACATGGTTGCGGTATAGCGCAGGTGCCTGCACCAAAGCCCAGTCAAAAGCGTAGGCTTCTTTCACCGCTTCCACAATGTAGGAAGTTGGCTCTGTATGCACTATTTCAAAGTAAGGAATAGTATGCACAGAGTCCAAGGGTTCCCCTTAGAGGTAAGATAGTGGCAAGAAGAGAATTCTAATGCTCTATTTTGTGGTAGTGTGGTCAAGCAGTAGGCTTATCAGAGGAGTAGTGTTAAGCATTTGTTGTACATACACAGGCAATAAATGAGGAACACACACTCTGAGACAATTCCAGGCCAATAGGTTTTTGTATAGAAAAAATATATTTTCTTAGTTTATTTTAAAAACCACAGGTTCAAGATTTACAAGTAATACTTCAAATGAAAGGTATTTCAGGTAGGTACTTTAGGAACTTTGAATTAGCAAAATAGCATATACAGTGTTCACATAAATGACATATAGCTATTTTAAAACTAGACACTGCAGTTTTCAACAGTTCCTGGGGGAGGTAAGTGTTTGTTAGTTTTTGCAGGTACGTAAACCACCTACGAGGTTCAAGTTTGGGTCCAAGGTAGCCCACCGTTGGGGGTTCAGAGCAACCCCAAAGTTACCACACCAGCAGCTCAGGGCCGGTCAGGTGCAGAGGTCAAAGTGGTGCCCAAAACGCATAGGCTTCAATGGAGAAGGGGGGGGGGGTGCCCTGGTTCCAGTCTGCCAGCAGGTAAGTACCCGCGACTTCGGAGGGAAGACCAGGGGGGTTTTGTAGGGCACCGGGGGGGGGACACAAGTCCACACAGAAAGTACACCCTCAGCGGCACGGGGGCGGTCGGGTGCAGTGTGCAAACAAGTGTCGGGTTTGTAACAGAAAGCAATGGGAGACCAAGGGGTCTCTTCAGCGATGCAGGCAAGGGGGGGGGGGGGTCCTCGGGGTAGCCACCACCTGGGCAAGGGAGAGGGCCACCTGGGGGTCGCTCCTGCACTGGAGGTCGGATCCTTCAGGTCCTGGGGGCTGCGGGTGCAGTGTCTTTACCAGGCGTCGGGTCTTTGAAGCAGGCAGTCGCGGTCAGGGGGAGCCTCGGGATTCCCTCTGCAGGCGTCGCTGTGGGGGCTCAGGGGGGTCAACTCTGGCTACTCACGGTCTCGTTGTCGCCGGGGAGTCCTCCCTGTGGTATTTGTTCTCCACAAGTCGAGCCGGGGGCGTCGGTGCAGAGTGCAAAGTCGCCCGCTTCCGGCGGGAAACGTGTGTTGTTTCAAAGTTGCTTCTTTGTTGTAAAGTTGCAGTCTTTGGTGAACAGAGCCGCTGTCCTCTGGAGTTCGTGGTCTTTCTAGATGCAGGGTAGTCCTGAGGCTTCAGAGGTTGCTGGACCCTGGGAACGCGTCGCTGGAGCAGTGTCTTTAGAAGGGGGGGAGACAGGCCGGTAGAGCTGGGGCCAAAGCAGTTGGTGTCTCCGTCTTCTCTGCAGGTTTTCAGGTCAGCAGTCCTCTTCTTCTTAGGTTGCAGGAATCTGAGTTCCTAGGTTCTGGGGAACCCCTAAATACTGAATTTAGGGGTGTGTTTAGGTCTGGGGGGTTAGTAGCCAATGGCTACTAGCCCTGAGGGTGGCTACACCCTCTTTGTGCCTCCTCCCTGAGGGGAGGGGGGGGCACATCCCTAATCCTATTGGGGGAATCCTCCATCTGCAAGTTGGAGGATTTCTAAAAGTTAGTCACCTCAGCTCAGGACACCTTAGGGGCTGTCCTGACTGGCCAGTGACTCCTCCTTGTTTTTCTCATTATCTCCTCCGGCCTTGCCGCCAAAAGTGGGGCCGTGGCCGGAGGGGGCGGGCAACTCCACTAGCTGGAGTGCCCTGGGGTGCTGTAACAAAGGGGGGGTGAGCCTTTGAGGCTCACCACCAGGTGTTACAGTTCCTGCAGGAGGGGGTGTGAAGCACCTCCACCCAGTACAGGCTTTGTTACTAGCCACAGAGTGACAAAGGCACTCTCCCCATGTGGCCAGCAACATGTCCGGTGTGTGGCAGGCTGCTAAAACTAGTCAGCCTACACGGATAGTCTGTTAAGGTTTCAGGAGGCACCTCTAAGGTGCCCTCTGGGGTGTATGTTACAATAAAATGTACACTGGCATCAGTGTGCATTTATTGTGCTGAGAAGTTTGATACCAAACTTCACAGTTTTCAGTGTAGCCATTATGGTGCTGTGGAGTTCGTGCATGACAGACTCCCAGACCATATACTCTTATGGCTACCCTGCACTTACAATGTCTAAGGTTTTGCTTAGGCACTGTAGGGGCATAGTGCTCATGCACTTATGCCCTCACCTATGGTATAGTGCACCCTGCCTTAGGGCTGTAAGGCCTGCTAGAGGGGTGACTTACCTATACCTATAGGCAGTGTGAGGTTGGCATGGCACCCTGAGGGGAGGGCCATGTCGACTTAGTCTTTTTATTCCCACTAGCACACACAAGCTGGCAAGCAGTGTGTCTGTGCTGAGTGAGGGGTCCCCAGGGTGGCATAAGACATGCTGCAGCCCTTAGAGACCTTCCCTGGCATCAGGGCCCTTGGTACCAGTTACAAGGGACTTACCTGGATGCCAGGGTGTGCCAATTGTGAAAACAAAAAGTACAGGTTAGGGAAAGAACACTGGTGCTGGGGCCTGGTTAGCAGGCCTCAGCACACTTTTAAATCAAAACTTAGCATCAGCAAAGGCAAAAAGTCAGGGGGGTAACCATGCCAAGGAGGCATTTCCTTACACACAACAAGATCAGAGAAAGAAGGCAAAATTACATATTCCCCAATGTGGAAGCTTATGGACATGTTTGGGTGGCCAGCCTCTCTGCCAATAGGATATCACAATTATGTTCTTCCCAAAAACATTAACGCTAATAGCGTGCTCTGCCTCTCTCAATCTGGATATTTAAGTCATAAACCCTATTGGGTTGGAGAACGTGCCTATCCACAGTTTCGACTGCAAGAAAGTTGTTTGTTGCTTTTGCATCCAGAGGATCTTTCGGACTCTGGCGACCTACTGTGACTTCTGCCGTGCTATCCAGCAGGGTCACTCACCACATCTTGTTTCTCAGCAGTTTTCACAAGTTTTCTGGCATGTAATGACGCCTTTTTCTTTTTGAATTGTGGCTTTTGTTGTGGGGACTTGTCGTCTTTCTTGTCTGAAGACCGTTGTAAGTCTTTCTTCTGTTTCATGTAGTCGGGACGTTGCTCTGACCGGCCCACTCTCTCGCTACGTCCATCTGGTGTGTCCTGAAAGGAACGAGAGGGATATGAATCTATATCTGTCAGGAGCCTTCAACATTTGTCTATTTCTGAGATTATATCTCCTTTCAGAGTTCTCCGGGTGCGGAAAGTCTGCTCTCTTCCTTCGTCTGTCTTTATTTTGATTTATTTATTTGTTTAAAACCCTCTTGTGTTTGCTTAGTACTGTCGTTAAGGGTGGTACTCTGAATTTCAGGCTTTTTGGCTTGACTCCCAAACTGTCCTGACCTGTACTAGTATAGGTGTTGGAAATAATTTTTGGTAGTTGACGTTCCTGTTCCGAAATGTCGAATCTCCTGGAGCCGGTGGCATATGGCCAGCACTACCGCTTTCCCTTTAATGTTACTCAGTATTATCAAGGAGACTGTATCAAAGTTAAGCATCAGTTTCAACCCCAAATCTAGGGCTGGAGTGTCCCTGTGCTCATTTTAAATTTGTTTTTAACACTCTCTGCAAGTTGGCAAGCATCTGGGTACCATGCGTGGTAGTTTAAATTGCAGCGAAGACTGTGCCCCGTGCAGTGCAGTCGTCCACTGAGGGAACCATTACGCATGTCAAGCACACTGTGAGAATGGGCCACGTTGGTCCATCATTACTTAAGGGACCTCATCTTGTGGGTTGTATTACATGCGATAGGCCACCATTGAACCAATTTTGATTTTTTGATTTTGATTGAATTTTTTGATGTTCTTGATAGGCATTGTGTATCTCTAGATACTGATATACTCGGTACCGCTGCAGTACTTTTGCTATTTTGTATGTGTGAAATGTATATGTTGTCTCATCTTCCTCATGAAAGGTGACCCAGGAATAGAATGTTTGGTAAGTTTCATGAACTTCCACTATAAATTACATCCTGCCCTCATCTGTTAATCCATGGGCTATTAGATGTTGTGCTAATGCGTGCCTGACATTTTCTGAAATGTCTGTAGCTTTAGCCATGTTGAATAATGGGAACTGAGAAGGAACACCAAATGGGGAGCAGTCCTTTTAAAGAGTTCAAGCTTGAACAACCTGCGGTATAGTTAGGCATTCCCTATTCAGCTCCATCTATTGGTACTTAGGGTACCTTGTGTGTGTGTGACAAAGATGCTCAGGATACCTGTAAATTAGTGCAGAAATACCATTGTTGGTGGCCATGTCATAGTTGGGCTCTCACTACTAGGCGAGACTGCTGGTTTAGGGATGACAGCACTTTTGTCTGTAGACGACTAAGCAACTGTTGGCCCAACCCTCCCGGCGCACAAGCAGTACCTCACCAAAAACCCAAAGAGTAAAAAGTGATTTCTGGTAGCTTTTATGCATGGACTCTAGATTGCGACATCTCAGGGGAGTCGTGATGGAACGGAAGTTACACTTTTCTCTCGTTAGCAATAAGTCTCAGTCACACACAGGCAATGAATGAGATGTAGGAGAGTTTTCCATAGATTTATTGAAAAGACTGCAATCTACGGTAAATGCATGAGCTGCAATGATTAGGATAACAATCAATAAAAGGAGCATAACTGTGAAGATGAGTCATGAATACAAAGACCCCCACCATCTTGTAATAAACATGAAATGCAAAATCCCTACCATAGAGAACCTACTCTCCAACCTAATGAGAGCTAGGAGTGTTAAACCTAATCTACCAGTACCATGTCAATGAGAATGGCCCCCAGCCCTTGTTACCTTGGAATAAAGTCTCTGGGTCACACTCCGCAGTGAGACAAAGGCTGATTTCTGCATCAAGGTGACGTGCAGTGTAGACGGCATCTGGAGGAATCCCTCTTATAACCTTGTCTGTCTGAGATTGTATTTATACAGATCATGTAGAACCCCTGATGCAGGTATGTTCCCAAACAATTGATAAGGAGGCAGACTTGTGGTGGCAATTATATAACCAATCCCCAACAAGTGTACATTATGGTCCTGTCACACGTAAGCGAGAAAGAGACATGATGTGTATTTCTACGTACATTGTTTGATTATGATGCCGATAGTGATGCCTTCAGAGTGACACTGATAACTCAAATCAAAACATTTTTATAACTATAAACAATGGCAGCCATGTTAAAAGAAATAAGAAATAAGAAAATAGACTAAAACAGAGCACTCTAAGTAGGTAAAAAGTTAGTAGGTGACGAGGGCACAGACCTGCAAGCCAAAGGGCTAAGCTAATGTCCTGCGTCCCAATAAAAGCTAATATGGCTTCACCACAAAACTACATTGAATTCAATATGCTGCAGTATACTTCGGAATTAGCAGAAAATTATAATGTTCAACAATTAAGCATTTCTCATTCAGTTTATATACTTCTGTCTTTTAACGTTGTACAGCATCAACTCTGCTTCAGTAAGTGTAGTAAATATTTATTTCATCCATAAGTAAACAAGCAATCCGAAAACCACTTTTTTTTTTTTTTTCAAAACAATGTTGGCATTTTACTGGGACATGACCCATTTTCTACTAATTTTTTGTGTGCTTTGTCTCCTTCCTGTTAGTGACAGAAATAGGTGTGAAACCAATGCTGGATCCCGGGCAGATGGTACTGCACCTTATAATGGGTTTTCATTGTAAACTGTGTATACAGCAATTCATTTGGTGAAATATAAAGAGTGAAAAATAGGTATCAAGGAAACACTTGTATTTTTGAAATGGGCACAAGATGAGGTGTTGAGAAGCAGTGGTTATTTGCACATCTCTGAATTCCGGGGTCCCATACTCGCATGTGAATTACAGGGCATTTCTCAAATCAACGTCTTTTTTTACACACTGTCTTACATTTGAAAGGAAAAAATGTAGAGGAAGACAAGGGTCAATAACAATTGTTCTGCTATTCTGTGTTCCTCCAAGTCTTCCGATGAAAATGGTACCTCACTTGCGTGGGTAGGCCTAATGCCCGTGACAAGAAATGCCCCAAAACACAACATGGACAAAACGCATTTTTGCAAAGAAAACTGAAAAAAAAATTGCAAAGTGCCTAGCTATGGATTTTGGCCTCTAGCTCGGCCAGCACCTAGGGAAACCTAGCAAACCTATACATTTTTGAAAACTAGACACCTAGGAGAATTCAGAATGGGGTGACTTGTGGGGCTGCTTTTACCAGGTTCTCTTACCCAGAATCCTTTGCAAACCTCAATTTGGCAAAAAAAACAAAAAAAATCTTTTTCCTCACATTTTGGTGACAGAAAGTTCTGGAATCTGAACGGAGCCACAAATTTCTCTCCACCCAGCATTCCCCCAATTCTCCAGATTAAAAATGGTACCTCACTTGTGTGGGTAGGCCTAGTGCCCGCGACGGGAAATGCCCCAAAACACTGTGGACACATCAAAATTATCAAATACAAAACTACCTGTTTTTGCCGGGAAAAGGGTGGAGGGGGGAAGAGGAGGGAGGTGAGGGGCCTGCGTTTTTGGTCCTGGGCTCAGCAGCCATCTAGGGGAAACTTATCAAACCCAAACATTTCTGAAAACTAGACACCAGAGAGAGTCCAGGGAGATGTGAATTGCTTGGATCCCCTAGTTGTCTTAGCCAGAATCCTTAGCAAACCTCATTTAGCTAAAAAAAAATGTCATTTTTTCCCACATTTCTGGGACAAATTTCCTTCCACTTAACGTTGCCCTCAGTCTTCTGGTAAAAATGATACCTCACTTGTGTAGGTGGGCCAAGTGCCTGTGATAGGGAAGAGCCAAAAATATGTTACAAATGAGGGGGAACAAAAGCGGGTCTAAAAGGGCAGATTGGAGAAAAGAAAAAAAAAGTTTGTATGCTGACAAGTGGGGCAGAATTTTTATTGGTATAGATGCGCCAATGCTGGGTGATAGGAATTTTGTGGATTCCTGCAGATTCTGGAAAGTTCCATATCAAAAATGTTGGAAAAACTTTGTGATTTCAAGCTAAGTTGGAGGTTTGCAGGGCATTGTGGGTACGAAAATGGTGCAGGGTGCATGTGAAGCTCACCACCTTGGACTCACCCAGGTGGTTAGTTTTTCAGAGGTGTCTAGGTCTCGTAGATTTTTCTAGATGGCAGAGTCCCAAAGTCTAAAAAAGTGCAGTCCTCACCATTCCAAGTGGGACGATTTTGAGGGTTAGACAAGCTCTCATGGCCCAAATGTGAAACCAAAACCCAAAATAATCAAATGTCCTCTTGCTTGTCGTGGGATAAGATGTTTTAGTGTGCGGGGGGAGAGCTGAAAGACTGTTACCCCCTTCAGTTGGGTGGGGGCATAACCATGCCCATACTGGTTAATAAATTAAAAAAAACTCCCTGGTGTCTAGTGGGCATTTCTGCTTCAGAAATGCTCAGAGAGACATCAAAGGAAAGGAAACGCCTTTCCTTTCCTTTGATGCCTCTCCCGTCCCCAGTGCATCATCGGAAGAGAAATGCTTTTGCATTCCTCTTCCATCCCTGCCCATGGGAGGGAGTGCAAAGGCCCTCGAGGGGATTGGGGGGGGGGGGGGGGTGGAGGGGGTGTAAGAGCGCTAGTGCCTCCCCCGAGTGCCGGTACCAGGATGCGGTGGTCTTGTCCTCGCCACACAGCGACCGTGGCCAATGGCGAGACCACCCTCGTCCTCTGGATAGAACTAGGACTATACAGGGAGTGCAGAATTATTAGGCAAATGAGTATTTTGACCACATCATCCTCTTTATGCATGTTGTCTTACTCCAAGCTGTATAGGCTCGAAAGCCTACTACCAATTAAGCATATTAGGTGATGTGCATCCCTGTAATGAGAAGGGGTGTGGTCTAATGACATCAACACCCTATATCAGGTGTGCATAATTATTAGGCAACTTCCTTTCCTTTGGCAAAATGGGTCAAAAGAAGGACTTGACAGGCTCAGAAAAGTCAAAAATAGTGAGATATCTTGCAGAGGGATGCAGCACTCTTAAAATTGCAAAGCTTCTGAAGCGTGATCATCGAACAATCAAGCGTTTCATTCAAAATAGTCAACAGGGTCACGAAGCGTGTGGAAAAACCAAGGCGCAAAATAACTGCCCATGAACTGAGAAAAGTCAAGCGTGCAGCTGCCACGATGCCACTTGCCACCAGTTTGGCCATATTTCAGAGCTGCAACATCACTGGAGTGCCCAAAAGCACAAGGTGTGCAATACTCAGAGACATGGCCAAGGTAAGAAAGGCTGAAAGACGACCACCACTGAACAAGACACACAAGCTGAAAAGTCAAGACTGGGCCAAGAAATATCTCAAGACTGATTTTTCTAAGGTTTTATGGACTGATGAAATGAGAGTGAGTCTTGATGGGCCAGATGGATGGGCCCGTGGCTGGATTGGTAAAGGGCAGAGAGCTCCAGTCCGACTCAGACGCCAGCAAGGTGGAGGTGGAGTACTGGTTTGGGCTGGTATCATCAAAGATGAGCTTGTGGGGCCTTTTCGGGTTGAGGATGGAGTCAAGCTCAACTCCCAGTCCTACTGCCAGTTCCTGGAAGACACCTTCTTCAAGCAGTGGTACAGGAAGAAGTCTGCATCCTTCAAGAAAAACATGATTTTCATGCAGGACAATGCTCCATCACACGCGTCCAAGTACTCCACAGCGTGGCTGGCAAGAAAGGGTATAAAAGAAGGAAATCTAATGACATGGCCTCCTTGTTCACCTGATCTGAACCCCATTGAGAACCTGTGGTCCATCATCAAATGTGAGATTTACAAGGAGGGGAAACAGTACACCTCTCTGAACAGTGTCTGGGAGGCTGTGGTTGCTGCTGCACGCAATGTTGATGGTGAACAGATCAAAACACTGACAGAATCCATGGATGGCAGGCTTTTGAGTGTCCTTGCAAAGAAAGGTGGCTATATTGGTCACTGATTTGTTTTTGTTTTGTTTTTGAATGTCAGAAATGTATATTTGTGAATGTTGAGATGTTATATTGGTTTCACTGGTAATGAAAAATAATTGAAATGGGTATATATTTTTTGTTAAGTTGCCTAATAATTATGCACAGTGATAGTCACCTGCACACACAGATATCCCCCTAACATAGCTAAAACTAAAAACAAACTAAAAACTACTTCCAAAAATATTCAGTTTTGATATTAATGAGTTTTTTGGGTTCATTGAGAACATGGTTGTTGTTCAATAATAAAATTAATCCTCAAAAATACAACTTGCCTAATAATTCTTCACTCCCTGTAATAAATATCATGCAAAATTACATAATTGGGTAAGAATTCTCAGTGAAACCATATTTAATCCTGTACTTTAAAATGAGATAATTTGACATACATATTGTTTCAAAACGTACTACAACCTAATGTGTCCCCTAAGTGGTTAGTTGGAAAAGATAGAGATCTATTTGGTTTCTTAACTGACGACCTACATTCTTTTGCAAGTTGGTTCATAATTTACAGGGTATTTGAGGAGCTCATCATGATAAACAACTTCGATTTTAGTACTTCATAATGATTAACTTTCAGTGTATTTTTCGTCACTGAAATACTTAAAATGAATAATGTGTAATCCTACAGGACCTACTCAATCCACTACTTATAGTTTGAAATCTGTAAATAGTAATAATGATACTACTGTATGCACCTTATAACTCAGTACTTTAATGTAGTTATAAACAGTTCTTAAAGGGACTACTGCATGTGCTTCCTTGACATCAAAGCTGAAAAGAAAGTTTAATGGGCCGTATCCTTGGTGTGGATAGGCAATCATTTATTTAGTTGCCCATTCACGTGCTTGAGAACTGCCCAAATCTCAGCCAGAGAGGTGAATGTGCGGAGCACCCCACTGCCCCTATAGTCTGCCCTAGCTCATTTCTACTGGGCAGCCCTTTGGAACTCTCTGCTGTTGTACTTCAGTTAAGTACTATTTTAAGTCCCAACTTTCTGAAAATGTTTTCCTGGCAACATTTCCCATTCCTTGCTGCACGACCTCTTCCTTTGGGCTGGGGAGAGCAAATTTGAATGGTTGAATCTGCCTCAGATGACCTTATTTAGGGCTTGTGAAAACTTGGGCCAGAAAAAAAAGTTATGCAGCCGATCCCCTTAAAGAATGCTTGTACACCATTTTTCTCCATCATTAAATGAAGGGCTGTGATATTTTCTGGACTTTCTGTTCAGAAACTGTTAAAGACAAGCAGAGATGACTAATCTGTGGCCCAAATGATGCCCCTAAAAGCACCTCTGTTCTTAAAGGAATGTGAGGAGTGCTCCTCCTGCACCAACTGGATAAAATGTCACAATTTGGTTTTCTCTAAATCTGCTGTTTCAGAAAACTGCCCTTGTTATAACTGGCCTCATTCTGAGGATCTGGCTCGGAAAGCAACTATTTAAAAACAAATTCATGAGTTTTAAATTATTTCATGACCGAGACCAATTTCTGCAGTGTCTTAGTCAGTGACATTGTCTTTAAAGAGGGTCTGCCCTTATTTCTCTTTAGGTGCTTCAAGAACTCCTCTGACTTAGTCTACTTATGTTTCATATGTGACTGCTCCATAATTTGGTTTCTCATAGACGGCATCTGTCCTGTCAAGAACTCTAAAGCCCATGACATTAATGCTGCTGCCATTGACTGCCCAACTGCAACACAGCCACTTTAACAAGCTCCAACAGACTGCAAGGAAGCAAGTGGCTACTTCCACGTTTACTATAGATACAGATGTTACACTGTAACTTTTAACTCCTCACAGGTTGCCCAGCAAAGTGAATTTGGGTGGGCCTCCACAGGAGCTGGAGCTGGAAGAAAATGGAAACTCAGATTTTGTAAAGATTGTGGGGTTGCGTCGAGTCTCACTAAGGTTTGAGCCCTCGGGATAACTAGCGCAAGGGCTCAAAGTATGACAAAACAGTTTCCTCCAGCAGTTTCAGTCCTTTTGCTACAGCCATTTCTTTTGACAGTAAATTTTCACACACGGGCTCACACTACTGAGAAGGTAGAAGGGGAGATCTCCAACACACACTTGATAAAAAGCATTATTTTATTTTAACAGTAGAACTTCTGAAAATACTCCAAATTCCTTTCCACTACCTGACATAGCCTGATGAAACATTTTCCTCAGGCCGCAGATTCCTGCCTATCCAAAACATCCTCTCTAAGGAGAGAGTTTCAAAACACATTGCAGAAGTCAAATCTTTCAGAACATCCATACCTGCTCCGTGCACAAGTACAAGTCTTTACTACTTACGATATGATCTTTCATGCCTCATATTGTGTTTTGCTTTCAGCACATGCAGGTCTTAAGTCCTAGGTACCTGGAGGTTAATAGCTACTGGACCATGGGATGAGTCTGTATACTGCCACACCTTTCTTGCTGCCAAGGTCTCAATAAATGAATGGTGGAGGTGGAATTTGTAGGAGCTATCCACCAACGAACTTTGGTCACTGGTGGAAATGATCCAGCATATCACCACATTAGACCTGCAAGCGACACACTTTGATACAGAGGCATTTCTGCCAAGATTTGGAGTCTCCTCCATGCTGGTTTGCGCTGACAGTTCCAAGTTGGTGTTGTGTGAAGAGGCAGGGGTGCAAAAGTTTTCCTTTTTCATCCTTGAAAACCGAGGTATTCAGGTGCTGGAGCATAACAGACTAAAGTGACATGCAAACACAGTTGTGACTCCATGAGTGCAAGTGCACCTCAACAGGATAGTCCACCTCAGACAATCTCCTCAGTAAACCCTCTTTGCGTCAAGTGCCAACAAAAATCCTGGAGAATATGTGCTTTCATAGGTATTCTGTGCAGTTTGTTTTACTGTCTTTTGGCTTTTCAACATTTTGAATCTATGAACAATACTATTGCTTTAAAGCTATAATTAAAGGTGAGTAACTTATTTCTTCTTATCACTAACTTTGAGAGATTCAGTAGTTCTCAAATGGCCTCTGACATGGCTGGCCATTCACTGGCTCTGTTCTTAACTTGCATTTGTGCTGGACAAATTGTAGGAGTGATTGATATTATCTATTTGGTAATTGGGATATAGCCTTTACTAGTTGGGACTGAAATATAATTAATCATGCTAATTTTATTTTGATTTGTTCCATTGTTGATCTAGCTTGTCATTTACATTTTAATGTGATGGCTTAACATCTTGACCATCTTGTTGCTTTTCTAATTTAAATATAAGCTGAGGTGAAAGAAGCTTCCTACCTGGTTTATTGCTTATCTTTGGGTGGCGAGAAGGGCTTGGAGAAACACCATTGACCAACCTATCCATAATTCTCTAAGACCTGAGAGGGTCAAGTCTGTATTGGCAACAGTCTGTTAACAGAGGAGTTAGAACAACATTTATTATTGCATCTGTTTAGTAGTCTATAGTGTGAACAAGATCCTACGAACATCAGAGAGCTGTACGGTTGAAAAAAGTGAACAACAAAATTTCAGAGTTAAATTACATGCACATGATTAAAGTTAAAGGAGATTATTATAAGCAGCCTAATTTAAAATTGCAATCCACCTTTCTAGGATGAGAGGTTACAGGGTGTGGGAAGTGTGGCTTGGCAAGGCTGAGCTTTATTATGCGGGTGGTTTAACAACTATCAATCCACTTATCCAGTCTGGAGTTGGGGGAGGGGGGGGGAGTGTTCAGATTCTTCACAATATTGAGTGCTATTGGAACTTGAGGGTTTTTAACTTTTTTAAACCGTTCAAAAGAGAATTGTTCTTCTCTCTGGGGATATGGAATTTCATAGCCTGTGGGAGCTCCACAAAATAATCTTTTAGGGATTTTTTTATTTCTTAATAAGCGGAATTCCAAGAAAGAGGGTGCTACTCTGTGGTAATGGTAGTAAGTTTGAACCTGGAGTTTACTTCAGCTGGATGTCGGTTTTTTGGGGGATAAAACAGGAGGCATATGATCAAATTTCTCAGCATCCAAGACCAGTCTGGAAGCAGCATGCAGTGGTGCTTTGATGGGGGGGGGGCCATGGGGATAATTCCAACTAAGATTGAATTGTGGTAGCTCAGTCTTGAGAGGACTGTGGCCTTTGATTTGTTTAATGGCCTGTTCTTGGCTGTATTGCCTTATTCCTCCTAGACGTCGGAGTTGATTCCAATTTGCAGTGTTAATGTGTGCTTGCAGGTTGAGGTGTTTGAGGCAAGATCCCAGTGATTTCATAGTCCACAATGTTTGAAGTAATGTTTAGCCACAGAATATTGTTGAGCCATGCATTTATCTTGGTTCCTTTTTTGCCTTGTGCTGCAGTTAGCTCAGAACTACTTTCAGATACAACTTTGTCCAAAGTCTCGGATTAAAAAATCTAAAACACACAAAAAAAGAATCCTTTATTGTTATGGTTAATCTTGCTGCAAAGACCGTTGTGTTTATTTAATTCCTGAGTACGTGAAGAGGGTATGCCATTGTCGGTAAATAGGCAAGAGCATGGAATATTCAGGAATTGGGATATTATGTGTCTGACTTGGGCATTTGCTTCTGTTAAGGCTGCTTAAAATCTGTAGAAATGGCACGACCTGGGCAAGTTGTCAGAGCTGTTGTCTAGGAAGCTGCCGTTTTAATTTCTCTTCTCTTTCCAACATCGAACAAAAAAGATGCTGTGAATGTAAAGTGATGACTGTTCATGATTTCCTTTGTATGCAGATGTGCCTGGGTGTGCACCTCTTGACATCATTCAGAGAGCCAAAATAAAAAGTGGCAAGTTAAATGGCAGAGCACTCTTTTAATGGCCTGCTACCAGTTAAGTGCAAAACTGATCTGGTGATTGTTAAAATTGCTGTGTGATAACATGGTCTCCTGTAAAATTGAAGTTGTTTTGGAGCCTTCTTACATCACTCAGACGTGCCTGCTCTCTAAGGGAAAGAATTCCACCTCCTGTGAGTAGTGTAGCTTTGATCTAAATCTTCTATTGATTGTACAGCAACTGCATTTTTTCTAAGATTTCTGCCTGACTGTTGTGGATTCAAGAGGCTTGGATACAAATCTTAGAACATGATTCACAAAAAGGTAAGAGTTTGTTGTTCTCTTATAGTCGACAGACTTGTATATCACAATCCAAACAGTATTTAGCATCGTTCAAGTGGTTGCAGAACTAACTTTCAGAGCAGTCTTCCCCTTGAACCGTTCTGTTTCTTTCTGGTGAGCTAAACGATAACAATGTTTTACTGTTATCGTACTGTCTCCGGGAAAAGACATCTTGAGTGGACCTGCCGGATTCAGTTTTGCCCGCTGGAGTTTTTCCATATACTTGCAAAGGTTCATCTTCAAGGCCATGCAGATGGGGACCTGGGTAATGTCAGATGATATCCAGGTTACATGCCAGATATTCCAAAACAGTCTGAAGGTAAAGCATACTTTCTACGATCAGCATTAATTCAGGTGTCTACACTTTATCCTGAACTCTGGTACAAGATGTTAACAAACAATACCAGCATTGATTGCCCTTTCTAGACTTTTGCGAGGAGGGGGTGGTTTACCTCTACCCTCACACAGGACATTTTTTGTTGGAATGGATTAGGTGATTACCCCTACCCTCATGTAAATGAGCAGCTTTCAACCTTGCCAGGGGCATGTCTGGGCTGCTTGATGGCTCAGTTTGATTTCCTGATATGTAAACGGCCTGGAGGAGCAGCTGATGGAGCTCAGGGCAGCCTTTCCCTACATAGGTGGTCGTAGTGTCCCAGCCTTTGTTTACGCTGATGATAGTCTTAATAGCTAGGATATCAAATGGGCTGCAGTGTCTTTTGAACCACTTCTGTAATTACATGGCAAGTCTTGACCTCAGGGTAAATGGGCCAAAACCCATATTATGCTATATGGCACAAAAAATTAGAACCTTGTTTTCATAGTGCAGTCTCTGCCACTATTAACTATCCCTACGTTTTATTTAGAAGTCCAGTTTTATAAGCATCTTACATGGGGACCTTTGGGGAAAAACAGCGGGGTTGCTACCTTCTCAAAAGCCATTGAGGCTGTTTTTAATTTTGCCAACATGCTAGGACAGAAGCCGGTCAAGGAACTTGTAGCTATCTACAGGTTCAGGTGTTGCGCAGTTGCATCCTTTGGGGCACTAGAAAGGAGCTTCAATGGCATTCTTAGGAAATATACCAGTGGCAGATTTATGTAAAGCAGCCACATGGTCTACACCACACACATTTACTAAACACTACTGTGTGGATGTGTTATCTCACCAACAAGCAAACGTTGGACAAGCAGTGCTTAAAACAATATTTCAACTACTTCAACTACTACAGGCTGGCCACCTCTTATTTTGGGAGAGGACTGCTTTACAGTCTATGCAAAGCATGTGTATTTGCAGCTACACATGCCATCGACCTGAAAAGGTTACTTACTCAGTAGACATCTGTTCTTGGCATGTATTGCTGCAGATTCACATGTGCCCTCCCTCCTCTACGGAAGCCTGTGGCTGTTGTAGTGTTTTATTTGTAAATATGTGTAGGAAGTTGGCTCTGTATGTGCTATTTCAAGGTAAGGAATAGCATGCACAGAGTCCAAGGGTTCCCCTTAGAGGTAAGATAGTGGCAAAAAGAGATAATACTAATGCTCTATTTTGTGGTAGTGTGGTCGAGCAGTAGGCTTATCCAAGGAGTAGTGTTAAGCATTTGTTGTACATACACATAGACAATAAATGAGGTACACTCACTCAGAGACAAATCCAGCCAATAGGTTTTTATATAGAAAAATATCTTTTCTTAGTTTATTTTAAGAACCACAGGTTCAAATTCTACATGTAATATCTCATTCGAAAGGTATTGCAGGTAAGTACTTTAGGAACTTCAAATCATAAGAATTGCATGTATACTTTACAAGTTATTGACAAATAGCTGTTTTAAAAGTGGACACTTAGTGCAATTTTCACAGTTCCTGGGGGAGGTAAGTTTTTGTTAGTTTTACCAGGTAAGTAAGACACTTACAGGGCTTAGTTCTTGGTCCAAGATAGCCCACCGTTGGGGGTTCAGAGCAACCCCAAAGTCACCACACCAGCAGCTCAGGGCCGGTCAGGTGCAGAGTTCAAAGTGGTGCCCAAAACACATAGGCTAGAATGGAGAGAAGGGGGTGCCCCGGTTCCGGTCTGCTTGCAGGTAAGTACCCGCGTCTTCGGAGGGCAGACCAGGGGGGTTTTGTAGGGCACCGGGGGGGACACAAGCCCACACAGAAATTTCACCCTCAGCGGCGCGGGGGCGGCCGGGTGCAGTGTAGAAACAAGCGTCGGGTTCGCAATGTTAGTCTATGAGAGATCTCGGGATCTCTTCAGCGCTGCAGGCAGGCAAGGGGGGGATTCCTCGGGGAAACCTCCACTTGGGCAAGGGAGAGGGACTCCTGGGGGTCACTTCTCCAGTGAAAGTCCGGTCCTTCAGGTCCTGGGGGCTGCGGGTGCAGGGTCTCTCCCAGGCGTCGGGACTTTAGGTTCAAAGAGTCGCGGTCAGGGGAAGCCTCGGGATTCCCTCTGCAGGCGGCGCTGTGGGGGCTCAGGGGGGACAGGTTTTGGTACTCACAGTATCAGAGTAGTCCTGGGGTCCCTCCTGAGGTGTTGGATCGCCACCAGCCGAGTCGGGGTTGCCGGGTGCAGTGTTGCAAGTCTCACGCTTCTTGCGGGGAGCTTGCAGGGTTCTTTAAAGCTGCTGGAAACAAAGTTGCAGCTTTTCTTGGAGCAGGTCCGCTGTCCTCGGGAGTTTCTTGTCTTTTCGAAGCAGGGGCAGTCCTCAGAGGATGTCGAGGTCGCTGGTCCCTTTGGAAGGCGTCGCTGGAGCAGGATCTTTGGAAGGCAGGAGACAGGCCGGTGAGTTTCTGGAGCCAAGGCAGTTGTCGTCTTCTGGTCTTCCGCTGCAGGGGTTTTCAGCTGGGCAGTCCTTCTTCTTGTAGTTGCAGGAATCTAATTTTCTAGGGTTCAGGGTAGCCCTTAAATACTAAATTTAAGGGCGTGTTTAGGTCTGGGGGGTTAGTAGCCAATGGCTACTAGCCCTGAGGGTGGGTACACCCTCTTTGTGCCTCCTCCCAAGGGGAGGGGGTCACAATCCTAACCCTATTGGGGGAATCCTCCATCTGCAAGATGGAGGATTTCTAAAAGTTAGAGTCACTTCAGCTCAGGACACCTTAGGGGCTGTCCTGACTGGCCAGTGACTCCTTGTTTTTCTCATTATTTTCTCCGGCCTTGCCGCCAAAAGTGGGGCCTGGCCGGAGGGGGCGGGCAACTCCACTAGCTGGAGTGTCCTGCTGGGTTGGCACAAAGGAGGTGAGCCTTTGAGGCTCACCGCCAGGTGTGACAATTCCTGCCTGGGAGAGGTGTTAGCATCTCCACCCAGTGCAGGCTTTGTTACTGGCCTCAGAGTGACAAAGGCACTCTCCCCATGGGGCCAGCAACATGTCTCGGTTTGTGGCAGGCTGCTAAAACTAGTCAGCCTACACAGATAGTCGGTTAAGTTTCAGGGGGCACCTCTAAGGTGTGCCCTCTGTGGTGTATTTTACAATAAAATGTACACTGGCATCAGTGTGCATTTATTGTGCTGAGAAGTTTGATACCAAACTTCCCAGTTTTCAGTGTAGCCATTATGGTGCTGTGGAGTTCGTGTTTGACAAACTCCCAGACCATATACTCTTATGGCTACCCTGCACTTACAATGTCTAAGGTTTGGTTTAGACACTGTAGGGGTACCATGCTCATGCACTGGTACCCTCACCTATGGTATAGTGCACCCTGCCTTAGGGCTGTAAGGCCTGCTAGAGGGGTGTCTTACCTATACTGCATAGGCAGTGAGAGGCTGGCATGGCACCCTGAGGGGAGTGCCATGTCGACTTACTCGTTTTGTCCTCACTAGCACACACAAGCTGGCAAGCAGTGTGTCTGTGCTGAGTGAGAGGTCTCCAGGGTGGCATAAGACATGCTGCAGCCCTTAGAGACCTTCCTTGGCATCAGGGCCCTTGGTACTAGAAGTACCAGTTACAAGGGACTTATCTGGATGCCATGGTCTGCCAATTGTGGATACAAAAGTACAGGTTAGGGAAAGAACACTGGTGCTGGGGCCTGGTTAGCAGGCCTCAGCACACTTTCAATTGTAAACATAGCATCAGCAAAGGCAAAAAGTCAGGGGGCAACCATGCCAAGGAGGCATTTCCTTACAATATGTATGTTCGATGGCATGTGTAGCTGCAGATACGCATGCTGTGCACTGTTCCTGCCAACTAGTGTTGGGCTCGGAGTGTTACAAGTTGTTTTTCTTTGAAGAAGTCATTTTGAGTCACGGGACTGAGTGACACCTCCCTTTCGGCTCCATTGCGCATGGGCGTCGACTCCATCTTAGATAGTTTTCTTTCCGCCATCGTGTTCGGACGTGTTCCTCTTCGCTCTGTAATTCGAATCGGGAAACTTGGAAAACCAACGAAAATTAGTCGGTATTGTATTGTTTACGTTCGGCACCGGTTTAGTTTCATCACATCGGCACCGACATCAAGACTGCTTCGGGGCTTCAACAAGCACACACCGTCGTCGTCGAAGACTAATGGACCGGACCCCCTTCCGTTTCTGTCCTAAGGGTCACGCCAAGTATCCTTATACAGACCAGCACCGGGTCTGTAACCTGTGTTTGTCACCCGAACACAGAGAGGATACTTGTGAAGCCTGCCAAGCGTTTCGATCCAAGAAGACCTTAAGGGATCGACGCGCAAGACTACAGATGGCATCGAAGCCGAAACAACATCTTGACGTCGAGGAAGAAGAGATGAGGATATCCATTCAAGGATCGGACTCTGAGGAATCCGACGGTGATCGACCTTTGACGGCGCAGCAAAAAGTGAGTACACCTGCCCCGCCCCACACCCAAGGTCACATCAAAAAACTAAAGGCCACGGGGACGCCACTGCCAGAAGGCCATGGCTCAACCCACAGAAAAGAAGGTGACCAAGTAACATCGGCACTGAAAGGCCAAAGATTTGCCGAAGACTTCTGACTCCGGTCGAGAAACCGGCACCGAAAAAAGTCTGCATCGAGTAATCGAATCGAGCAAGCCTCGAAAAAGCTTATTGGAACTGAAAAAGACAATTTTGATGGGAATTTTGGTACTGAAACATTCTTCCTACACTGAAGAGCAAGGGCTTTCTCTGCAGCTCAAAGAAAGGCACAGATTTGAGCAGGAACTGGATTTAGAAGAACATGACCTAACACAGCAAAGGTTAGAAATCCAGAAAGACACAGGGAAGATACAAACCATCCCTCCACTCAAGATAAAAAGAAAACTGGCTTTTCACGAGACTGAGATGCAACCAAAAGCCAAAGTGGTTAGAGAACAGTCACCACCACCACATTTCTCACCACAAACATCCCCACTGCAGTCACCACAGTTGTCACCAGTGGGTACACCAATGGCGCAGTCACCCACACATACTGGGATGACTCAAGATGATGTGGATCCCTGGGATCTATACGACCCACCTATATCGGACAACAGCCCAGAGTGTTATCCAACTAAACCTTCACCGCCAGAGGACAGTACAGCCTACATGCAGGTACTAGCCAGAGCAGCAACATTGCACAACGTAACAATGCACTCGGAACCGGTGGAGAATGACTTCCTGTTCAACACTCTGGCATCCACGCATCCTACCAAAGTTTATCAATGTTACCGGGCATGCTTAAACACCACAACAGGTCTTCCAAGAACCTGTAAAAGGGAGAGCCATCACGCCAAGGGTCGAAAAGAAATATAAACAGCCCCCGTCAGACCCAGTGTTTATTACTCAACGGCTCCCTCCGGACTCAGTGGTTGTGGGAGCTGCAAGAAAAAGGGCAAATTCACAATCATCAGGGGATGTGCCACCCCCTGAAAAGGAGAGTTGAAAATTTGACGCGGCGGGGAAAAGAGTGGCATCGCAGGCAGCCAATCAGTGGCGAATTGCCAACTCATAAGCCCTACTTACCCGCTACGACAGGGTGCACTGGGACGAAATGCAAGACATCATCCAGCACTTGCCCAAAGAATACCAAAAGCGTGCCCAACAAGTGGTCGAAGAAGGACAGGCCATATCAAACAATCAAATCCGGTCTCCCCTAGACTCTGCTGATACAGCAGCATGGACTGTCAATACAGCAGTAACAATTCGAAAGCGTGCATGGCTGTGAAGTTCTGGGTTTAAACCAGAAATACAACAGGCGGTATTGAATATGGCGTTTAATCAACATCAGCTGTTTGGGCCGGAAGTGAATACCGCAATCGAAAAAATTAAAAAAAGACACGGACACGGCCAAAGCCATGGGCGCGCTCTACTCTTCACAATACAGAGGAACATTTAGGAAACCACAGTTTAGGGGAGGGTTTAGACATCAGAACTATCCACCTCCCAACCAAAACCCACCTACCAGTCTCCGTGCTAAAGAGGGGGGTTTCGTGGTTCCTACAGAGGACAATTCCCAAGAGGAAGAGGGAAATTCCAGCCCTCCAAGCCAAGCCCTAGCAAACAGTGACTTCAATGTCACACTTCCCCAACACATCACCGGTGGGGGGGGAGATTAACCAAAAACAACCACAATTGGACACACATTACAACAGACACGTGGGTCCTATCAATTATCCAACATGGTTATTGCATAGAATTCACAACATTCCCTCCAGATGTTCCCCCAAAACTGCACAAAATGTCTCCACAACACTTAGACCTATTACATATAGAGGTCCAAGCACTGCTACAAAAACAAGCCATAGAGCTAGTACCCTATCACCAGAAAGGAACAGGCGTTTACTCCATGTATTTCCTTATCCCGAAAAAAGACAAAACGTTAAGGCCTATATTAGATCTCAGAACACTGAATCTCTTCATCAAATCAGATCATTTCCACATGGTAACACTTCAGGACGTAGTTCCCTTACAAAAACAAGGGGAATCCATGACAACACTGGATCTCAAGGATGCATATTTTCACATACCCATCTAAGGATAGTGGCAAAAAGAGATAATTCTAATGCTCTATTTTGTGGTAGTGTGGTCGAGCAGTAGGCTTATCAGAGGGTAGTGTTAAGCATTTGTTGTACACACACAGGCAATAAATGAGGAACACACACTCAAAGACCATTCCAGGCCAATAGGTTTTTATATAGAAAAATATATTTTCTTAGTTTATTTTAAGAACCATAGGTTCAAGATTTACAAACAATACTTTAAATGAAAGTTATTTCACTCAGGTATCGTAGGAACTTTGAATTATCACAATAGCATGCACAGTTTTGGCAAAAATGGCAATAAGCTATTTTAAAAGTGGACACAGTGCAAAAATCAACAGTTCCTGGGGAAGGTAAGTAAAGGTTAAGTTCACAGGTAAGTAAAACACGTACCGGGTTCAAAGTTGGGTCTAAGGTAGCCCACCGTTGGGGGTTCAAGGCAACCCCAAAGTTACCACACCAACAGCTCAGGGCCGGTCAGGTGCAGAGGTCAAAGTGGTGCCCAAAACACATAGGCTTCATTGGAAATAGGGGTGCCCCGGTTCAAGTCTGCCAGCAGGTAAGTACCCGCGACTTCGGAAGGCAGACCAGGGGGGTTTTGTAGGGAACTGGGGGGGACACAAGCCGGCACAGAAAGTACACCCTTAGCGGCACGGGGCGGCCGGGTGCAGAGTGCAAACAGGCGTCGGGTTCTCAATAGGATTCAATGGGGAGACCCGGGGGTCTCCAACGATGCAGGCAGGTACATGGGAGGCTCCTCTGGGTAGCCACCACCTGGGCTAGGCAGAGTATTGCCTGGGGGTCGCTCCTGCACTGAAGTTCGGTTCCTTCAGGTCCTGGGGGCTGCAGGTGCAGTGTGGTTTCCAGGCGTCTGGTTCCATGAAGCAGGCAGGCGCGGTCAGGGGGAGCCTCTGGATTTCCTCTGCAGGTGTCGCTGTGGGGGCTCAGGGGGATCAACTCTGGCTACTCACGGGCTCGCAGTCGCCGGGGAGTCCTCCCTGTAGTGTTAGTTTTTCGCAGGTCGAGCCGGGGGCGTCGGGTGCAGAGTGGAAAGTCTCACGCTTCCGGCGGGAAACGTGTGGTCTTTTAAAGTTGCTTCTTTGTTGCAAAGTTGCAGGTTTGTTGAACAGGGCCGCTGTTCTCGGGAGCTTCTTGGTCCTTTTAGATGCAGGGCAGTCCTCTGAGGCTTCAGAGGTCACTGGACTCTGTGGGATGCGTCGCTGTTGCAGTTCCTCTTGAAGTGGGGAGACAGGCCGGTAGGGCTGAGGCCAAAGCAGTCGGTGTCTGTCTTCTCTGCAGGGCTTCAGGTCAGCAGTCCTTCTTCGTCTTCAGGTTGCAGGAATCTATCTTCCTCGGTTCTGGGGGCCCCTAAATACTCAATTTAGGGGTGTGTTTAGGTCTGGGAGGTTAGTAGCCAATGGCTACTAGCCCTGAGGGTGGCTACACCCTCTTTGTGCCTCCTCCCTGTGGGGAGGGTGGGCACATCCCTAATCCTATTGGGGGAATCCTCCATCTGCAAGATGGAGGATTTCTAAAAGTCAGTCACCTCAGCTCAGGACACCTTAGGGGCTGTCCTGACTGGGGAGTGACTCCTCCTTGTTTTTCTCATTATCTCCTCCAGCCTTGCTGCCAAAAGTGGGGGCAGTGGCCGAAGGAGCGGGCATCTCCACTAGCTGGGATGCCCTGTGGCGCTGTAACAAAGGGGGGTGAGCCTTTGAGGCTCACCGCCAGGTGTTACAGTTCCTGCAGGGGGAGGTGAGAAGCACCTCCACCAGTACAGGCTTTGTTCCTGGCCACAGAGTGACAAAGGCACTCTCCCCCATGTGGCCAGCAATATGTCTGGTGTGTGGCAGGCTGGTAAAACTAGTCAGCCCACAAGTCGGGTATGTTTTCAGGGGACATCTCTAAGATGCCCTCTGGGTGTGTTTTTACAATAAAGTGCACACTGGCATCAGTGTGCATTTATTGTGCTGAGAAGTTTGATACCAAACTTCACAGTTTTCAGTTTAGCCATTATGGTGCTGTGGAGTTCGTGTTTGGCAGACTCCCAGTCCATATACTCTTATGGCTACCCTGCACTTACAATTTCTAAGGTTTTGCTTAGACACTGTAGGGGCATAGTGCTCAGGCACCTATGCCCTCACCTGTGGTATAGTGCACCCTGCCTTAGGGCTGTAAGGCCTGCTAGAGGGGTGACTTATCTATGCCATAGGCAGTGTGAGGTTGGCATGGCACCCTGAGGGGAGTGCCATGTCGACTTAGTCATTTTCTCCCCACCAGCACACACAAGCTGGCAAGCAGTGTGCATGTGCTGAGTGAGGGGTCCCTAGGGTGGCATAAGACATGCTGCAGCCCTTAGAGACCTTACCTGGCATCAGGATCCTTGGTACCAGGGGTACCAGTTACAAGGGACTTACCTGGGTGCCAGGGTTGTGCCTACCAATTGTGGAGACAAAGGTACAGTTTAGGGAAAGAACACTGGTGCTGGGGCCTGGTTAGCAGGCCTCAGCACAATTTCAAGTCATAACTTAGCATCAGCAAAGGCAAAAAGTCAGGGGGTAACCATGCCAAGGAGGCATTTCCTTACAAATCCCCCTCCCCCCCCAAAAAAAAACACGAAAGAGGATGAGACTAACCTTTCCCAAGAGAGTCTTCATTTTCTAAGTGGAAGAACCTGGAAAGGCCGTCTGCATTGGCAGTCCCTGGTCTGTGTTCCACTATAAAGTCCATTCCCTGTAGGGAGATGGACCACCTCAACAGTTTTGGATTTTCACCTTTCATTTGCATTCGCCATCTGAGGTCAGTTTGAACTACAAAGTGAGTACCAAAGAGGTATGGTCTCAGCTTCTTCAGGGACCAAACAGCAAAGGCCTCCCTCTCAATGGCACTCCAACGCTGCTCCCTGGGGAGTAACCTCCTGCTAATGAAAGCAACAGGCTGGTCAAGGCCATCATCATTTGTTTGGGACAAAACTGCCCCTATCCCATGTTCAGAGGCATCAGTCTGCAGAATGAACTGCTTGGAGTAATCTGGAGCTTTGAGAACTGGTGCTGTGCACATAGCTTGTTTCAGGGTGTCAAAGGCCTGTTGGCATTCTATAGTCCAGTTTACCTTCTTGGGGATTTTCTTAGAGGTAAGTTCTGTGAGGGGTGTCACTATGGATCCATATCCCTTCACAAACCTCATGTAGTAACCAGTCAAGCTGAGGAATGCCCTGACTTGAGTCTGGGTTTTTGGAGCTACCAGTCCCGAATAGTCTGGATCTTGGGTTGGAGTGGCTGAACTTGGCCTCCACCTACAAGGTGTCCCAAGTAAACCACAGTTCCCTGCCCTATCTGACATTTGGATGCCTTGATAGAGAGGCCAGCTGCTTGCAGGGCCTGCAAAACCTTCTTCAGTTGGACCAGGTGATCCTTCCAGCTGGAGCTAAAGACAGCAATATCGTCAAGATAAGCTGCACTAAAGGATTCCAAGCCAGCAAGGACTTGATTCACCAACCTTTGGAAGGTGGCAGGGGCATTCTTTAAGCCAAAGGGCATTACAGTAAACTGATAGTGCCCATCAGGTGTGGAGAATGCGGTCTTCTTTTGCTCCTGGTGCCATTTTTATTTGCCAGTACCCTGCTGTCAAGTCAAAGGTACTCAAATATCTGGCAGCACCCAATCTATCAATTAGCTCATCTGCCCTTGGAATGGGATGGGCATCTGTCTTAGTGACAGCATTAAGTCCTCTGTAGTCCACACAAAACCTCATCTCTTGCCATCTTTGGTGTGAGGTTTGGGTACTAAAACCACTGGGCTAGCCCAGGGGCTGTCAGAGTGCTCAATGACTCCCAATTCCAGCATCTTGTGGACTTCCACTTTGATGCTTTCCTTAACTTGGTCAGACTATCTAAAAAAAATCATGGGTACATAGGTGTGTCTGACCAGGGATTAGGGAAAAGAGCTCAGCAAACTGTTGCAGGACCTTCCTACAGTCAGCTTGCTGTTGGCCAGAGAGGGTGTCTGAATAGATCACTCCATCTACTGAGCCATCCTTAGGGTTTGATGACAGAAGATCAGGGAGAGGTTCACTCTCAGCTTCCTGATCCTCATCTGTTACCATTAACAGATTTACATCTGCCCTGTCATGAAAGAGCTTAAGGCGGTTCACATGGATCACCCTTTTGGGGGTCCTGCTACTGCCTAGGTCTACCAGGTAGGTGACCTGACTCTCTCTCTAGCACTAGGTAAGGGCCACTCCATCTGTCCTGAAGTGCCCTGGGAGCCATAGACTCCAGAACCCAGACTTTCTGCCCTGGCTTAAACTCAACCATACCAGCCTTTTGGTCATACTACATCTTCTGGAGTTGTTGGCTGGCCTCAAGGTTTTTACTTGCCTTTTCCATATACTCTGCCATCCTGGAACATGGGCCTAGTACATAGTCCACTATATCTTGCTTAGGCTCATGAAGAGGTCTCTCCCAGCCTTTTTACAAGAGCTAGTTGTCCCCTTACAGGATGGCCAAACAGAAGTTCAAAGGGGGAAAACCCTACTCCCTTCCGAGGCACCTCTCTGTAGGCGAAAAGCAGACATGGCAAGAGGACATCCCATCTCCTTTTGAGCTTTTCAGGGAGCCCCATGATCATACCTTTCAATGTCTTGTTAAACCTTTCAACAAGACCATTGGTTTGTGGATGGTATGGTGTGGTGAATTTGTAAGTCACCCCACACTCATTTCACATGTGTTTCAGGTATGCGGACATGAAGTTGGTACCTCTGTCAGACACCACCTCCTTAGGAAATCCCACTCTGGTAAAGATACCAATGAGTGCTTTGGCTACTGCAGGGGCAGTAGTGGACCTAAGGGGAATTGCTTCAGGGTCCTTGGTAGCATGATCCACTACTACTAGGATATACTGATTCCCTGAGGCTGTGGGAGGTTCAAGTGGAGCCACTATGTCCACACCCACTCTTTCAAAGGGGACCCCCACCACTGGAAGTGGAATGAGGGGGGCCTTTGGATGGCCACCTGTCTTACCACTAGCTTGACAGGTGGCACAGGAGGCACAAAACTCCTTTACTTTCTGGGACATGTTGGGCCAATAGAAATGGTTGACTAACCTCTCCCACGTCTTGGTTTGTCCCAAATGCCCAGCAAGTGAAATATCATGGGCTAAGGTCAGGATGAACTTCCTAAACTCCTGAGGCGGTGGGCTACCTTGGACCTAACTTTGAACCCTGTAAGTGTTTTACTTACCTGTGAACTCAACATTTACTTACCTCCCCCAGGAACTGTTGATTTTTGCACTGTCCACTTTTAAAATAGCTTATTGCCATTTTTGGCAAGACTGTACATGCTATTGTGATAATTCAAAGTTCCTAAGATACCCGAGTGAAATACCTTTCATTTAAAGTATTGTTTGTAAATCTTGAACCTGTGGTTCTTAAAATAAACTAAGAAAATATATTTTTCTATATAAAAACCTATTGTCCTTGAATTGTCTTTTGAGTGGGTGTTCCTCATTTATTGCCTGTGTGTGTACAACAAATGCTTAACACTACCCCCTGATAAGCCTACTGCTTGACCACACTACCACAAAATAGAGCATTAGAATTATCTCTTTTTGCCACTATCTTACCTCTAAGGGGAACCCTTGGACTCTGTGCACACTATTTCTTACTTTGAGCCAACTTCCTACAACGCTGATCAAATATTTGAGCGAGCCAGTTAAAGCAAGAATAATTACTCCCAGGATAGAGAAGAAATACAAGCCACTTCCCTCTGATCCTGTCTACATAACTCAACAACACCCTCCAGACTCAGTAGTAGTAAGTGCTGCCAGAAAGAGGGCAAACTCACAGGCACCCCCACCAGACAGAGCGTAGGAAATTTGATGCTGCAGGAAAGAGTTGCATCCCAGGCAGCCAATCAATGGAGAATAGCCAACTCGCAGGCGTTGTTGGCTAGATACGACAGGGCCCATTATGATGAGATGCAAGACATAATTCAGCATCTCCCCAAGGAACATCAAAAAAGGGCACAGCAAATAGTAGAGGAAGGGCAAGCCATCACCAATAACCAGATTAGGTCTGCCCTAGACGCAGCAGACACATCGGCCAGGAGTGTCAACACTGCTGTAACAATAAGGAGGCATGCATGGCTCAGGTCCCTGGGTTTCAAACCCGAAACCCAACAAGCGGTATTGAGTATGCCGTTCAATAAAAAACAACTTTTCGGCACAGAAGTGGACACTGCAATTGAAAAATTGCGTAAGGATTCAGACACCTGAAAAGCTATAGGTGCACTATACACCACACCGGTTTCGGAAACCTCAGTTTAGAGGTGGATTTAGAGCTGAAACAGCAGAGGCATCCACATCACAGGCAAAACCAGCCTACCAACCTCCATACCAACGAGGTGGTTTTAAGGGCACATATAGAGAACAGTATCCCAGAAGTAGAGGGAAATATCAAACCTCTAAACAAACCTCACAGCACACTAAACAGTGACTTGTTTCATCCCCTTCCACTCCACACCTCCCCTGTGGGAGGAAGACTACAGAAGTTCCACACCATTTGGCAAAACATTACACAGACAATTGGGTACTATCAGTTATCCGCAATGGTTATTGCCTATAATTGATACAAACTCCCCCAATCATTCCGCCAAAACCACACACATTTTCCACAGAACACATCAGTCTGTTACAGGAAGAAGTCAAATCTCTATTACTCAAACAAGCAATAGAACCCGTGCCACAAAATCAAAAAGGGACGGGAGTTTACTCACTATACTTCCTCATTCCCAAAAAGGATGGCACCCTAAGACCAATATTAGATCTCAGGACCCTCAACCTTTACATCCTGTCAGAACACTTTAACATGATAACTCTCCAGGATGTTATCACACTACTTCAAAAACACGATTTCAGGGCAACATTAAACCTCAAGGATGCGTATTTTCATATACCCATCCATCCGGCGAACAGAAAATATCTCAGGTTTGTCATTCAAGGAAAGCACTATCAGTTCAAAGTGTTAGCCTTCGGAATAACAACAGCTCCAAGGGTATTCACAAAGTGCCTAGCGGTAGTCGCAGCCTACCTAAGAAGACAACATATACATGCCTTTCCATATCTAGACGATTGGCTAATAAAATCAAACAGTCATATGCAGTGTCAAAACCATGCGCATTACATAATACAAACCCTGCACAAGCTAAGGTTCTCAATAAATTACTAAAAAGTCGCAACTACATCCTGCGCAAATACAACAGTATTTAGGTGCAATACTAAATAGTCGAAAAACGCTAGCAAGCCCAAATACGCAAAGAATACAAGCATTCCAAAATATAATCGCACAGATAGACAGGTCAACACTACACTGTCAGATTTGTCATGAAAATGTTAGGAATGATGGCATCATGTATTGCAATTGTTCCACATGCAAGACAATTGCAATACATGATGGCCCTTACAACAGTGCCTTGCACAACAATGGTCACAGGCACGCAGTCAACTTCAAGATCTAGTGTTGATAGAACGCCAAACATACATGTCCCTTCAGTGGTGGAATTCCACAAATCTAAACGAATGGCGTCCATTTCAAGACCATGTGCCTCAGCCCATAGTTACAACAGATGCAACAATGATTCACTAGGGAGCTCACCTCAACAATCACAACATCCAAGGACAATGGGATGCCCAACACAAACAGCTACACATAAATCACTTGAAGTTTTTAGCTGTCTTCCTAGCACTCAAAGCTTTTCAGCCTCTTCTTACTCAGAAGAATGTACTGATCAAAAGACATCATGACCACCATGTATTACCTAAACAAGCAAGGAGGAACACATTCGTCCCAACTCTCCCTCCTAGCTCAAAAAAATTTGGAAATGGGCAATACACAACCAAATTCACGTGGTAGCACAATTCATTCCAGGGATACACAACCAACTCGCAGATGTCCTCAGCAGAAATCATCAACAAACACACGAGCTGGAGATTCACCCTCAAGTACTTCAAAAATACTTTCAACAATGGGGAACACCAAAAATAGATCTGTTCGCCACAGGCGTAAACGTAAAATGCTAAAGCTTTGCATCCAGACACCCACATCCCCTATCCAAGGGCACATGCTCTATGGATCAATTGGTCAGGATATTTGCTTACACTTTTCCCCCCTCTCCCACGCATTCCATTTGTAATCAACAAATTGTGTCAAAACACACTCAATATGATACTCATAGCACCAATGTGGGCTCGTCAACCGTGGTACACAACATTATTAGACCTATCAGTAGTTGTATGCTATTTACAAAAATCAAATTTAGCATTCTCTTCCATAAAAATACTTCTTACTGCAAGTTCAGCATATTTATAAAATATACAGCACAGCTCTTTGTTTAGAGTTCCTGTTATTAAAGCCTTCATGGAAGCCTTAAAACGCATCATTCCACCCAGGACACCTCTAGTTCCTTCTTGGAATTTAAACATAGTGCTTACGCGACTTATGGGCCCACCATTTGAACCTATGCACTCATGGCAAATGCAATTCTTAACATGGAAGGTTGCTTTCCTAGTTGCAATTACATTGTTGCGAAGAGTCAGTGAGATTCAAGCTTTCACATTTGAAGAACCGTTCATACAAGTACACAAACATAAAGTTGTACTACGAACTAACCCCAAATTTCTTTCAAAAGTAGTATCACCTTGTCATATCAATCAAACAGTGGAACTACCAGTCTTCTTCCCACAGCCAGATTCTGTGTCAGAAAGAGCTCTACATACATTAGACATTAAAAGAGCACTAATGTACTATATAGACGGAACAAAACCCTTCAGAAAAACTAAACAGCTATTTGTAGCCTTTCAAAAACCTCATACAGGTAACCCCATTTCAAAACAAGGATTAGCAAGATGGATAGTAAGATGCATCCAAACATGCCATGTTAAAGCCAAAAGGCAACTCTTAGTTACTCCCAATGCACATTCCACAAGGAAGAAAGGTGCTACAATGGCTTTTTTAGGAAATATATCAGTGACTGAAATATGTAAAGCAGCTACTTGGTCAACACCACATACATTCACTAAACACTATTGTGTAGATGTTTTAGCAACACAGCAAGCCACAGTAGGGCAAGCTCTACTCAGAACATTATTTCAAACAACTTCAACTCCTACAGGCTAACCACGGCTTTTACGGGAGAACGAACTGCTTTGTAGTCTATGCACAGCATGTGTATCTTCAGCTACACATGCCATTGAACGGAAAATGACACTTACCAAGTGTACATCTGTTCGTGGTCCGCTGCAGATTCACATGCACCCTCCCACCTACCCGGTTGCCTGTAGTCATTTAGGTTAACAACATTTGTACATATGTAGATATATATATATGTTCGATGGCATGTGTAGCTGCAGATACACATGCTGTGCATTATCCTGCCATCTAGTGTTGGGCTCGGAGTGTTACAAGTTGTTTTTCTTCGAAGAAGTCTTTTCGAGTCACGAGACCGAGGGACTCCTCCCTTTTGGCTCCATTGCGCATGGGCGTCGACTCCATCTTAGATTGTTTTCTTTCCGCCATCGAGTTCGGACGTGTTCCTCTTCGCTCTGTATTTCGATTCGGGAAAGTTAGTTATCGGAAAATTTGACGGTATTGTTCGCGCTCGGTACCGGTTTAGTGTTAGCACATCGACACCGAAAAAAGAAGCGCTCTGGTGGCCCTTCGGGGCTTCCACACTCCAGCGGGGCCTGGTCGGCCCAACCGTGTCCATCTTCATACCTCATGGACCGGACCCCCTTCCGCTTCTGCCCCAATTGCCACGCAAAGTATCCTTATACAGACCAACACTTGGTCTGTTATCTGTGTTTGTCTCCGGAACACAGGGAGGATACTTGCGAGGCCTGTCGGGCATTTCGATCCAAGAAGACACTACGAGATCGAAGAGCTCGAAGACTCCAGATGGCGTCGACACCGGCCGAGCAGATCGACGTCGAGGAAGAGGAGAGATTCTCCATTCGAGATTCGGACTCGGACGAGTCCAAAAGTGAGCAGCCGAAGACGCAGCAACAAACTGTGTAAACCAGCCCCGGCAAAGACTCACTCACAAGTAATAAAGGCTAAGGGGATGCCACCGCCAACAGGCCATGGCTCAACCCGAAAACACGGTGACCAGACATCGGCACCGAAAAAGGCCTCCCAGCAGCCGAAGACATCCGACTCCGGTCGAGAGACTGGCTCCGAACCATCTCGGCACCGAGAGTTCGGCACCCCTACAGTCAAGAAGGTTTCCTCGGAGCCGAAAAAGACTGTACAAGAAGCTTCGGTGCCGAAACATGCAGCCTCTGAGCCAAAACCAGGCTCCTATACAGAACAGCAAGGCCTTTCAAGTCAGTTGCAAGGGCACAGATTTGAACAAGAACTGGGCATGGGAGAGCCAGACCATACCCAGAGGAGACTACACATACAGAAGGACACGGGGAAAATCCAAACTCTTCCTCCAATAAAAATCAAGAGACCGCTAGCATTCCAGGGAACGGAAATGCAGCCAAAAGCGAAAGTGGCTAAAGACAAAACACCACCAGGGTTCTCGCCACAGCAATCTCCATTACATACGCCACACCTGTCCCCGGTAGCAACACCCCCAATGATGCAGTCGCCGACACACACTGGGATGACACAAGATGACCCGGATGCATGGGACTTGTACGATGCACCGGTCTCAGACAATAGTCCAGATTGCTACCCGGCAAGGCCGTCACCACCTGAGGACAGCACTGCATATATGCAGGTGGTTTCAAGGGCAGCTACATTCCATAATGTAGCAATGCATGCAGAGCCCATAGAGAATGACTTTTTGTTTAACACCTTGGCATCCACTCACAGCTCATACCAAAGTTTGCCAATGCTGCCAGGCATGTTAAAACACGCCATACAAGTGTTCCAGGACCCAGTAAAAGGCAGAGCCATCACGCCTAGGGTGGAGAAGAAATATAGACCTCCCCCAACGGACCCTATGTTTATCACACAACAATGAACTCCGTACTCGGTGGTAGTGGGGGCAGCCCGAAAGAGGGCAAACTCCCAATCCTCAGGAGAAGCACCACCGCCCGACAAGGAAAGCCGGAAATTCGATGCAAGAGGGTGGCAGCACAGGCAGCCAATCAATGACTGATTGCCAATTCTCAGGCTCTACTGGCTCGATACGACAGGGCACATTGGGATGAAATGCAACATCTCATTCAGCACCTTCCCAAAGAGTACCAAACACGTGCCCAACAGGTTGTTGAGGAAGGACAAACTATTTCTAACAACCAAATAAGGTCGGCTATGTACTCAGCAGACACGGCGGCAAGGACAGTGAACACGGCAGTAACCATGGTTCCGGAGTTCCGGTTTTAAGCCAGAGATCCAGCAGCCTGTGCTGAATATGCCGTTCAACCAAGAACAATTGTTTGGTCCGGAGGTGGATACGGCAATAGAAAAACTCAAAAAGGACACGGGCGCGCTCTACTCCCCACAGAGCAGAGGCACTTTTAGAAAGCCGCACTTTAGGGGGGGGGTTTCGTTCCCAAACCACAGAGCCTTCCACCTCACAAGTCAGACCCACATATCAGGGCCAGTATCTGAGAGGAGGTTTTCGAGGAACATATAGGGGTGGACATTCCCAAAGACAAGAGGGAAATTCCAGAGCCCAAAAACCCAGCAAACCAAACAGTGACTTCAATGTCACAAACCCCCACCACTCAACACCAGTGGGGGGTGGGGGAGACTTACTGCATATTACCACAACTGGGAAAACATAACTACGGACGCATGGGTCCTAGCCATTATCCAACATGGTTATTGCATAGAATTCCTACAATTGCCACCAGATGTGCCTCCAAGAGCACACAATATGTCCAAACAACACTTAGACCTGTTACAACTAGAAGTCCAAGCATTGTTACAAAAACAAGCAATAGAACTAGTACCCAATCATCCAAAAAGGAACAGGTGTCTACTCGCTGTATTTCCTAATTCCAAAGAAAGACAAAACACTGAGACCCATATTAGACCTCAGAACACTGAATCTTTACATCAAATCAGATCACTTTCACATGGTAAAACTTCAAGACATGATTCCCTTGCTCAAAGAAGAGGACTACATGTCAACATTAGATCTCAAGGATGCATATTTCCACATACCCATTCATCCTTCATCCTTCCCACAGGAAATACTTAAGATTTGTAATCCAAGGCGTGCATTACCAATTCAAAGTGTTACCATTCAGGATAACAACAGCCCCAAGGGTATTCACAAAATGCCTTGCAGTAGTAGCCGCTCACATCAGGAGACAGCACATGCACGTATTCCCTTACTTGGACGATTGGTTAATAAAAACCAGCACTCAACAACAGTGTCTTTTACACACATAATATGTCATAGAAACCCTACACAAACTAGGGTTCTCTCTAAACTACCAGAAATCACATCTACAACCGTGTCAAATACAACAATACTTGGGAGCAACACTCGACACACAAAAATCGATTCCCACTCCAAGTCCACAAAGAGTACAAGCATTCCAAAACGTTATATTAAACACGTACCCAAATCACCACTACCAAGTGAGGTTTGTAATGAAACTTCTAGGCATGATGTCTTCATGCATAGCCATTGTCCCAAACGCAAAGCTACACATGCGGCCCTTACAACAGTGCCTAGCAACACAGTGGACACAAGCACTTCAAGATCTAGTGTTGATAGACCGCCAGACACACTTCTCGCTTCAATGGTGGAATCCTATAAATTTAAACCAAGGGCGGCCATTCCAAGACCCAGTGCCTCAATACGTGATCACAACAGATGCTTCCATGATGGGATGGGGAGCACACCTCAACCAGCACAGTATACAGGGACAATGGGATGTTCAGCAAAAACTGCATATAAATCATTTAGAACTGTTAGCAGTGTTTCTAGCATTGAAAGCATTTTAACCACTAATAGCCCACAAACACGTTCTTGTCAAAACAGACAACATGACAACAATGTATTACCTAAACAAACAAGGAGGGACACACTCATCACACCTGTCTCTCTTAGCACAAAAGATTTGGCATTGGGCGATTCACAATCACATTTGCCTAATAGCACAATACATCCCAGGGATTCAAAACCAGTTAGCCGACAATCTCAGTCGAGCTCACCAACAAACACACGAATCGGAAATTCATCCCCAGATGCTACAAACTTACTTTCTAAGCTGGGGAACATCAAAAATAGACCTATTCACAACAAAAAAAACGCAAAATGCCAAGACTTCGCGTCCAGGTATCCACACCCTCAGTCCAAGGGCAATGCGTTATGGATGAGTTGGTCAGGGATATTTGCTTACGCTTTCCCCCCTCCCCCTCTCCCACTCCTTCCTTATCTGGTAAAGAAATTGAGTCAAAACAGACTCAAACTAATACTAATAGCACCAACCTGGGCTCGCCAACCGTGGTACACAAAACTACTAGACCGGTCAGTAGTACCTCATATCAAACTACCAAACAGACCAGATCTGTTAACTCAACACAAACAACAGATCAGACACCCGAGCCCAGCATCGCTCAATCTAGCAATCTGGCTCCTGAAGTCTTAGAATTTGGACATTTAGACCTTACACAAGAATGTATGGAGGTCATTAAACAAGCTAGAAAACCTTCTACAAGACATTGTTACGCAAACAAATGGAAAAGATTTGTTTATTACTGCCATAATAATCAAATTCAACCACTGCATGCTTCCGCAAAAACATTGTAAGCTACTTATTACACTTACAAAAAGCTAAACTAGCATTTTCTTCTATTAAAATACATCTCACAGCAATATCTGCTTATCTGCAGATTACGCATTCAACATCACTTTTTAGAATCCCAGTCATCAAAGCATTTATGGAGGGTTTAAAAAGAATCATACCCCCGAGAACACCACCATTCCCCTCGTGGAACCTCAATATTGTATTAACACGACTCATGGGACCACCATTTGAACCCATGCACTCTTGTGAGATGCAATACTTAACTTGGAAAGTAGCCTTCCTAATAGCTATCACATCTCTTAGAAGAGTAAGCGAAATACAAGCATTTACTATACAAGAACCATTTATACAAATACATAAACATAAAGTGGTTCTCCGTACAAATCCCAAATTCTTACCAAAAGTTATATCACCGTTCCACCTAAACCAAACAGTGGAACTCCCAGTCTTTTTTCCACAACCAGACTCAGTAGCCGAAAGAGCCTTACATACGTTAGACATTAAAAGAGCACTAATGTATTACATTGATAGAACAAAACAGTTTCGCAAAACAAAACAATTGTTTGTAGCCTTCCAAAAACCTCATGCAGGAAATCCAATATCCAAACAAGGCATTGCCAGATGGATAGTGAAATGTATTCAAACCTGCTATATCAAAGCAAAAAGAGATCTACCCATTACGCCAAAGGCGCACTCCATTAGGAAGAAAGGCGCCACAATGGCCTTTCTAGGAAATATACCTATGACAGAAATCTGTAAGGCAGCCACATGGTCCACGCCTCCTACATTCACAAAACATTACTGTGTAGGTGTGTTAACAACACAACAAGCCACAGTAGGACAGGCTGTATTACAAACATTATTTCAGACAACTTCAACTCCTACAGGCTAAGCCACCGCTTTTGGGGAGATTACTGCTTACTAGTTTATGCACAGCATGTGTATCTACAGCTACACATGCCATCGAACGGAAAATGTCACTTACCCAGTGTACATATGTTCGTGGCATGAGACGCTGCAGATTCACATGCGCCCTCCCGCCTCCCTGGGAGCCTGTAGCCGTTATAAGTTGAATAAAACCTGTACATTTGTAAATTTTGTAAAGACTTACTATTTTTTTAACACATTATGTACATACATACTTACTCCATTGCATGGGCACCTTTACTATATACACAACTCCTACCTCACCCTCTGCGGGGAAAACAATCTAAGATGGAGTCGACGCCCATGCGCAATGGAGCCGAAAGGGAGGAGTCCCTCGGTCTCGTGACTCGAAAAGACTTCTTCGAAGAAAAACAACTTGTAACACTCCGAGCCCAACACTAGATGGCAGGATAATGCACAGCATGTGAATCTGCAGCTTCTCATGCCACGAACAGATGTACACTGGGTAAGTGACATTTTCCATATTTAACATTCCATTAGCATGGACATCTCTTTTCTTTATACTCTGTCACTCCTACCTTACCCTCAGCGGGAAAACAATCTAACATGGAGTCGATGCCCATGCCCAATGGAACTGAAGAGGAGGAGTCACTCGATCCCGTGACTCAAACACTTCTTCGAAGAAAAACTACTTGTAACACTCCGAGCCCAACACTAGATGGCAGATATATATATAGAGAGAGATAGTGACTGCATATATTTATGCATGCACACAGTAAAGCTAGATATTAAGAATTAAAAATGCATTACCATGGAGCTTGCATCCAACATCATCCTTTGTCTGCCAACGTCAAGCTGTGGAACCCGTGGCAACTGAGACAAGATAACATCCCCAATAGGATTTTACTCTGAGCAATGCGTCCACCATCAGAGATAAGTTCCTTCTCTCTGTCAGGCTCCCCCCACCTTATGAGTTAGACAAACTTAAGAGGAAGATTCTAGAAACCCCCTCCCTTTGAGTAAGTTGTGAAATTCAAGCGCTGGCTGTACCAGGTCAGTGTTGAAAAAAACATGCTAGAGACTGGCCAGATCTCAGTGCATTTCCATGACTGAGCTGTACCCTGCTCTACCATAAACGTTCTCAGCCTGGTACATTCTTATCTGTATTGCCTCTCCCATGTTATGTTCTCTTCCCTGGTGAGAAAATCGAAAACAGGTCAACAGGCTGTGCGCGCAAAAATACCTGCCCAACCAATGTGACTGAGTTTGAAGCTAAGCTAAGCACAAAATGGAGTTGGGTGGCTAAGATGGAGCAGGTGGTTAAATACAGATAGCATTACACCTTGCCAGACTTAATTGGGGCCAGGAGCAGGTTGTGCCCCGTGCAACATATCCTGTCAAAACGTTCAATTGTCTCCTGCCCGCCCTGCTGCTTGCAGTCATCAGCTAGGCAGCATAGGACATCAAGCAGTGAAGAAGTTACCAGGCTAGTCATAAAAGATGCTGCATCCACCATGGGCCACCTCTTAAGCATCCCTTATTCTTTGAATATTGGGAGAGGAAGTGGATTGCGCACAACGAGTGCTTTAGCCAAAAAGGAAGCATGCAAAGAAAGCCAGGAGCCTATGGTTACTAATTTGCAAGTCTGCAAACTGTAGCCCGTTGCCCAGTTCCCCATGACTTGTAAAAAGAGGATAAAGCCCGTCTGGCTGGGGTTACCCCTCCCTACAAAAGTGGGCGATTCAAAGGGCTCCAGTATTAACTAATCGAAGGAGAACAGTGGAGTATGTTTTATGATGATGTGATTGAGCTCGTCCCCAAGCAGACAGTGAACAAAGTGAGTGGTCGGATCCCCCGCATTGCCCCTCAACCCACAGGTCACAGGCGCAGAGAGCTGGCAGAGTCTCAAATTAAAATCCCCCAATAGCACCACCACATAGTTCCCCTGTACATTGCTTACACATTCATCAAGATCCCTAAGTAATGGCCTAGGCAGCTTTACCTTGGAGGTTTCAAACACATTATTGTTAAGATTTGTCCGTATGACCTAGGGGACTGGAAATGTAAAGGAAATAAAAAAAAATTGAGCCCTCTTTTTGCACTTCCCTAGAATCCAGGAGAGTTGGCGTAAAATAGGGTGTATATCTATCCATAAACACAGGTTCAGTAAGCCATGTCTCCTGCAGGCAAATCACAGCGTGTTTAACAAAGTTATGCCAGTTGTTTTTGCCACACTTGCGGGCCAGGCCCTCAACATTCCATGAAGCCTTGGAAAAATGCGGAGCTCCCTGGTTGACCAGATCCACTGTGGAAGTACTGCTGTTAGTGGTGGCTGGAGGCAATGTGACATCTCCACCGGGCATCACTGCTCTAGACCTCCCTGCTAAGTATTATGGATATTAGTAACTGGGGTGATTTTGACGCTTCATCTGGCTGTATTAGTTTAATCCCCATTTGTTGATTACACTGGACAAAGATTCATGGCAGCAGGCAGTCAGTCCAACTGGTCCAAGTGTGAAGTTGAGGCAAATCTGTTTGACGTCAAGATCAAATGACCAGACAGCAGTGGGGGAGGTCCGACCCCTCTGTGGTCTGTAGAAAAGACCAAACGGAAGGTCCTTGATGGCTGATGAAAACTGACTTGCAAAACTTAGCTTGGCCAGGATCTATGGCTACCCTAATGTTAATGACTACACAGTTGTTTCCATCAGGTTTTATTAAGTTACCCACCCAAGCGACCCTGCGTGCAAAGTTGAACTGGCTTTGTAGTGGCTCCTGCCCTCTGTCTGTCATTAGCTCCTTAAACCACTTTATTGGCTAATTGGTAGTGCTCTTCCATTGAGTCACTTCTTTACGGAGGCACATTCTTCAGGAGGCAGTTGAAGCATGATAGAGTTCAAGGAATTCAAGGACCTTGGGGGGGGGGGGGGGGGGCGGACTCCGTGGCCTCTGGTGAATTAATCCAGGCATTGCAATGTCCTTTGAGTTGCAAGGCAGCCTCAACTCCCCTACAAGGGCCGCTGCTGCCTGAATCCACTTTGCCTTCCAAAAGTATGTGCTAGGACCGTGGGGCCTGAAGACTGCAGGGGTAAATCATGGATTCCTTCACTGGTGTGACCCACTGGCTGTGCCCTGGTAATATGCTGTGCTAACAGGTCACCATCAGACCTTTCAGAGCTGATTCCACTTTCTCAGGGCCGTCCAGTATTGGACCCATTGCACAGGTAATGGAAGACACAACCCTCTCAAATATTTTTTTATCCAGGCTGTCTGATGTAATTTGCCCAGAATTGCTCGGCAAATAACTGTGGGTCGGAATTAGGCGTAGGAGCTGGGCTGGGCAGGCTTGTTGAATATTTTGGATATTGTCTTTTTGATTTAGTTCCCCTCTCCACTCTCTTTGCATTTAGCTTCCATGTTTCCCTGTCACATGCGCAGGTGGGAGGGAGGTTGCAGTTTTTCACAAGGTTCATCAGCCGCAGCAGTAGCTTCAAGAAGTGATTAGAAGGCTGGAAAATGGCTAACAAGAAGAAGCTCCAAAAACGGGAGGGCTCACTAGTGGCTGTGATAGAGTGGCAGTAGAGGTGAGGGCAACTATCGTGGCCATGGGGCAGGCTGATTGAGACTGAATCTAGATCCCAAGAGGTAGATAGTGTCAAACGCTGCTTGGTCAGTTTTATCTCCTTGTTGATAACTCCCACTGCGCACTGTAGAAAGCCATCGACCGTAGTCCCAGAGTGCTTTTAGAACCAATGACCTTGCGTTTTCCCCATGGCGTGCGCTCAAACAACACTTAACTTGCTTAGAAGAAATCCAATAGCTAAGGGATTAAACAAAATTGTTTCAAGAGATTGTATAAAAAATGAAAATCTTTGACAAAAAAAGAGAGGTGGCCCAGTCCTTGCAACGTCTGACCCAGTCTTGGCCCAGGCACATCCCACGCTGCGGGAAACATTTGTGCTTAAGAGTGCAATGCAGTCTCACTGTCCCCACCTGGGAAACTTGTGCCTGTCTGGGGGATGAAGTCCCACCCCAGTGCCGTGTTAGAAAAGAGTGCAGGCTTGGAACTGCTGATGTTTGAAGCCCTGTTAATAGGAAGGTCACTCGTCGTCAGTCTTGCACTGGGGACCTAGCCCTTCTTAAAAAACATCTGAGGCCAGGGAGTGGCTTAACTGGTTGACTCCTGTACCATCACAGTTCAAACATCTTCCCTAACATCTCACTTGATTGCAAGTCAAAAAGCATGGAGAAACTTGGCAAGCAATTGTTTTTCTTCTAAGAGCCCTGCTCTGAGGCCCTTGAGTGCCAGTTGTCTTCTAGGCAGCTACTCCCATGCCCTTTGGGACCCACTGACACAAGCGTTTTCTCTTTTTTTCCAGTTGTTCTGGGCAATCTTTGGGTTTCCTCACTCGAGCTTTGCAGAATGGTTGAGATGCAGCAAAACTGTAATACATTCTAGCTTGGACACAACTGACTAGTTAGGTTGAGCAGTGGGTACCAGTGTGGCACTTCAGGTCCACATTCTTCTCTGGCAAATTCCATGCAATCCTGATGGATATGTGTTTGATGGCTCTTGCCTTTTCTGCAGCAAAGCGGTTAAAGGAAAGCAGGCTCTTGAGTTTTTCGGTCCCCTTTTGACAGCTCCACCAACCTTGTTGGTCTCTCCTTGGCTATGGTTGGGGTTTATTGTTTCACCAATACCAGAATCCTACACCTGCCAGCAGGCCTTTCAGACCTTTCTTGGCTGAGGCTGCAGTTTTCAAAGACCACAGCCTAGAACATTGTGGACAATGTGCAGCTGTTTCCATCCCTCTTTCATCAGCAGCCACTTTAGTGTGTGCTTGCAGGCACACAGCCACCCTTTTGAAGGTAGAATCCGATCTTTCCTCTAAGGGTGGCAGTCCATCGCTATAGAAAAGGGGGTCTTTTTTAAAATGTACATCTAGGCTAAGCCCTCCCTTTTTCTTTCCACCACACTGCGCCTTCCAGCATCTTCAGGCTAGCTGATGGAGACCTACCTGTCTTTTTTGCAGCAGGAAGTGCAGGTCCTTTTGGCCCAAGAGGCCATAGAGAGGTTTTCAGTCTTGGAAGTAGGAACTGAGTTACTCCAGCTGCTTACTTCTGCCAAAAGACGGGGCCGTTGTTCTATTTCAGTCTTTGCCCTCTCAACACCTACGAAAAGACTTGGGCTAGTGTGAGCATCTTTAATTTGTCCTGTCTGCCCTAGACTATGGCGACTGAATGGCAACATTGGATCCGTGGGACTCTTACTTCCATATACCTGCCCTGTAGGTCCACATGCACTATCTACAAGTAGACCCCGGCAACAGGATGGTGAGGTTGGACCTGCAGGGCTCTTACTGCCATATCTCCATTGTGCAGGAGCACAGGCGCTACCTTCAATTCATAGTGGGCCAGGAGCCTTTATCAGTTTTTCCATCATTGTCCTTCAGGTGTTCAGGAAAGTGCATATTTTAAAAGGTTGGGTGTACCAGTCTTCCCCTGTCTGAACAACTGGCTGGTGAAGCCTGGCAGTCATCAACCACCTCTAGATGATGGTGAACCTCATAAGATCATGGAGTTTCACTATCAGTGTGCCAGAGTTACACCTGAACTCATTTGCAGATGCTGCTGTTCATCAGAACTGTTCTAGATACAGTACAGTTTTGTGCCGTTTCACCGGAACAGTGACTCCCAGACATTAGGGCTATAATCTAGATGTTTCATCCTCTGTCCTGGATCTCGGTGTGGATGACTCGGAGAGCGGGGATTGTTGGCTTCCTACTCGAAAAACCTACAATGTGGTACAAAAGGGCTTAATTATCTAACTGCACACTCCTCACTGAGTTCTATGAACTGGACTGTGTTTTTAGATGAGGAAAAAAGTCCCTGTTTAAAGATCTGCACACTGGTCATGCCAATCTACTGATATGCTCTGCATCTGAGAGCTTGGGTAGAATTTAAAAAGAAATAAACATCAGTGTGCATGAGTGTGACACATAAATGTGGCACTGTAAAGAAATGGCTCCCTGTTGCAGTTACCCCCCCACTTTTTGCCTGATACTGATGCTGACTTGACTGAAGTGTGCTGGGACCCTGCTAACCAGGCCCCAGCACCAGTGTTCTTTCACTTAAAATGTACCATTGTCTCCACAATTGGCACAACCCTGGCACCCAGGTAAGTCCCTTGCAACTGGTACCAAGGGCCCTGATGACAGGGAAGGTCTCTTAGGGCTGCAGCATGTCTTATGCCACCCTAGGGACCCCTCACTCGGCACAGATACACTGATTGCCAGCTTGTGTGTGGTGGTGGGGAGAAAATGACTAAGTCGACATGGCACTCCCCTCAGGGTGCCATGCCAACCTCACACTGCCTATGTCATAGGTAAGTCACCCCTCTAGCAACCTTACAGCCCTAAGGCAGGGTGCACTATACCACAGGTGAGGGCATAGGTGCATGAGCACTATGCCCCTACAGTGTCTAAGCCAAACCTTAGACATTGTAAGAGCAGGGTAGCCATAAGAGTATATGGTCTGGGAGTCTGTCATACACGAACTCCACAACTCCATAATGGCTACACTGAATACTGGGAAGTTTGGTATCAAACTTCTCAGAATAATAAACCCACACTGATGCCAGTGTTGGATTTATTAAAAAATGCACACAGAGGGCATCTTAGAGATGCCCCCTGTATTTTACCCAATTGTTCAGTGCAGGACTGACTGGTCTGTGCCAGCCTGCTGCTGAAAGACGAGTTTCTGACCCCATGTGGTGAGGGCCTTTGTGCTCTCTGAGGACAGAAACAAAAGCCTGCTCTGGGTGGAGGTGCTTCACACCTCCCCCCTGCAGGAACTGTAACACCTAGCAGTGAGCCTCAAAGGCTCAGGCTTCGTGTTACAATGCCCCAGGGCACTCCAGCTAGTAGAGATGCCCGCCCCCTGGACACAGCCCCCACTTTTGGCGGCAAGTCCAGGGGAGATAATGAGAAAAACAAGGAGGAGTCACTGGCAGTCAGGACAGCCCCTAAGGTGTCCTGAGCTGAGGTGACTCTGACTTTTAGAAATCCTCCATCTTGCAGATGGAGGATTCCCCCAATAGGGATAGGAATGTGCCCCCCTCCCCTCAGGGAGGAGGCACAAAGAGGGTGTAGCCACCCTCAAGGACAGTAGCCATTGGCTACGACCCTCCCAGACCTAAACACACCCCTAAATTCTGTATTTAGGGGCTCCCAGAACACAGCAAGATAGATTCCTGCAACCTAAGAAGAAGAGGACTGCTAAGCTGAAAAACCCTGCAGATAAGACGGAGACACCAACTGCTTTGGCCCCAGCTCTACCAGCCTGTTTCCCCACTTCTAAAGACACTGCTCCAGCGACGCTTTCCCCAGGGACCAGCGACCTCTGAAGCCTCAGAGGACTGCCCTGCATCTAGAAGGACCAAGAATTCCAGAGGACAGCGGCTCTGTTCACCAAAGACTGCAACTTTGCAACAAAGAAGCAACTTTGAAACAACTCGTGTTTCCCGCCCGAAGCGTGAGACTTGGCACTCTGCACCGACGCCCCCGGCTCGACTTGTGGAGAACAAACACTACAGGGAGGACTCCCCGGCGACTGCAAGACCGTGAGTAGCCAGAGTTGACCCCTCTGAGCCCCCACAGCGACGCCTGCAGAGGGAATCCCGAGGCTCCCCCTGACAGCGACTGCCTGCTTCTAAGAACCCGACGCCTGGTAGGGACACTGCACCCGCAGCCCCCAGGACCTGAAGGATCCAACCTCCAGTGCAGGAGCGACCCCCAGGTGGCCCTCTCCCTTGCCCAGGTGGTGGCTACCCCGAGGAGCCCCCCCCCCCCCCCCCTTGCCTGCCTGTATCGCTGAAGAGACCCCTTGGTCTCCCATTGCTTTCTATTGCGAGCCCGACGCTTGTTTGCACACTGCACCCGGCTGCCCCTGTGCCGCTCAGGGTGTACTTTCTGTGCTAACTTGTGTCCCCCCCAGTGCCCTACAAAACCCCCCTGGTCTGCCCTCCGAAGACGCGGGTACTTACCTGCTGGCAGACTGGAACCGGGGCACCCCCTTCTCCATTGAAGCCTATGCGTTTTGGGCACCACTTTGACCTCTGCACCTGACCGGCCCTGAGCTGCTGGTGTGGTAACTTTGGGGTTGCACTGAACCCCCAACGGTGGGCTACCTTGGACCCAAACTTGAACCCCGTAGGTGGTTTACTTACCTGCAAAAACTAACAAACACTTACCTCCCCCAGGAACTGTTGAAAATTGAACTGTCTAGTTTTAAAATAGCTATATGTGATTTATGTGAAAACTGTATATGCTATTTTGCTAATTCAAAGTTCCTAAAGTACCTACCTGCAATACCTTTCATTTGAAGTATTACATGTAAATCTTGAACCTGTGGTTCTTAAAATAAACTAAGAAAATATATTTTTCTATACAAAAACCTATTGGCCTGGAATTGTCTTTGAGTGTGTGTTCCTCATTTATTGCCTGTGTGTGTACAACAAATGCTTAACACTACTCCTTTGATAAGCCTACTGCTCGACCACACTACCACAAAACAGAGCATTAGAATTATCTCTTTTTGCCACTATCTTGCCTCTAAGGAGAACCCTTGGACTCTGTGCATACTATTCCTTACTTTGAAATAGTGCATACAGAGCCAACTTCCTACAGGCACCATCCTTCACTTCCGGAGCAAAACGTTGTTGGCACAGAGGTGCACAACTCTGCCAGCAGTAATTCTGGAGTGCTGTTCTAAATATTATGGCACCTGGGGGGAGTATTCCCAATGTGAGTAATCTGCGGCTCGTGTCCTCTAGAAAGATGGTTACCAGAGGTAGGCAAATTGTTCTTCTGTTACTCTTACCTGTTACCTCTCTCCTTCAAATCACCCACCCACACACTGAATTTAGCTTAAACTGCCCTACATGCTTGTATGTTTGGGCTGGAGTTCAAAACATGAACATTGATGTTAACTGGTAACTGAGGGGAGCTCACATGATGAATGATGCTAATATATGCTGGACTCTACACAACAGCCATATGTTTCTTGTTTTTTAAACACAATACTTTTTTTTTTTTTGGTTGTCTTTTTATGTTATGAAGAGACATGAGCAAGTAATAAGAATCTCTTGAGGGGTTTTAGGGTGGGCAGATGATCATCTGCCAACACCCATTTGGGTGTCATCCAACTTGTCCTGTAACATTGGAATAAGTAGCTTTTACTTACCTGAGTGGCTCGTAAAATCCTACTTGCTTACTATCCGTTTTGCACCACTTCGATGTAGCTGTAAACAACAATTATCTAAGTGTAGATTCCTGGCAGGCTTTTGTAGAGCCTGGGTGGAAGATGGTCTCTATAGCATCAATGCTTCTGTTTCTTTTGAAAGGGGCTAAAGGGGGGGTTAGAATCTAGCTCTGAGATTGTGGGATTAGGAGGATGCCACAGTTGTACTTATTCTTGTGTAACGAGGGTCTTTGTACAGACCGTAAGAGAACTGTTTCTCCCTACAACAATGCATGTTGTAAGTTTTGCAATATATCTGCCTGTAAAATCTACAGACCCTTGCAAAGGTGCCATACTATCTTGAAATAAATATCATAAAAGTAAAATTCCTAAAGGACCCTTCTGTCAAGTAGCTGCTTAATCATACTATGGACTCCCTCAGGGTCTTTGTCCTCACAGCTTTTCTCAACTTTAGTTGTGGGCTGTTTCAGCTGCAGCTCCTCTGAACTTTATGTACTGAATGAAATCCAAACTTTTTGGTGATAAATGTTCTGATAGCAGAACTGTTGAGCCAAGCTGATCATGCTTCCAACGTAGGCTTTTTTTGCAAGGAAAGAATATTATAGGTGGCTGTAATTAGTTGTTTTATTGATACATAATTAGGGTAAATTACTGCTGTGAGTGGTTAAAAAAAAAAAAAAAAAAAAAAAAAAAACCTTGGACTTATAGAACATAGGTTATTTCCCTGTTTGCTTTTTTATCATATTCTGATGAGCAAAGATAATTTCTCAGACTTGCACTTTTTTTAAAACTGGTGCCTGATTCTTACTTGCTAATCTTTTGGGTTGATTGGATGCCAGTAATTATTTATGCTATCCAGATGTGTTAAAGTTTTTCATATTTCTTAATTAATTGATCCTCATATAGTTTGTTCCCTTATTCCTTCTTGTTCTGTAAATCGGAGTACTAATGCAAACCTTTCTGATTCTAGTCCAAATAAATGTAATCAGAAAATGCAGTTGGCACACCTGCCGTCTTCATTGCCAGTTATAGCGACTTGCTATTTTCATTCCGCAAGCTTTGGCAAATTAACATAAAATGTATCAAATCATTATGATGCCTCCTCTGACAATTGCATAAAAAGGAACCAGAATTCTTTTTTTTATCTGAACTGACAAATCAAACTGAAAAAAGCAGACAGCAACACAAATTTGGAGACAGCACACAAAATCGATAATCTACCACACCCACTTGGTCCTTGCATTTAAAGAAAATCGCCAATGCTTTTTGCTCCTTTATATATTGAACATCAGATTAAAAGGATATTTCCTGTACATTTTTCTTGAAGCCCCATCTTATTTAATGAGACTGATCTGCTAAGAACATATCAGACTATATTTTATACCTAAGCATGCTCTCTGACTTGCACTTAAACCAACATGAATCTTTTTAATACACAAATCTTTTAAACTCTGTACTGCCAGCGTGAACATTTGGGTTAGACATTGGTCCCCCCCAAGTTCCAGTTATGATTAAGTGGGGGTCCACAAAAGTCAAAGGATCACTGCACTAGTACCCAATGAATATTGGAAATATAAATGTTTAATCGACACAGCTCAGAGAATGGCTAGGTCCTGACTGAATGTTTATGAATGGGACACTTCATCAAAAGTAACACCAAGCTACTGATAGGATGTCTAGATCTGCTTTGATCAGTGTGCCAGGTTCTTTTGTTGTCAAGATACATCATCTACAGGTTTTAGATGATTTTGTCTGCCCCTTGTATATCAAAATGAGTTTTTCCACAGCCTGATCTGAAACTAAATCCACATTGCTTAACCAATGCAGTACATATATATTTTTTCAACCAAACGTTAATGTCTGAGTCAAGTACTGCTCTTTTGCCATCAATAGAACACAATGGTCCTTTCGCCTCAGTTTTGTAGTCCTCTATGGTCCAAAGCTGAAATCTGACTCTGGACTAGAAAGAGTAGTTAATGAGGGTGGAGACCTTAGAGCACCACACCCTCTAATATAGAACATTGTCCATAAGGAACACCAAGTATATCCTATACCAGTGGTTCCCAACCTGTGGTCCGGGGACCCCTGGGGGTCCACAAAGCCTCTTCAGGGGGTCCGCGACTACTTAGAAAATGAAATAATATTAACAGATTAGGTCCCCAACTTTCAGTAATGATTAAGTAGGGGGGGGAGGGTCCCCAGGTTCCAGTAATGATAAAGTGGGGGTCCACAGAAGTCAAAAGGTTGGGAACCACTGTCCTATTCCAAACTGGAGTAATAAACTATTTAAGCACTCCCTGGGAAAGCAGACCTGATATCAGCTTGGACCGACCTTCCATACTGTATGGATGAAACAACAGAGCTGGGGTGGAAATCCAAGAACCTTCTTGGTAATTAAATTATTCCTTTCCCCTTCTAATATTATGTTCTTCTGGGACTAACTACCCACAGTTCTAAGGAAGTACTGACTAAGTTAGATTTGGAATACAAATGTCTAAGGGGGTCATTCTGACCCCGGCCCGCGGCGGTAGCCGCCGGCCTGGCGGGGCCCGCCAGAATACCGCTGCGCAGTCAAAAGACCGCCGCAGGTATTCTGGGTTTCCCGCTGGGCTGGCGGGCGACCGCCAGAAGGCCGCCCGCCAGCCCAGCGGGAAACACCCTTCCATGGGGATGCCGGCTCCGAATGGAGCCGGCGGAGTGGAAGGGGTGCGACGGGTGCAGTTGCACCCGTCGCGATTTTCAGTGTCTGCATGGCAGACACTGAAAATCTTTGTGGGGCCCTGTTACGGGGGCCCCTGCAGTGCCCATGCCATTGGCATGGGCACTGCAGGCGCCCCCAGGGGCCCCACGACACCCCATACCGCCATTCTCTTCCTGGCGGCCAAAACCGCCAGGAACAGGATGGCGGTATGGGGGTCGGAATCCCCATGGCGGCGCAGCTTGCTGCGCCGCCATGGAGGATTCCCCAGGGCAGCGGAAAACCGGCGGTACACCGCCGGTTTTCCATTTCTGACCGCGGCTGTACCGCCGCGGTCAGAATGCCCAAGGGAGCACCGCCAGCCTGTTGGCGGTGCTCCCGCGGTCGTTGGCCCTGGCGGATTTTACCGCCAGGGTCAGAATGACCCCCTAAATGTCTAGGACCCACAACCAGCCTAAGATGAGGACTGAAATCTGTTCTGCTCATCTTACTGTTGGGCTTGTGAAAAGGGTACTTATCTACTGACTTTTTTTTTGTGACTGTATTGAAATCATTTTTTTCTGTTCTTATTTGTAGACTAATAAACCATGAAATAAGTAAAAAGGCAAACTGACCACTTTGTAGAAATGTTGACAATGAGAACTCAGCCAAGGGGTGTGAACCACTCATTTTGAAAACCTCAGCTACAAGATAGTCCTTTCAGTATTCTACACAAGCAGTTTGTGCCATAGTGGCCACCCATGACTGGTCCAAGACAAAAAAATAAATAGAAGAGACCATGCCCGTGCCTGAAATGGCTGTAATACAAAAGTAATGGGAGTCTATTATTGTCCCTCCTTTCTCTTCCTCTGTCCACGTCATCCATGTTTTTTTAAACAAAGATGTTGGTTGGGATGTAAATGTTATCCAGTAGATCAGTATTGGACATTAGTCCTGAGTTTCTGGATAGAGAAGAAAAGAAAAATATGCAATAAACCTTCCAATCAAGCTGTCATACGGCTACTTTCAGGCAATTATGATAAAAAAGGAGACTTTATCAAGAAAGTAAGGCACACTTTTCCATATATTAATACTCCAGCAAGTCAGAAGCCTTAGCAGTTAATTTAGTAGCCGTCCATCACGCAAGATACAATTTTTTTGTCCATAACTAGACAGATTAAAAAAATACCTGGCTGTGGTATAGTCGCTTTATATGAAAACTTAGTTCCCCCTGTCAGGTTACATACAAGAACTGCAGAGATGATAGGACAAGGATTGGGTGCAGGCAGATTATGTTATAGGAGAAGTGGTGGGTGGAACATCTAGTGGCAATTTCAGAATTGCATATAGTGGTGAAAAGTACATTTGTGACATCAGAGATAATTTACAATTCCTTAGCTCTCTGTAGCTATAGCTGTTGTAACAATGCCCAATTGGGAAGCACACATGTAGAGTCTAACAGCACTTGTGAAATAGGCTGTCGCAGCATCATTGTTACTCATGATTGTTAAAACTAAGGACAGGGTATATAAAACTCAACTCATTTGAAAAATCGCAAAGAAAAATGTAATCCTGAAGATACAGTCAAGAACAAGCCTTTGCATTCTGACAAAAAGTTGAACATGTCAACATCACTTTCTTGCTGTAACCCTTGATGACTTGGCACTGGACAGTGCAAAGGGAGAGTGTTCTAATAGCACAAATTTTCCCAGGATTAGAAAAGATTTCAAACTTAACCAACATCCTTACAGGTAAACAAATCGTGGGAAAGCAGCACACATTTTAGATAAAGGCTTGTTTGCAACACAGCGGAAGGTAAGGCTCAAAGGCTTTGTGTACAGGTGCACTCTTGATAAAATTGCACAAGGCACATGCGTTTCCACCCTCTCCAGTCCTAGAGCTACTCATTCAAAAGATCTTATATCTAGGATTACAGTGACATACTCAAATGTCAGACATTGTCATGCCAGAGCTTTTCTCAGAAAAGTAGAGATGTCTTTTGCATCATACGGGAATATGCAAACCTATTCCAAAAGATGCTTTATTTTCTTGATATTCTGCTCTTATTTGTTTAATATTACAAGATTTCTTAAGTACCTTAACAGCTTGTAAGAGCATGAGTCTTTGATTAGTATAACAATATGTACACCTTATACGACTTCCAGGAAAAAAGGAGGGCAATGGTACTGAATCTACTTAAAAGGAAGTTAAACACTACTATTTTCCCAAATAATAGGGCCATTTCTTACATGTAATTTGGTTTGCTTAACACTTTACTTAAGAGGGTGTCTGAAATACTAATTTTGACATAAGCTATCATTTGGTTCAGATACATAGAGTTCTCTTCCAGGGAATCATCCTCTGTCATGAGCCATGAACTGTCTGGCCAACGTGCAAGAGACTTGGAGCACTTACAGAATAGGTATATATACATATCTGTCTAACAATGTTTACACTCCCAACAATTAAAGCATATATAACGTTTAAGAAGTCCAAATTGTATTTTCATTGTACAAAGAAAAAACATTTAGTTTCATCTTCGTCACTTTAGAGTATAGATGAGCATATCAAGCCTTTCACAAGCTTTCTTTAAAAGGAAAAGAAAAGAAGGACCGAATTAGCAAATAGGGCTGCAAGTAATACATTCAACTAATGCAACTGGCACTGTGCCATTAAGAACCTCTCGGTACCCTCAATATCGCATCATACCCCACAGGTGACAGTTGGGTCAGTTTGTTTGTCTATCTCCTGGAAATGGGATCCTGGGGCACTAAGCTCTGCCTTTTTTTTTTTTTTTCTTTTTTTTTTTTTCACAAATATCCAGAGAAAAGATTTATCACAACTTGTTTTCAGGTTTTTGCGTGACATCCTTTTAGGACTGGATTAATTTAACACCCTTTTTAGACTAAAAGTGGGGATTTTTCTGTCAGAATGCCTTCACTTTCTGTGAAGTGCCAATCCTTTTGAAAGAAAATGGGTCAAACAATCCACACATGGTCTGTATCCTGTCTTCCAGAAGATCACTATCCTAATTTACGCAGACATTGTAATAAAAAAAAAAACCTCTCCAGAAGAACATTGAGAAATAGAGGAAATAAAATCGGTCTGCATGGACTTCTGGAGAAATAGCAAATAAAACAGGAGAATACTGCTGGTTTCTCAAGAAGCCATGGTGAAGGTCAGTCTACCACAAGAGCGTTTTCATCCCGCTCTAAGAACTCCCCTAGAGGCAGATCCAATGAGATAAGGCATCAAGGGGAGAGATATTGGTCCCGAGCAGCGTCTAGGACCATGACATTGAGAAACCTGCCTGTTTGCCATCGACAAATACTCAATCGAAGTGTTCAGTAGCACACAGTCTATCGATGGCAAGGCATGTGTTGATGGAAAGATCACTACTGTCGCTGTCAAGTCCCCCTCAGTCGACGACATCACAAGGGTTAATGTTGAGGCATCCGCAGTCGATGTAAAGAACACTGCCATCAACGACAAAGAAACTCCTGGCGGACACCACAGATGTTGACATCAAAGCAGCCACTGTCAATGTCCAAGGCACCGCCACCTGCAGCATAGCGTCTTCAGTCAAGTCTTCCACCGTCAAAGACTTCACTGTCGCATCAGTCGTGGTTGAGACCAACCTCTATGACATCAAGGTCTAGATCTACATCAATCCACCTGTCACCAAGATGGTTGCAAAGCTTAGGCGGAGAAGTGGTACTCCGGTTAATTGTAAAATATTTTTTTAGACGTGTGTGTGTGTTAATTGTAAAATAATTTTTAGATGTGTGTGTGTGGACTGTTCATGACTTATGACTTTGACAAGAATACCCCCCCTGGAAGAGGTCTAGGATTACAGGTAAGTAACTCTTCCTTCTAATAGAGCTACGTGCACATCTCTGGTTCATACCCAAGATAAAGGAAGGTTTTCATTTTAATTCAGCTTTTGGATTATTGATCTTTTTTGCCGAGATCTGCAGACTAGAGTAAAGGGAAATCGCCATTTATTAGATTCCACATAGTTGTAATATATTGCTTTTGATTTTGGGGGGAATAGATGAATTGAAAATAGTCCTTTCATGTCATAATAAAAGCATGGAAATACAAGTGGTCAGCAATTCTAGCTTTGGCCAGATGGATTGTTCAGTAAGCAAAAACAAAGGACTGATGTGTACATCATGCCTGCATTCAACTCTAGAGGATACTACAGCCTGCATAAAAAAATCCTTTGTCCAAGATATCTTTCAGCTGCCATTTAGAGTTCTGTACCTGCATTTGGAAAACATTACTCTGACAAAGATGCAAGACTGGGCACTGGTACATTAGGCAGTCCAGAGTAATTTATTATACATTGTTCGCATCTCAACCCTACCATCAGCCTATATACTGCTTGCTGTTTGTACATTGACAAGTCTCATGCTGGCAGTTTCATGCTTCAAACCACCGATTTCTCACCGTAGAAGACCTCTTAGGTGCCAGATGGGCTCTGGGAACATTTTCCAGCAACACTTCTGTGTGCCGTTAGGTGGTGCAGTGCGGCTCAGCGCTGGCTCAGTACTGCCCTGTAAGTGACAGAGTGAAGCTGCAAATAAGCGCCATACATGCGTGCAGACATCAAGCCCTTACTTACCATGCTTTCTGCTGCAAATCTGGAGCCCCACTCCCTTATTCATTGGCCTACACAGGACTCTTAAAACAAAATCCCGTGTGCTACAGAAACTACAGATTTCAAACCATGTTGTGACTGTAGAAAACAAATCTGTCATGGACCCGCCTGAGGTATCTCTTGTGTTTGGGCTCGGAACACGGTGCAGTCTTGTGAGAAGTATGCCCTCATGCTTCCAAAGGCGATTTCGGATCGAGAAGGGATTTTGTACATTGCAAGCTACAAGGAATTACAGCACTCATGCAAGTACAGGCCCAGTTCACAGGCACAGACGTCCCGCTCTCAGGCCAGTTTCTGCAAGAGGTATACTTTGCTGTCAAAGACTTTTGGTAAGTCCAAAGAGAAACACAAAACCAAAGCAGGACTCCATCCTACTGTGCCATATCCAAGGAGAAGGGGCAAGGCTGTCACAATTTCGGTCTGTCTCCCTTGGGGTCTGATCGCAGAGCCTATTCTCCAAATGATCCCTGGGCGCCCAGGGTTATTTATTTATTTTTTGAGCCTTCACCAATGCCTCAACAGAATAAGGCTTTAAAGGAGGTCATGCTGTTGTTTTTCAGCTCACTTCTGTTCGTTCTTATGCACGTTTAAGTCCCAGGGAACCGCAATAGCCTCCAATTGAGTTCCCATTGGTGTATCCTTATTTGGCACTGCCAGACCCCACAGGGCCTGTTTGGAGTTCTGTACACACTCTGAGACATACACCTACCCTGCACCCAGGAACTGTGCTGGTCTGTTCCTCTGCAACTCTTGTACCAAAGGCGCTGAAAGAGGACCTACTGCTAATTCCACTGCTAGACCCTGGACTGGCCTCAGCCCATCTCGACCTATGTCTCGCAATTAAATTACTGAGGTGTAACCAGTCATCCCTAGACCCTTATTGTACTAATGCCTCTAATAGGGCATTACACCAGCAGAGGGTCCGTTATATTTTTTGACCCCCACTTTGAAAAAGGTACTCCACCTCAGTAAGGCTCACCCTGAACAAGGGACACCACCAGAGTGGGAGGTAGGGAGTGGGGGATGGGTGGGGGGGGGGGGGGGGGGGGGAGGGATGATCTCCTCTTCAATCTGATAATAATTTTTACATGGACTTACAAGAAGCCAGCAGGCTTGATACCTCCCCTGACACCTGGTTTAGCTCAACTAATAGAAGTGAGTATGTTGTTTGCAGTAGTAGTCCTATGGATGGCTGATGTCCTGAAACTTAATATGCCTTCAGTCGAGACCAAGACTAATGTCTTTATGGAAATTTTGCAGTCTGGCCCACCCATGCCTGAGGCGTTGCTTTCCTTGAACGAGGTCCTCGGTGATACCGTGGTGGGTGCTTGGTCAAAGCCCTGCTCTTGCCCACCAGTGAGTAGGCAGGTGGTCAGTCTTGGCAGACCGACACCTGGCAATCCTGATTTTGCTCCCTAAACATTCTGCCTCAGAGAGCCTGGTGGTTGTTAACCAGTAAGTGAACCTCCGTTCATTCCATATGACACCGAAGAGGGAAACCTAGAGGCATGAGTCTCTTGGAAAAAACAATGCTGTCCTCTGCTAGCCTGGCATTGAGATTGGTAAATGCAGCCTGTTGCAGTGTTGCTACATGGATGGCCTTTGTGACTTGGGCAGTGAAATATTGCCAGCAGTACTGGAGGACCTTGGAGCCTCTCTGGCCAGAATGCGGCCAGATAACATGAATTATGCTGGCCTCTACTACAGATTGCCTGAGGAATGGATTGGCACCAGCGTTGTGCTCTACTTCCATACGTGGATGTGTTCCACAGAATGTTCTGGTGATGTACACACCTCTCACTTGGATATGCACTTCAATGGACCACTTGTTTTTGTGGGAAAAACTGATTGATCCCTTACTTTTAAGGACCGTAGATCCATGGCACGCTTCCCTAGTTATCTTGCCGCCTGCCAAAACGTTCCTCATCAGTTCATAAAATGTAGATGCTATTCCAGGGGGATGGCGTATAGAAAGTTGCCCAAACCATTGCAAAGTCATCCTAGTCCTTTTTGGGCCAGGGATGTGGGTCTGGCTGGCAGTGTGCAGGCCAGCTACTGCAGTGGTCTTCCCAGTCCCTATACTACTGCAGCAACAGTTTGTAAGCTGGTTTAGTATGCCCATGGTGCCACTCACTGATCTCTTGGGGGGCAGGGCTCAGTTTTTCCTCCCATTGTAGTGATCATCCCATCTGACAGATGTGTCATATGAATAGTTAAGCATAGCTATGCCCCACCCTTTCAGTCTTCTCTGACACATTTTTCCCGTCATCCAACCAGCATTTAGAGAAGCACCTCTCTATTCTGTTACAGAAGGTGCAAGTGTAGCTCTCTAAAAGGTCTGGACTCGGAAAGAGTAAACGGTTGCTACTCTTGCTATATCCTTGTGCTGAAAAAGGACAGCGGCCTCGTGCCTATATCTGACATTCACTTCTGAGTGCCTTCCTGATGAAAAAAATTAACCCAGAGCTTGGCTGCCCTGAACTTCAGAGACTACATTGTGTCCTGTGGTCTGCAGGATACATATTCTGGTGCAACTGTCTTGCTGGCCTGTCATTACCTACAGTTCAAGGTCTGAAAGGAGCACTCCTATTTTCAGTGCTTCCCTCAGTCCTCTTCAGTACCCCTCAGGTGCTTATGAAAGTGATGGTGGTTGCGGCACACCTTCAGAGGTTGGGGGATACCAGTTTTCCCCTATCTCAGTGAATGACTAGTAAAGGTGTGCTTGTCACAACCAGTTGTAGATCACTTCCAGGTGATGGTGAACCTCTTGACATTGTTGGGATTCACAGTCAGTTAGCTGATGTCACAATGTACTCCTTCAGAGACTGCCACTCATTAGAAATATCCTGAAAACAGTGCAGTTCAAGGCCTTCCCTTTGCTCCAGTGAGTGCAGGGCATTCAGCTATGATACTGATGTTTGGGCCTCTGTCCTAGATTTCGGTGCAAGCAATTTTGAGGCTTCTTTAAGAAAGTGTATTGGATGCTATCCAGATTTCAGAAGATGCTGATCACTGTTCAGTGGTGGCTGCATGAGCACCGTTGGTCCAACGATGGGCCCATCTGCTTTCCCAACCCAGAGATGGCGCTGCTGTTGTTGGTGATGGATGAGTCACTACTCCATAGTACTCTGTTGCATTTGCGGGCCATTCATTTGATACTGAGGGCTTCCCTCCTGTCCATTGGTGGGAGGGCAATGCAGGTTCTCATGGGCAGCACTGGGTGGTATTGCAGTAAGCAGGGCAGAGTGGGATCCTGTGCCAAGAGGCTCTGCACCTCTTGTGTTGGTTGATTGGTGCTTCTGATCTGAAATAAGTTGCCAGGATCCTTGAATGCCAGAGCAGACTAGCTTAGGCAGTCTGTGTATGGTTGATCATTTTTGTCGTCTGCATCTGGTGGCGGGTGGTGGGGGGGTGGGGCGTCTTACAACAGTGGGGAGAACGGACTAAATGTTTTTGCCACAATCAAATGCACAATGTCAACAGTTTGGCACGGCGGAGTTTCCATAAGAATCCTCGCTGAGATGCATTTTGACTGGAATGGGAAATGAAGCTCCTACAGATCTTCCTATGACAAGTTCTGACCAACATGTGGAGTGATTGCGCCAATGTGGTCTTAGTGGCCCTGGATTGGGCCAGAAGAGCATGGTAGCCATAACTACTGGGCATGAGTATCTTGTCTGCCAATCACGCTTCCATTTTGAGAAACACTTCTGTAACAGCAGCAGGGCAGGGCTGGGCACCCAAAGCTGCACAATCTGTCCCTCCATGAGTGGAAATTGAGCATCAGAAGTTACCTGTGTTTCATCTGTCACTTGAGGTGATGATTGTAATCCTGTCCTCCAGATGCCTTTATACAAAGTCCATTTTGCCAGACTGAGGCAGATTTATGGCTTGGTATGGTATCTTCAGGATTGCCCCTCTACAAGCTAAGCTGTTGGATATTCTTTTCTTTTTGTCTTTGGCCCACCAAGACCTTGCAGTGGGCACTATTAAAGGTGGGTTATCCATTCTCTGTTTGCCGGACAACCACCCTTGTTTAAACTACCTATTATGATGAGGCTTATAAAAGGTTTTAACACATTTTTCCTTCCAAACAGTTTGTGATACCGCAGTGGGACCTTCATTTAGGCCTTATTATTATTATTATTATTATTATTATTATTATTATTATTATTATTATTATTATTATTATTATTTTTTCTTCTTTTTTTTATTTTTTATATATGTATACACCCTGCGAATTGATTCATAGTTGCTCACTACGTCTTCTGACATTAAAGATCATCTTGCTCATTGCAGCAGCTTGTCGCAACAGTGAACTCTACCATACACCACCTTTTCCCACAGACAAAGGTGGTGCTGAGGACTCTGGCAGTATTCTTTCTGAAAGCTGTATCTCTCTTTGACATTAGCCAATCCATCACTCTACCTGTGTTTTGTTCTCAGTCACCCCTCAAAAGAGGTCCCTCAAGGCTTTTTACATGTATTTGACCAAGAAACATAGTGTGGTACATCATTTTTTTTTTGTGGCTCCCAGAGGTGAAGAAAAAGGCTATGCGGAAGAGGACCCTGTTGAGGTGGATTGTACTCTGCTTCTAGGCCAGCATGTAGTAAATGTGTATGCAGTGCCCAGAACGTCTGATAGGCCATTCCACCAGAGCTAAGGCTGCTACCACTTCACTGACGTTGAGTGCCTGTTCCTGACATCTACCAGGCTGTGGCATGGATGTCTGTTCACCCTTTCATGAATTGCTACTGCATGGAGAGCCAGGTGAAAACGGGAGAAACAGGAAGGGCATTTTACATGTACAGTCCTGCAAGACATTTTGATTTGCGCCCACTCTACATACCTTCTACCTTGAGAAGGTGCTACTTTGGTATCTATTCTGAGATGAGGAGTTGGTGATTAGAATTATCAATCAGAAGAACAAGTTATCTCAGGCACGGTGTTCCTTCATTTTGGCTTTCTGAGAATTACCTTTGGCAAATCGTTTTCTCTCGCTTTCTCCTCCCCCTGCGCCCCCAACTTTTTTCCCTTGGAACTCTTTCCATGGTGGGAAAGATGCCGGCTCGGTTTATCTTTATTGAATGCTTTAAAGATGGTGTCAGTCCAAAACCCCCTGCGGACAAAGAAGCATACAAGTCAATGTTCTTTTGCTACCACAGGGAAATCAGAATGGACTTTAAAAATAACATCACTAATAAAATCAAGCAGGCTGCTAACTTGGCTAAAGAACTTTATAAAGTGTTTTATTAATTTACTAAGCCTCACATGTGCTCCGATACCATTCCAGCATCACAAGAGTTACGTGATTCCCTGGCCGACTTTTTCAAGCAGAAAATAAACTTTTTATATATCGAAACCTCACTACACTAACTAGGCAGTTAGATGATTTTAGCTATAATTCGCCTCATCCTGCTACCACATTGTATGTAGGCAGGTTTGAAGCTTTTACTTTAGGTCAGATTTTGGGGCTGCTTGCAAATGCTAAATTAGGTTCCTCCTCTGAATTGTGCCCTTCTAGAATTATTGGTAGCCTATCGAACTTGACTGCACCTTCTATTCTCTCTTTTTCAGTCTATCTTTGGACACACCCAAATTTATGTTGGCCTGGAAAGCCGCACGTTTCTTCGATTTTTTATTTAAAAAAAAAAACCTTTCCAACTATCACCTCATCTTGCTTCTTCCACTCCTAGACAGTTTGGTAAATAAATGGCTCACAACGTATTTGGAAGATCATGAGCTTGACCTGTCTCAATTTGAATTTAGAGCTTTTCAGAACACTGACTGTGCTTGTGGTGGTTTCTGATACCATTCGACTGTCTCTCAATGCTGGCACTCCTGCCATGATGGTGCTGCTGGATTTGTCAGCAGCTTTCAACATGTTCTCTCATACAATTCTGATTCACAGGCTGTACAAGATGGGCATCTATGGTAAAACTCGATTATGGCTTATGGACTTCCTGAATAATCGGACACATACTATCTCATTAGGTCCTTTTAAGTCACATACTTTGTCAACAAGTGGGTCCCTCAGTAATTGTCTTTGAGCACCACATAATTTATCTATGTGGCCCGCTTGACAAAACCTGTGGTTTCGATGTAATACTGCATGTAGATGACATCCAGTTAGTCATCTCGTTCAGGCAGGACCTCAGTGGGTTACACCATCAATGAATAGACTATATGCGAAAAATAGCTGCCTGGGTGACAAGCAGTTGTCTAACTAAATGGTGATTAAAACCAAGATGCTGCTATGTGATAAAGCTCAGCACCTTTAGTGAGCAGACTGGTGGCCCCCGAAATTGGGTGCAGCCCAGTCTCCTAGACAGACAATGAAAAATCTTGGTATTGGGCTTGATCAGTCCCTGTCTATGGAAGATCATGTCTCATCCTCTTGTAGCTCATTTTGCTACTTTGCGCATGCTGAGGAAAGTGTTCCCTTGGCTTCCAACTTCTACCTGGAAAACTCTTGTACACTGCCCAATCATGAGTTGTCTGGACTACTGTAACACCTTGCTACTAGCGGCCAATGACTCTGTGGTCCAAACTACAGGCGTTGTAGAAAACTGCCACACCTTTGATTTGCAGCCTTCCTTCAGGCTCTTCTTCAGCCCCACATGTTGAAAGCCTTACACTGGCTGCCGGTCAGGAAGCATTCTGTCTTCAAGCTATGCTGATTTACCCACAAGTTTCTGATGAGTAAAGGTCCCACCTAGGTACAGAGGAAGTTGAGCTATTACTGTCCCGCTAGAAATCATAGATCCAAGGACAATGGTTTGCCTAATGTGCCCTTTATCCGTACACCTGTGGGACGTAGTTGCTGCACCATATCAAGTGCTAAAAACATAACAATCTCACTCTCATGCCTATGTTAGCCAGCTAGCTTCACACCCCGAACCTCATGTACAGTTCAGCAGCTCTGGTGGTGGCACATCACTGAGCGCTTTGGCTCTCAGTGGTCACTCTGAGAACATGAGCATTCTGGATCCTGTATGAAGTTGGCTTTGTGGCTGATTGTGTAGGAGATCCTGTAAGAGCCTTGAGTGACCTACTGTTCCAGTGTGTCAAAAAAGGTAAGGTTTCACCTTGATTGGGACTGTTTCTCCTTGTCCCAGTGCAGTTCCATCATTTAGTCAAATCTGTAACGTCTTTAAAATAGGACTGTTGAGTGTGCACACCATTGCTGATGAATGGGTCATGTGTGCATATGCTTGGTGCTTACTTTCTACTGCCTTTGCAGAACTTTGTACTATCTGTGATTATTGCCCTGTCACTAGGTGGCAAGGTATGTGCAAGTTGGTTGTAAGAGAGAAGCTATGGACCATGAGCAAGATAGTCACCACAAGGAGACTTCGGAGTTCTACGGAGTACGTATGGATGTAGAAGGAGACAATTTGTTTTCTGGTGCAAAAAAAACTGCTTAATCAAAGATGCTATTTCGACACTGCCTAATATCTGCTTGGGTTTTAATACCAGGAAGTGAGCATTTCATTTAGCCTGCTATGGTGTATTATGTCACACCTAATATTGAATGAGAGTATTAACTTGCTACCAGACTTTCTCCATCAAAGAACATGCACCACTTGATTCAGGCATTTTCACCTTTGTCAATAAATTCAAAGTCTGTATGTTTTACAGCGTAAATCATTATTTGGTGTTTTGGCTTTAAAAGGAGTCTTGTTTATCTTGTTTTTTGTTGTTTTTGTAAATACTGTGGATGGCATTGATAGACAATACTAGTATGACATACACTGCCCAGAGTCACCAATATTTCATGTTGTAGGTGCCATCAACTTCTTTTTTTCTTATATCTCTGCTGTCTGGTTCCTTCTGAAGCATGTGGTGTTAAAATGAGCTGACACCTTGTTTTATGATTAGATCTAGAATTGAACACTGTTTTGGTCTTTTGGATTCAGAGACTGGCCTAACAACCTCAAATTGTGCACATTTTTTTCAAAATGTTTGCAGCTTTTTGGTTTGGGCAGAACTCCATTTAACCATGCCTTCAATGGTTCCTGTGGATTGACAACCATTCTCCATTCCAAAGACCGCAAACCTCCTGGTTGGGCAAGAAAGAAACTATATGGTGGGTATCTCAGGATTTTGATATCTAGCATTTTTCCAAAACACTAAATACCAATTACCATAAAGAGCCCTGTCATTGGGCATCTAGTCATTGTTCTGCATTGAGAACACCAACTATCCAGTGCACATCAAGCAAAGAGGTGCAGATGTTGTCTTGCCTCTGCTTCCAAAGGAGATATTATTTCTATGAATTCTAACAGACAGGAGGTATGTTCAGGCAAATGTAGTGGATGAAGGCAGTGACAGGCGTAAGGTAGGAGTTGTTAGGAGGAATATAGGTGTGAGGAGACCAACCATTTGACCATTCATATCTTTGTGAAGGAGGTAATGGTGAATGACTGAGTATAATTGATGAGAGCAGAGAATGCCAAATTGTTCAAGGAAGCTGGAGAGGGCACTTGTATGATTCAAGCATTTCACAGCCATATGGATCACGTTATGGGCTAATGATTTTGCTGTCCTTGCTACACCCAAATTTGCATCCATTTAAAAATGTCTAGATTCCTGAAAATTAACAAGCTAATGCCAATAGTTCATTGTTTGTTTAATTATTTTTTTTGTTATGTTGATTCTTTACCTGTGAAAATGAGAACTTTAATTGTACCATTAGATAGTGCCATACTGGTCTGCATTCCCTTCACAGGTTCAGATCATTTTAGTTGGAAGATCATAAGGATCCCAAAGTATGGACAAGCTTTAACATTCAACATTTTGAGCATGGGTATGTATGCTTGTCATTTTACAAACACCTCACCTTTGATTCATTTGGATTCTTAAACAAGTCTGGGGAGTTCATACATCTAATATCTATCAATCTCTAGAGGACTATGCAAAATCAAAACTGCATCATCTATGTTTAACAGTTATATTTCAGCATGTTTGCCAACTACTGGTGACTTGTATCTATCCTAAAAAAAAATATGACCATCTAAATCATTGGTGTATATAAATTAATCAAATAGGTCCCTTGCACAGCTCTGTTGCACTCCCACCAACACCTTATAAAACTCAGTGCACTCTCTACCATCCTGAAATGAGACTGTTGCAAACAGTTGCTCACAATTACTCTTCAGGACATTGTCTCCAGCTTTTTTGACAGCTATTGTTCCCTAACTTGCAATAGAAGAGAATAATGGGAGTGTTGCTTTTTTCCTTTGTTAAATATTATTTTGAATCCTTTTGGAGAATTGGATTGAGATGGGATGTTGGTCGCTTGATGCTCACTACAGGCTAACGTCTCCTTTTTATTATTATTTTTTTTGGTGTCATGTACCTAGGACTTATTAAATAATCTGGCGAACTTTTTAGGGGTTTTCGCTGATTAAAGTGGCTTGGACCATTGTTCTAGGTGACTTCAATATCTGGATAGATTATCCTAGTAGAAATGTTCTAGATACCAAGTCCCTATTTGGCCTTTTGTAGTAGGTTAGAGGCTCTATACATTCTGCATGGCGTTCTGTTTACCTCACTGGTCAGTCTGTTTACCTCACTGGTCAGTCTGTTTAAACATGGAGTGCTTAAACAAATTCACATCTTGCATACCCTGGAGCAAGTTTGTCTTAAGACTTGTGAAGTGTTATCTAGGCACATGCTGTGGATCAGATCTTTATCAGAATTTTAGCTCCTGTCTTTCACAAACATTTGATTTACTTCTTCCTCCAAATAAAAGAACTACCAATAAATTGAAAGATTTATGATTTACCCCCAACCTAAAGAAAATAGTGAATTTTCACTGGGCCTTCCAACAGCTAAGAGCATACAATATCTTATAACTTCTAAGACAGGCTGCTTTGTTAATGCCATCGCTTAATTCTAAAATCTATACAAGCCTTTTTTCAAATACTATTCAAACTTGCCCTTGTGGACCGTACTAAGACGATTACACTCACTTAACAACCATTGCTTTGCTTTGTGTTTATTTTTTTTTTCTTCAAAAAGTCAAGAAAATAGACAACTGTGTTTCCACACCTAACCATCAAGATCGACCAGCTACTACCGAATCTGTGTTTCTCCGTTAAAGATCCTTCAGTTGATACCTGATAAGGATGTATTTTTATTTTTATTTTTTTTACTAGTTACCTCTTTGGAATCGGGTTCTCCGGATAATGTCTCCAGTCAGGGCTCTACAGTCTTTAGCTTCTTCCGTTATTTGGTTTATTATGGCAATTCTTGATTCCTATTTTTAATTTATTGATGTACCCTATCTTAGGAAGGAAACTCCAGGCCTTGCTCAAAAATCTAAATCTGGATCCGTTAATGCAATCTAACTATAGGCTAATATCCCCTCTTCTTTTGGTAACAAGAATTGGTGAAGTTCTTGCATATTGGTTAGCCAGATAGTTGGAAGATCTATTAAATATAAACCAGATGGGCTTTAGAACTTGGCTGGATATCGATACTGCTCTGTTTATGGCATTGAATGACCTAAGATTGGGCCTAGATGTGGATGTGTGCCTGCTCATTATGCTTTACCTATTGCCCCTACTTTAGGGGCAATAGATTATTCCTTTTTGGTCAAGCGTGTTGTGGGGGACAACTTGCTGGAAAGAGCTGGACAAGGAATTGGCTTTGTATCATTTAGAACTGAATCCATTGCGCCTCCTCCTTTCTGTTCAGAACATATTCCGTTTAAATCTGATGTCCCCCAGGGTTTATCACTCTCCCCTGTTTTTTTCATTATCTATTTCTTGTTGTTTGCTCATATCATTAGGACTGTTGTCTGTAGGTTAATCTCCTAATCGTAAAACCTTCATAAGAACCATTGTCTGTAGGTTAATCTCCTAATCGTAAAACCTGCAAAACCATCTCTGAAATTCAAGACTTTACGAAAAGGTTTCTGGCAGCTATTTTACACTGAACAGTAACTTCTTGAGACTCTGTGCCTCTAAAGCGACGTAACTATTGCTTTTGGGTCCCTATTCTCCTTGATCCTGGTTTTCGGCCAACCCATCTCCATTCCAGTGAAGAAGGTTAAAAGCATTGGTTTCTCTTGTTCTTAGTACTTGAGAAAGTCTGACACTTTCAAAGGCTCATTGGTATCAGTACTGGCTCCCAATTTACAAGCAAATTCAGTTTCAGGCTCTTGATGTTTTGTCATAAAGCATTTTGATACGATGCCCAAGCTTTAATGTACAAGTATCCACTCACTCCCTTTGAAGTAGAATAGAGCATAGTGTCTCTAATCCACATTATCAGAAGCAGAATGCCAGCTACATTTGTCTTCCGACTGTGGATGAATCTTTAAATATAGATGAACTATTACAGGGCCTTGTACTAACTCATATTGTATGTCCACCCAGATTCTTGCATCATTTGCTCATCTCTGTAGCTGTGACAGTATGAACCACCTTACTGTTTTCTCCTTGGTGTCTAGTTGAGTTTAGTATCTTTAATAGGATGCATTAGTACTGTTGCCCTTTTTCAAGATTGTAGTGATCACTGATTGGATCTAAGGTTCAGATATGTTCGCTAAACTCAAACAACTATTAATGTTTTATAGCATGCCCCAGATTGTTCATAATTTCCAAATGTATCAAATCAATGTTTATAAAGCGCACCTACTCACCTGTAAGGGTCTCAAGGCACTGAGGGGGGGTTAGACCTCTGAACTTCAGTTGAAGAGCCAGGTTTTAAGGTCCTTTCTGAACTGATGCAACGATGGTGCCTACCTGAGATGCAGGTGCAGGGTGTTACAGCTCTTTGCCGTGAGGAAGGCAAAGGATCTTCCATCAGCTGAGGTCTGCTAATAGAATACTATTAAGCCCTGGACTTGTATTGTGTCGACTATAGTTAACTGTTATTTGTATCATTTGTTGCTTCCTTTGGAATATCCAAAGCATTGTGTGCAAGTCCTCACTGTGAAAAATGCTCTCACCAACATTTACATCACTGTCGTGCTTGGGGCTATCCCTATTCATAATTTACCAATTTCTTTAAAAACAAAAAAAAATATATATATATATATATATACTCCCACAGGTTGCTTCTAATTCACTTCAAACCTGGTCCACAAGAGACCTTTTTTTCTTTAAAATATAATGCTTTTTTTTTTTTTTCTTCAGAATACCATTTGATACACACCAGGTTATGATTTTCCTCTTTGAGAGCAGTATATCATGTTTTGCTTAATTATCAGCATCACTAATTAAAACCGCCCACCTGCCGTATTCGGTTAGAGGGCTGTATTGTAATACTTTAATACTTTTAAATGTGTGCATATTGCAAAGCATGAGTTATTCACAAATAAACTGGCAAAGAGCCATCCAAAATTGACGCAGTTCCCGTAGTATGCTACTAGATTTTGAGTCTATATGCAAAGCTTGCTGGAGACCAACTTCAAAGGTAAATGAGGGGCACTATATTTTGCCAAAAAAGAATGGCAGTTGGATAATTTGGCTTTAAAAGGACAATGCTTTTGGGATAGCTCACCATTTTCCAGGAAGGTCAGAGCCATGTATGACATGGATCTTTCCCAGAAAAGAACATGTGAATTGGATGCCTTAGCTTCAAAAGGTCACAATCATGCTATTGGCACAGTGCACAGTTTCCAATAAATCACACAAGATATCAACAGCCTCCAATTCAGTTGACCTCAAGCAAACAGCTCCTTACTTCATGATACCATTGCGAGCCAGTAAGGGACTGTATGAGTCATTATATTTAGGAGCTAAGATTAAGGGTGCTAGGAATTTGCATGCACCACATAAACCAAGAGTGCCAACCTGACAGGCCAAGTATATATTTTCCTGCTATCAGCTGTGCTTTAAAGCAATCCAGGAATTCACCTAGTGATGAGGACTGCAACCATTTTTTGGTGTTGCGGTCATTCATTGGACCCATTGTACAGCCTCTATTTGAAGGATACTACTGATTACACAAAACCTTTATTATTACACACACGGAGCAAAGATATAATTGTCAGAGCCAGCAGCCTCGAAGACCATTGTGCAAAGAACTGCAAGGGATTTTTGTACGTTTGAACATAAACTTTAACTCCTGGATAGACTGCAGATACCATTTCCACTGTTTACAACTTGCAAATTGTGTTGTCTTATTTGTAGCGATGTAATGGCTTGTGGCCCCTGATGTTTGGAGATAGTGGATGAATCAGGCAATCAGGAAAAACTCCAGATTTAATACAAGAAGCAACACATTTATAGGTTGGGGCATCCAATGAAAAGAAGTAAACCTTTGGGAATGCGCTTAGCCATATTTAAAGGAAGAATGACATCCACAGCACCAGAGAAGAGCTGGTAAGGCTCACCAAAGTGAGTGAGTGTTGGGTAGCAGCGATGGTACCACCTTACCAAGATTTGAGTATGGCTTTCAAGGTAAAATCCTGAGCATACCCTAGAATATTAGCATCAAATTTAGTATTTCAAATACTCAATTTGATGCTGATAAGCTAGTTTGTATGTTTTTATATCGCAGTTTAGAGCCAATTTTCAGGCAGCAGCCATTGATGCATTGTTTCTCAATTAGGGACGCCATGCTGCAAGGCCTGTCTTAGAGGTAGCCAGCCCATCTCTACAATCAAGTATATTTCATCTCACCTTTATTATGAAAATATTGTATGTGTGTATTGTTTTCTTGGGGCTGCAAATTTGGGATCTTTTCTTCTCCAGATTGGTTCTCACAAATGTTCTCTTCAAGACCACTAAAGCCATTAAGCCCTTAGGAGGGGATTAAGACTAGGATGGAAGACTTGGTTGTCTCCTTCACTACAAAGTGACTGCTTGTCAGTGATAATCTAGTTAATGAGTGTACTAAACCAACCCTGCTTAACCTTCCCAAGGTTAGTCTTGGTTTTGGTTCTAGGGAATGTGGAGAAGAATTTGGCACCTCTTCAACAGAACCTGCAGAATCTGGGTTAAGACACCTTCTCCTACTATTAGTGCTGGTGAGGTAGAGTGGGGATTCTTACTTGATAATCTTCGAGTATTCATTACTTGGCGAGTTACATGAAGGTAGCTTCTCTCAATTCTAGGGATACGAGGCAGTCTCGACTTTCAATTTATGAGGCACCTCATGTATTTTTTTTTTTTTACCATTCTTAACTTTTATGCTTGAAGGTGTCTTCAGATAAGGCAGATATGTTTTTATAGAGTGGACTCCTGTCCTTCGTGCATACAGTGAAACAAATGAATTTCAGCGCTCAAAGCATGTGCCTTTTTGCAGCAGCTCACTGATGAGAAGATGTCCATATGCAATGTTTGAGTTAGTAGTGGGGACTGTAGCTACCCTTTTTTAAAACCAAAAATACAAACATTGATGTCAAAAGTCTTGCGCGTATTGGCGCAAAAGATGTAATGCAACTTACACAAAAAAAGCACACTGGGTGGAGCTCCAGTGTCTACCAGAACTCTACCAATAACTTGCTAAAAGCCTACAAAATAAGAAGTGTGTTAAATTTGGCTAATGAATTTAATCACTCATGCTGAAGTGACAGCTCCAGGCCTTCTCTCTACCCAGACCTTCACAAATCCTCCACTAAATATCCAGTTTTTCTTGACTTGAAAAACCATTTGATGGATCTCGAATCTGTAACATCAGGTGAATGTTGCCTGTTTTGTGATTGCATTTTGTGTTGCTATTTGCGACCACAAGTGTTTTTTATTTTATTTTATTTGCTTTGAAAATTAAAACTCGTTCTAATGTCCTGTTACCTTCAGTGCTCAAAGTAACCTATTATATGTATTAAAACACTTAAAAGGGAACCTCCAGACTTTCTGTATTATAAGTATGTACCACCTTGCAGAATATTTCTTGCAAACCAGCCAAGATGAAAGAGTATGCTACATTTGGTTATTATACCACAGCAGAGTCTACTATCGCATCTCTATAAATGTGACCTGAGAAATTTGGTTTATCCCCTGCTACAGAACAAAAGGGTTCATATTAGAAGATTTGTCACGTATGCTATCTGAGACTGACGTGTACGTATTTTTAAACGTGCAGGCAACACTAAAACAATTGAGTGGTATCTACACATAAAAAACATTGGTGGTTGAGGGCATATTTTGTTTAATTCACTCATCAAAACGTTCTGAATTTTAAAATAGACTAATCTTTCAGGTTTAATTTTCCGTTTTTTTATTTTTTTTCTCCAATTAAATTGATTTCTGTATGCAGGAAATGTCTTAGATTTCATTGGAGAATTTATTTGTAAAATATCAACAAAATGCATATGTCCCGTATGTTGCATTTTAGGACAACTAACTGCTACGGTAATTTGCTAGCAAAACCTTCAATAAAAAGTCATTTATTAAATTACCGTTTGCCTGATTCACTTTGAAGTGCACTTTCTATCTTACTTTACTCCGTAACGTACACAGCTTAGCAGATTGGTTTGCACTTTTGACCTAAGTAGCATATTCTGTAACCAAGACTATATAACTAATGGAAATGAATGGACATAGTGTGCTTTCTGGATTGTGAAATTTAATAGTGACTTCCTGATAATGTCTTGAAGATTTGTTTTATGTTATGAAAAATTCTACAGCTCACCGCATTAATTGCTGTTTGTTCTCTGTGCATTTCTTGGATAAGTGTTCATGAGGTGCATGTAGATATGTTATGTTTTTAAAGAGGTCGTCATATTTACTTATAAAAAGGAATTGAAGTACTATGTATTACATGAGACAGTTCTTTTAGCACTATTATGCCAATGTGAGGAATACTTGGCTATGGCGTCCCCTTGAGGGATATATACAGCATGTTGATATTGTTGTCTTGGCTTGCTAGTAATGATTTGCACTTGCTCATGCTTCACGTTGTTTCCTATTGTAGTGCAGTTAAAAAATAAAAATAAAAAAAAAGGCATTGGTAGCCATGTACCACGCCGTTTCAAGCATGATCCAAATCCTTGCTATACTCCTGAGTAGATGAGATGCTGGTAATTTTATTTATTTTTATTTATTTATTTTCATTTATTTATTTTCGTTTTTAACTTTGGACTACATATTTGCAGTTCACAGCACCTCTTCCTATCTCAAGGAGAGTTTCTTTAAATCAATATTGTTATCTTTTGATCATCATAAACTTTGAGTTAAGGCTAGATTTTTTTTGTTTTACTTGCAGAAAGCAGTTTAACGGCTTCTGCCAAGTCATAACAAAGCATGTCCAAAATGTTTGTCCTTGGCACAGCCTACAGCAAGTGCCTAGCTTACTTAAAGTAAAAAAAAAAAAAGAAAAACCTCAGAAGATGACTCTTCTTTTTCAGATTCCATCCAACAAAACAGGGAACGCGTCATCCCAGCTCAGGACGGAATAGTTACTCAGCCCTCGACGACACAGGGTCAGTAGAGCCAGGCACAAGTGCCTTTTTTGATGTTTTTAGCAAAGCCTTTTTAAAGCTTTTTCTAACTGGCATTGCAATGGTTCTATAATAAATGACTTCACAAAGATGCATGTTTTGATACAAAGCATAACCTGCTGTAGTCCTATCTGGAGCATTAATAGCTCTTAATCCGATATGTCTAAAATAGTCGGGCCTTAAGAAATAGCTGATGGGGACTGGCACAATCTGAATAAGCCTTACTGTTGATTTTAATATCTCAACCCTTTCATTGGGATGCTCTGTCGGCTAATATGATGATGTGCCTTCATTAAAAACATCCCCCTTAGTTGAAACATATCTTTACATCATACATTGAAACAAAATTCGAGGGAGTCTGAAAGATGGTCCTGCAATTGCATCTTGCAAAAATAAACTAGTAATGTATTCCACAGATGTTTACTGTCCTGCTAATGTAGGATAACATGACTTAAACTGTTTTATTGTTGTAGTTGAGTATCTGAAATTCAATTCATCCACTAAAGATCTTTAACAGTCACGAGGTTGTTTGCCGAGGAGTGTGATAAGTATCATGGTCGCCTTTCCTCAAACCTTGAAATGCATATGGCCTTCGTGACTGTTTTCAAAGCAGTGAAGCTCTGAAAAGTGTGGTCACTGGATGGCTAACCTTCTCTTAGGAGATGGTGAAATTAGTTGTTGTTAAGGTTAATATTTGACCTTTTTTGTGAATTTTGGGAACTTATTTAACACCCAAGCTGTTTTTACTCACGGCATAAACTATCTCTATTAAATGTTATAGTAGCCTTGCTGTTACACTTCAAGCAGTTGACTATAGTCTAAATTCATTAGAGGATGGAAATACCACCACCATATTTACCTCTGGCGTAGATGGATAAGATATCTATCAGTGGCCTCCATGCACCGTTGTTGTGTGCACACACTTTTCCACTAGTCAGTGATGAGGTCCCTCTGACCTGGAGTATCTTTAGTGTGTTTCTCCAGGAGATCTAGAAGCTAAAGATGCCTTGAACTTGAAGCAACAAAATCTGCATAGTGTTTCCACTGTGACGATCCCTTGTGTTCCTTTGTAATACCATGGTAAATCCTTGAGACAGAGAAAGCTGGTATTTTCCATTTTGAAAACGCACTCCACTTCAGAGCCTGTGTGTTTTGTTGATAAGGAAGGCAGAGCGCTGTGATGTTGGAAAGATTTCTTTAGTCCTAAGACTGGCCAGGTTGTTGTAAATTCAAACATGGTTATTTTATATACAGTTAATGTAAGTCTGTACTATCTACAATCGCTGGTTGGGGATATTGGCAAACATGAAGCACAATAGACTGCTGTACACGTGCTCTTGATGTTAAACCTGCAGTCTCAAATAGTTTCAACAAGGTTGAGAGGCACTGTCATGAAGAGTCCATAAAATTCCCTTTTTTCAGTGGAACTGCATGTAATTATCTTCACATCTTTAAAGAACAACTTCTCATTTGTTTGGACCCTAATACAAAACTTTGGTAGAAACCAGTGAAACGTCTATTAAACTCTGGGCTACAACTGTCTGCCAGTAGTAAGGGGCAGGAAAGTGGGGATCACATGGCATTGGGTCTCTTAGTTCTCATACAGTTTAAAGTATTTGATAATAGATGACTTGCTATATATTTGTGTGCCACAAATCCTTTTGTCATGCCGTTTTATGTCAGGCTCGCAGGACCACATCTCTGACCTTAGTCTTGGGGGATTAACGTCTCCACTTTCCTCTATCTTGTAGAGGGGATCTTCTGCATACTTGTAAGGTAGCACTGGTAAGAATGCCTCAGTATTCAAAATCCAGTTTACTCTGAGCTCACACAGGTCACCTTTTAGCCCATTAATTTAATGCTTACCTCAGACTGTCTTCGTGAAGCCTCCTCTGAGCATAGGATTGTGGTTAAACACCTCAGAATCCATTAGGCCCCCATAATGTCCAAACCCACTTCTGCTTTTTCATTTGTACACTCTCTCTCAATTTCAAATTTTGAAAACTTTCATGTGTTACTAATTGTGCTATCAGAGCCTCCCTTTGTGCATAAAATCGTTAACGGATACCTATAGACATGGATGCATGAAGTCTCTGGTAACTGAGAGAGTTCCAGGAGAGTGTTGTCTAGACAGGTAGTTAGGATTATGAATTAAAATTGTGGGCAAACTCATATGGACAGAAATAGAACAAGGAATGTTTAATGTTTTGTTAGTGGTTCTTGTTCACTAGGTAGCCATTCAGGTTGGCCCAGTAGGTAAAGCAGAAAAAGAGGAAGTTGACTCTGTTTAGGGGTTTTGGGGTTCAATATTGAAGGCTAAAGTAATATGTTTAGCTGTAACATACAAACTGTTATATATGTGCAAGATGTGTTGGTATTTTAAGAATGTGATGTCTGAAGGGTTTGGTTTTGTTGATTCATCCAGTGCTCATGCTCTTATTTGGCTAGTATTTAAATTAGTGGATAAGTAACTAGCATGTGGTGTGTTTAATGTAAATTGCCTGAATTCAGTTTAAGCTTAGAAGGCAATTTAGGTGAATCTGTGTGGCATGAAATGAAGACAGAATGCCATTTTAAGATCTTGTACGTTCATAAATGCAGACCATTTCCTTGTGTATTATGTAAGCTGAGGACATATTGACTAAGAAAACAATAGTCTCACTAAGCCATAGGCCATACTTGATTTTTTTTTTTAACTCAGAAGATGTTAATTAGTTAGTGAGCTGTTAATTTTTAAATGGTTTGTATAGTACATATAAATAGGCTAGGATTTTTTGCGCTGAGGAGGATGGGTATCAATAAAGAAGGAACTTCTGTGAGGGAAATAAAAAGCAGTACCTCCATCACTGGTGCGTATTTGGACGTTTACTTTTAAAAAGGCACTCCCCATATACTGGCCATTGTGAGACCACCCATGTTTTGTACATATCTTTCCTACCTTAAAAATGCACATCCATATATCCAATTTAGAATGTTTTTCAAAATGGTATTTAGTGATCTTGATTGTTTTCACATGTAACACACAGAATACACTTTTTATTGTTTATTTGGAATCCGTGCAGTGAGAGAAGAGATGCGTTCTTGGAAATGTTCTGCTTTGAGCAGTATGCAATGCTCATTAATGCCCTATTTGTTAACATTCCTGCTACTACGACTCTGTGAAAGTACGACTTCTACACTGCTGCTGCAGTACAGTACAACAAGTGATGATATTGACACACATGAAATTTAGAAAGCCAAAAGGACACGCTTGCTCAAACTTATGAACCCAGGACCTGGAATAAGAACTCATTGATGTGGAACCTCCAAGCTTTTCTGGTCTGGGGACCAACAGCCTGTATCCTCCATGCTCAATGTATGTTAAATATTTCCCTAACCTCTGTGCTTAGTGCTGAGTACCTTGCTTTCTAGGTATTTATGATTTAGAAGTGCATAAGTTTACTTTTGATATTATTTCATAAGTGACTACTCTGTTAATGTTTACACCTGCCTAATATATTAGCCCCTGTTGTGTTTATTTCCAGCAATTCTCCCTAGTGTTCTTTCTCGTTTTAGCCTGTGCTTACTTCCAACACATTGTCCTGAATCCCTTAAGCTATTGTGGTTAACAGTAAAAGGTGTTGAAAAAGGAAGTTCTGAAACACCTAGATCATTTAAGAAGGGTTGAAAAGTGATACTTGCGCCATCAATTTAAATGGAAGGAGTATAGGGAACCTTTAAATGTGTGTATTTTTTGTCCCTTCTGAAATTTCATCAAAGTCTAGCTTTAAGCCAGCTGTAATGTAAAGTTACATTTGAATGCAACTTGTAGAAGGCTTGAGGCGGAAGTTTTTGAGAAGGGTTTAAGTCATTTCTGTCTTTGTCTCTGGGCAAAGCTGTGATACTGCCACCTGTCGAAATCACCACCTTTACTACCAGAGTTTAAAATGTGTTTTCTCTTAATTCCATACATGGACGCATTTCTGGATCACAATGTACCACAATAGCTGACAAGACTGTGCCCAGTACTGTTTTAAATAAGCTATGGACTACAGCAGTACTTTGTATCCCCCACCTCCTAACTACCAAAGGCCCTTATTCATTCTTGTTTGGTTAAGGCATGGACATTTCTCATACTCTACTTTGAGACCGGATGTAAGATCAGGTGTCCTGGTAAAGTGACTGGATTCCTGACTTTCCACATGTAAATCCCGCTGTCCTATCTTTTAGCAGAAAAGTTTAGCAGAAGTCAACAGCAGCTCTGGAAGGGCTAGTGAAAATTACAGGCTTGTTTGGTGCTATGCTTTTTCTGGGAATTTTCCAACCAGGGAAGGGAGCATTTGCCCGAACTGCTGCACACCTCACCATTAATTTATAGCTGTCGTTCTTCGTGCCCTCTTAACTGAAACGAAGACTTGCTATATTCAGTGTAAGGCAGCGCACATCTGCAGCCAGACATCGGTATTCCTACCCAGCCCCACTAGCCTTTCATTAGTGGATGTTCGACTACCTTCTCCTGGATAGCACAGGGGCCTCAGGTCCCCTTCATTTTATCCAACTTAGCAGGCATCGTGTTGACCCCTGGATCCACGTTTGCATCTCATAAGACTAAGGTAATTGTGATTCAATCTGTTCCCTTTGCTCCCCGAAACTCCGCCCTCCTTCCTGAGAGCATAGCCTTGTCTGTCAAGAAATGTAAGATTTGTCTATTATACTTGCCACCAGTAACTCGGACAACTTGTTTTGCAGCCACTGTAAGTAGTAAGCTGGTGGATGTTTCGATTTAAGTCACATAACCATGGTCAAACTCTGTAAAACACTTAAATGATTATCAATCAATTGGGGATTTGTAAAGTGAAACTATTCACCCATGAGAGTCTCAAAGCGCTGGGGGATCTTGGGGTGGGGGGGGGGGGGGGGGGCAGTTGCTGATCAGTCGAAGAGCCAGGTCTTGCACTGTGACAGGGTCGGAGTTTCCTGAGGTGGATGGTGTTCCAGGTCTTGGCGATGTGGGATAAGGATCTTCCTCCTGCTGTGGTTTTCCGGATGCAGAGGACGTTGGCGAGGGCCTGGTCGGCGTAGCGGAGTTGTCTGGCGTAAGTGTAGCAGGAGAGTCTGCGGTTGAGGTAGGCTGGTCTGGCGTTGTGTAGGGCCCTGTAGGCGTGGGTCAGGAGCTTGCAGGTGATTCTCTTGTCGATAGGTACAGTGTAGTTCTCTTAAAACGGTGAAGGTGTGGCTGTGTCATGAGACGTTCTTGATGAGAGGGGCGGAGGCGTTCTGGATGCGTTGTAGTCTTTTCCGGGTCTCGGCGGTGGTTCCGGCATATAGTGAATTGCTGTAGTCGAGGCGGCTGCTGACAAGGGCGTGGGTGACTGTCCTTCTGGCTTCGGTGGGGATCCACTTGTAGATTGGGGGGCGTTTCAGAGGGCGGTGGACCACCAGGACTCGTCCTAGGTGAAGGGTGTGGAGCTGAGGATGAGGACTTCTGTTTTTGTCCAAGTTCAGTTTTAGATAACAATATTTCATCCAGGCAGGGACTGCTTTCATTCCTTCATGGAAATTGTTCTTGGTGGTGGTCGGGTTGTTGGTGAGGGAGACTATCAGTTTGGTGTTGTCGGCATAGTAGATGTTCAGTGCGTGGCTTCTGATGATGGTGGCCAGTGGGGTCATGTTTTGGTTGAAGAGGGTGGATCTCAGCGACTATCCTTGGGGCACGCTGCAGCTGATCTTGGTGGCTTCCGATCGGTGGGGGGGAGGAGTGGGGGGGGAGTCAGACCTTCTATGTTTTGCCAGTGAGGAACGAGGAGAGCCATTGCATTGCTGAGTCTCGGATGCTGGCGTTGTGGAGATGGGTGTGTAGCATGTAGTGTGAGACTGTCGGCGGCGGCAGAAAGGTCCAGAAGGAGGAGGGTGACTCCCTTATCTTAGTCGAGAAGGATGCGGATGTAGTCTGTGGCGGCGAGGACAGCAGCATTGGTGCTGTGGTTGCTTCTGAATCCTGATTGAGAGGGGTCCAGGATGTTGTTGGCTTCCAGGAAGGCAGTGAGTTGTTTGTTGACTGCTTTCTTAATGACTTTGGCCGGAAAGGGGACCAGGGAGATGCACGGGTAGTTCTTGAGGTCTGTCAGGTCGGCGTGTGTTTCATCAGTAGAGGTTTGATCTTGGCATGTTTCTAACTCTCTGGGAAGGTGGCAGTTTTGAAAGAGTGGTTGATGGTATGCTGGAGTTTGGGTGCGATGATGCCGCTGGCTTTGTTGAAGATGTGGTGAGGGCAGGGGTCGGTCGGAGCTCCTGAGTGGATGGTTGCCATGATGTTGCGGGTCTCTGTCTGTGATGTTGTTCCAGCGAGGGAGGGTAGGGTGAGGCTTCGGTTGTCGGGCTGGTGGTGAGAGTCGGGGGGGGGGGGGGGGGGCCTGGGTGGTTAAGCTGTCATAAATGTCTGCAATCTTGCGATGGAAGTAGTTGGCAAGGTTTTTTCGGAGTTCTTGCGACGGGGGGATGTGAGTGGAGTTGGGTTGGTGAACTCTTTGACAGTGAAAAGTTCCTTGCTGTTGTGGGTGTTTTTACTGATGTGTTGTTGCAGAGTGAGTTTTTTTGGTGGTCCTAATGAGCTGGTGGTGATGTTTGACAGCGTTTTTGAAGGTTTCGTGATTTGCGGGGGTCTAGTTGGTGCGCCATTTCCTCTCTAGACGTCTGCAGACCTGCTTCGGTTTTTTGAGTGTAGGGTTGAACCAGTTTGCTTTTTTGGCTGTACTTCTGTGGAGGGGTGTCTTGAGGGGGGTGGCAAGGGTGTTGATGCAGTCGGTGATCCATTTATGGAGGTTGTGTGTGGCAGTGTTGACGTCGTCTGCTTGGGGGAGGGGAGGTGTTGCTTTCAGGCTGGCGGTGAGCTGGGCTTCAGTGACCTTGTTCCAATTTCTACATATACAAATTATAGTATATAAATGTATGCAGAAGACACAGCCTGACATCCATTATTGAGACTGAATGGGACTTCATTTGTATTCTTTAAAAGGAATTTAATTAATTCTAAGCTAAGTGAGGGAATAACGTTCAGAGTAAGGAAGTATCCATACTTAAATCGTGGCTATTTGGATTGTGGATGTGTGTCTTCAGGTGAGTACTAGTGGTTGCTAATTTACTCCCACATGACCCTGGATGGATGGGATGTGAATTTAGTGCAATATTCAATATTCAAGAGAAACAATATAATTCAGTGTACTGATAGGGACCGGAATTAACAGTGATTTTGTTTTAGTAATGAAACCATTTAGTTATTTCACACTCCTAACAAAAACTCAGACATGCTCCTAAGTTAAGTCATAGGAAGTTATGCAGATACATAAACCAGTTATTTCCACAAAGTTCCTCTTCCTATTTCCATCCTCCAACCTCTTTTCTGCCAATCCTTCTGCTTTATGACACTCGTCAATATCCAGGCTTTAAAGTGGAGCCACAGTGGAAGTCAACTTTCTCTGTCCTGTTGATTTATTTTGGGAAAGTTGTCAGCCATCAACATTTGGACATGGGAAGACAGGAATATATGCTTGATGCATGCAATTCTTGTGATTATTCCTTCAAGATAAAATAGAGGTTTTGTGATCAGATTTGGCTGTGGAAAAAGAGTTGAACAATGATATGAACATTATCTGACATCCTGGCCTCTGCCAATTGCCAGTCTAGATACTGTTATCAGTGTGATGTGATGTGATCATATTTGTTTTAACTAGATAAGTCTCATGAGGAATGAATAAATGCTTTTAGTGGGGCAAGTGAAGAATGTAGTAATCATTCTAATATGTGGTTTCCAAAATCGATTTTACAAAATCGATTTTAGGGAGGGGATGGTAATGACAGGCACGTATAGTTTGGGCAACAGGTAATAGGGGCTCATCTTTTTAAGTAAGTTGAAATGATTGATAGCAGCATGTACTACTTTCTTCACATGTTAGTCAAGGGAGATAATGATATTGAGGGTGAAACTCTGATCTTACCAATAGTCATTTTTTATTTGGGCATGAAATTGTTTAAGATGCAGTGCTCAGAAGGATAGGGTAACATTTTAGTGCACAAAGTTTAGATGTGCTCCCAAGCCCTTGTTTTGGATGTGGTCTTGCAGGTTTTTGACCTGTTGAGAATAAAGGTCTTATAAACCATGAAAAGTAGCAGCCAGGGCTATCAGCCCTTTGACCTAACATAGATTTGCCCTCATACCAATCATTTAATTCATATGGTGGGACACCCAAGCAATCCCTAGGCTAGCCTGCCTAACAACCTCCAAGATTTTGCTGCAGCTGACCTGATGAGCAGCTGTTCAAACCGATCAATATGCTCTCCAGGACTAAGAACGTCACTCAAGAAGCCTAAGAAAGCTTACAATAAATGACTCATTCCTAGTAAGAGGAATAAAAAGAGTTCAGTCTGAATTAGATATTTCATTGGGCAGATGAATGTTGACCTTAATACAGGAAGGGCATTTATCTCAAAATAACCCATCCACATGAATGTAGCCAACTGTATGCTTAATACATAGACACATGCAGTCTAATGAGTATCACAGTTAATACAGAAAGGATTTGTAGAGATTCCTATACATGGAAGGGTTGATAAGCCTCTTCCCTCTACTCCATAAGTCAACAGCTTGAATACCTCGACGTGTTGTAGTAAATACAGTAAATTCGAATGCATACTCTAACAATAGTAATGGAAGAACACATAATTTGACTATTTTTACATGTAAACTTCCTTTGCAAAATAGATCTAGCAGATGCTTACTTGTATGCACTAGTTTATGCCTTACCACCATGAAGAGGTCCTAGTGTGTTTCTTTAGAGGTCTTTCACCTCCTTTAAATTCTATTGTTCTCCATTAAACAGGGGAAGTGCCATCTTCAGCTAAAAGGCAGTGATGTGTTGGTGAACCTCAATATTTAAGTCTGTCAATACATTTTTGTTCAGATTTACTTGCCAGTCATAGGACATGCATGTTTGTTATTATGTAGCTACTCCAGGATATCTTTGGCTGTGTGCTTTAAGCCGGAAGATGGACTTCACCTTTGGTTTCAGCTATTTTCAAGGTGCTCCTATATTTTCAAGAATTCTTCAGTGCTTGATTCTTATTCACTTTTCTTTGGACATGCTTCGGTCATTTCTTCTCAGAAATTACCACAACTTTGTGAAAGTTAACACCCACCTAAAATCCCCCATTATGCCCAAACCACTTCATCATAACTGCATCTTTCAAACAGTACCCAGGTTATGCATCTGCTTACTTAAAATCAACATCAGTCAAAAGTATTAACAACCTTAGCTGAATTTGATGCACTTTGCAAAGCAACAGGAATGAACCAGGACATCAGTTAAGAGACCCTAATTTCTTAACTTCTCGATTCTACCTCCCTGGTCAACCTCTTCATAGTTTTACTAGCTACCTACAACATATTGAAATAGATTCTCCAGTATTGGATCTTTCATAGATTCATATGCTTGAATCATTTCCCTATTTCTGACTACATCATCTTATCAGAAACAGCTAAGAGGATTGTTCGGACCGTGTAGAACATTGGGGGGGGGGGGGGGGGGGGGGCAGGCTGCACTCAGAAGACCCACAGTAGGAGTGCATATAATGCCTACATTTGGAGCACAAGGGGAGAGACTGCAAAATATGTCACACTTTACCCCAAAACACATTAAGGGACAGAGAGTGAAGATTGTTCGTCTAGCTCCAAAAGCTAAAATCCAAGGAAACCCCTCCATCTGAGGACAATGATGAGCCCTCAAATACTGAAAAATCACGTAAAAGGGATAGGTTTGTGAAGGAAACGAAATGCCTCCAGGATCACCTAAGAAGGTTTTGAAAAAGACTCATCATGTATCTTCAGGGCACTCTAAAAGATCTCAAGAACGTCAGTATTCAAAAAAGGGAAATGTTTCCTCAGGAAAGGTTCACTCTGAACCTACTACGCCATCCTAGAAGGAAATTTACCTGAAAAAATCCTCCAAATCCCTACCGTCCACTATGAAACAACTGTTTCCACTTCAGAATTTGAGTTCTTGTCGATCCCATTGTCGCCTGCTTAGTTGGCTGCAGCATCTGTGGTAACTACTGCCACTGCACCAGCAACATTTACCTTTGCATCATCACCCATGATCATCTCGTTGTTGCCAGTAGTGACGACTATTATAATGGTGAGAATCCTTTCCACCAGGAAAGCACAGATGAAGACAGTAGACGCCAGCTCAGTTGGCTGCATCACCACCAATGATGGCCCCACTGGTTCCTGCACTGTCGCTGACCGAGGAGAGAACCATTGACTAGAGAAATGCCTACAGAACTGACTATAGCCCCGTTGACAGCAACACCAATGAGAATATCGTCAACTACTGTCCCAACTTCATTTCTGCCATTGTCCAGGATTCCTATTAGGGAAAAAATCGCCAGTAGATACAATTTTATCTGCTCACACATCTCCGAGCTAGGTTTCACCCTTCACATAGGCACACTTACTGGATGATGATGCCCTCTTTGGGGTAGCTCATAGCCCCATCTGAGCTCCATGTGAAGTGCCATGAGGATGACTAAGATGAGCGGTTTCGTTAAGAGAAATTTATATGCTTCCGATAAACGGCCAGAGCAGTATGAAGAGGAGTATACAGATTATGGCCACCTGGACAAACGGGACAGAAGCAGTTTGAATACCGCTGTCTCTAGTTAATAATCTACTACAAAATATGCTTCAGGATTATTGTGAAACATTTCAACACCCGGTAACAAATACTCTCCCAGCACAAACGCCAAGACCAATGCACTCTCCTCAGGTCCGCACACCCGGTTACACGCACACTAGGTCTTTTTAACAGCACGGGCAACCCTATTGTACTCACTGGCTACAAGATCAGTTGATCCTCCAGCGAATGACTGACCTTCCACAGATGAAGACAGAGAAAAAGAGGAAATAAGCAACACTGCCTCAGTTCCCAATGAATGGGATGACTGATCCAAACACCATCCCCTCCACTAGCCCCGCCAGTGGGTTCCCCACCGGACGACATTGGTGGCTTTCATAATCTTATGGGAATGACAACTAAAAGGTTTCAGCTTCCTTTAAAATCATAAAAGAAGCAAATAGATTGCTTTGTCAATGAAGAGGCCATGAAACAATCAATTAGAGCCATCCCTGTTGTGGAGTTAATTTGGGAGGAAGTCCACAAAACAATGAAAAATCCAGCTACAGTATCAGCATACTGTAGACTAGACTGAATAAAAAGTACAAAGCACTGACTGTCCTGCATGTTTGATTTGCCACCCTCAGCCGGACTCATTACTATCACAGGCGGCCCAGCATCCTTGTAAGAATCTGTCCACTCCTATTTTCACACCACCGGACATAGACGTCATAGGCTGGATAATATCAGGAAGTGTATCTCTTCCATGCAAGGGATTACTGTCAAAGCTGCAGTTTTCCCCTGGCAGTACTAGGCCGCTACGACAGACAAATGTGGCCAGATATTGCTACATATATTGACCTCTTGCAAAAGAATGAAAGAGAAGGCCAGAAATTCTACAGGAAGGAGAAAGAACCTCTTCAGAAATTAGACTTCTCGATCGATGTCTTCGACTGGATTCAGCCAACCGGCGGGGGGCAGGGATTGCTGAAAGCAATGTCCTTCCGGCCAGCAATTCAGCATAAGATCCTTTATCTGCCTTATGATGGTGAGGCACTCTTCGGCAAACTTGGAACTAGGCTCTCCAGACCATAAAAAAATGCCACCAATGTGGCCAAATCACTGTGAATAGTACAAATGTGGAGATGGCCCTTTTGGGGACCTCAGGCCAGAGGCTCATACTTTCTTTAGAGGGGGCTACCAACCATACAAGCAACAATATCCGCATTTTCAAAGCCAAAATTGCTCCCAATATTCCAACAAAAGTACAGACAACCGCCTCCAGTGCCGACAAACACCTGGAGGTAAACCACGTTCTAGAGGTAGAGAAAGCAGTAACCTTTCAATGGTGCTGGTTACCCCCCCCCCCCCCCCCCCCCCCCCCCCCCCCAAATTCACAAAAACCTGGGGGCTGAATCTCAGATTATCTCCACCACCGGTCCCTTATAACATCAGACAGATGGGTACTAGATGTCATTTCTCGTAGTCGCACACTAGAGTTCATCTAAAGACGACCAAATGTTCCCCCAAAAGTAGCGTGACCTCCCCATCGAAAATAACTTCTACTTATGCAAAAAAAAAAAAAATGGGGGCAATAGAAGAGGTCCCGAAGACTCAAAGGGGAATCTGTTTCTACTCTTGCTTCTTCCTTATCTGAAAATCGGGATACTGGTGGCCCAAATTAGATCTTAAACTCAACAAATACTTCAGAACACAGTTCTTTTGTATAGTTACCCTTCAGGATGTACTGCACCTTCTCAATCAAGGGGATCATATGACTGACCTGGATCTGTAGGATGCATACTTCCATGTCCTAATGCACCCAATGCATCGCCAGTTTGTGATTCAGGGTAGATGGCACCCAGACTGAAATTGGCACAACACATTTTCACCAAGTGTTTGGCTGTAGTTGCAACCTATCTCAGTCAGGAAGGATTGTAGGTATTTCCATACCTAGACGACTGGTTGATAAATGTACCTACATCTTGACAAGCAACAAGGGATATAACAGCCTGTCTCACACTTCAGCCTAGGCCTCACTTTCAACAAACAAAAATCTCATCTCACCCGAACAGCAGGCTTGACCTTCTTGGGAGCGTTGCTGGATACCAGCCAGAGCAAAGAATTCACCTCGCAAGAAAGGCAAACAAAAATTCAACAGTGAACATGCAAATGAAGATGTATATTCAAACAGACTTTTTCAAGTTATTCCTCTGAATGCTGTCCTTGCATCAAACTGATTTCAAATTGCCACCATCATACGTGACCATTGCTAGAGTAGTTGGACAACCAATAGTCACAAACCCAAGGGCCATTCAACATATGGATTATTCTGCGCGCACCAGTGCATGGCTGTGATCATGCTCAGAGTGAAACTATCCAAGGGTCTAGCATTTCTTGTATAAATTTTGGATTATGTGGTAACGAAGGACGCATCCCTGGAAGGATGGGGTGCTCAGCTCCAGGATTTAACAATAAGTGGCAAGTGAAACCACCTTCAGAAGAAAATGCACATAAACCTGTTAGAACTCAAAGCCATAGCTTTGGCCCTAATCTCTATCCTCTCATCATATCAAAATCATCAGTGCTAATCCGCACGGACAGTACCACCAGCATGCACTATATAAACAACCAGAGAGGCACATGCTCTCACCAGTGCTGTCACAACAAGCACAGGAAATGTGGAAATGGGCTCTGCAAACCCAAATAACCCTCAAGACAGAGCTTGTGCCAGGAGGAAACGATGTCCTCTCAGACACATTGAGCAGGACCAATGCCAGCTGTCACGAATGGGAAATTCTGTTCATCTTTGATTGTTGGGGGCAAGCCAAACTGATCTGTTTGCAACAAGAGAATCGGAAATGCCAATTCTCCACAAGCTGGCACCCAGACCCCATTGATCCTGAGATTCCTCAGGAAACTGAAGAGAACCTTGCTGTTCTCCTGATTGCTCCCAAGTGGCCCAGGCAGTTCTGGTTCACAGACCTCCTACTCCTCTTGAAACAAGCTTATATTCAGCTCAAGCCTGTTCCATCTCTACTGACGATGTACCAAAGCCAGGTCCTTTATCTGAACCCGACATCGCTACACTTATCTGCCTGTTTCCGGAGTTCAATGAATTTTCCACACTATTTATTCCTGCAGACTGTAGATAAATCCTTGCTAAGGCCAGGGCAGATACCACAGATACCACAAATAAAGCATACAGATTTAAATGGAAAAATTTCTGTCTATGGTGTCTCAAATCTAAGGTTCACCTTATTGCTTCACCACCAGAGCAACTTCTCCCATATGTGTTTCATTTGCCAAAATCCAGCATAACCCCCTCTTCCATCACAGTGCACCATGCAGCTATTTCAAGATTTAAAACATCGAATAACACACCCCTGCTTTGGTGTAGCAGGATAATGTAACAATTCCTCAAAGGCCTCTTCAGGCTGTTTCCTCCTGTAAAGATACCATCCCAGAGAAATCTTTACGTACATTGAACATCAAAAGATGTATCAAATTCTGCTTACACAGAACTCCTCAAATCCACAGAGCGGATCAGTTATTTGTGACCTATGGAAACCCAGGAATGGGATTACCAGTTTCTACACAGAGCATAGCTAAATGGATTGCAGCAACTATCCAATTCTGTCACAGGCAAGCTGGAAAACAGTTAACAAGCAAAGTCCATTTGTTTTGTTTGTAGTGAATGTAGCAGTCAAGCAGATCTTGTTTCATGCTTGGCGCTAGTTTGTAATAAATGTTGAAATTAGTTTATTTTTGTCTTTGGATACTGGTATTACACATACACACACACACACACGTCCAAAGTCCAGATGTGGAACTTTGGTTTCTGACATAATAATAATCTTATATAGGTTAGCCAGCTGTCTAAAATCTTCAACCATGACCTTTCGTACCAGACCAATATATTTTTTTTTTTATCTTTAACTTGCTCTTGCACAGGTTTGGTGTTTCTGCCTAATGAATATAGGTAGGGCACAACTTTGACAGTATGTATTTTGCATATTTTGGTGTACTTTGTGCTTTTAAACTAGACTTGTCAAAATGGTGGCAGTAGCAGTGTAACTTACTTTACGACAGCGTGGTGAAAGCCTGCTACAATGATTCTTTTGGAACAATCACATAGATCTGAATCTTCATAAAGATTAGGTGTAGGGTGTGGTTGTGTGTGTGTTTTTTTTAATTTTTATAATGTTATTCATACTGGCGATAGCCAGTAGGTATTTATAGGTAGGACCAACTTCTCCCATAAGTGAAACGTTTTTTGTATTGCTAATAACTTTGGTTCTTTTTGGCTAATCTTCACAATTTTCAAAACTAGTATGCAAGTTAATTCAGCTGCTGTCTGGAAAGTTTCAGTGTGATTAGTCAAGCAGGGGCTGAGGAAAAAGAGGAAGGGGTTCCTTCCCAGAAAGCTTTTTCTCCATTCTGTTTCTATCAGGATTTTGCAGTTTTTAGTAATGGCTACTGCCCGAACCGCTGAAAGGAATGACACCAAATGTGGTAGGAAGGTAAATCTTGGTCCGCAGATCATGCTTTTCATTATTTTGCTGTTAAACTGTTCAGTAGTTTGTTATTAAAGTGAGCGAATATTACTATCTAAGGACACAGATCTGCGGATACCAGCAGATGCAAGCAAAAAAGAAGGCCTTGATTGTCTGGCCAGAACCTGAAAGTTGTGTCCCAGTTTTGTTTCTTGTCTGGGCCAGAGGATGAAACTTAACAAAAACACACATAAGTGGTCAAAATAGAGGTATCCTGGCCCCATAGAGCACATTTAAGGGTCTCTAAGGAACCTCTCATAGGCCCAAAAGTGTGAAATCTTTGGTTTAATTTTTGTTAAATTAATTTATTTTTTGGGGTCGGTGTGTGCTGCAGTGGTTTTATTAATCTGTTTTTTCTATATATCTTACATTAAAAAAAAAAATTTAAAAAAAAAGCAAAGGCTACATAGACATTTTAGTTAGGTTCACGTTTTACATGCACAAAACCACAAATTCACCAATTATAGTTATGGTTTCTTCAAATAAGTATAACTCATGCCGGAAAGTAACTTTAGGCCATGAGTTAATAAGTAAGTATAACTGTAACTGCTGAACTTTCTTTAGTTTCATGTGGGTAAAACATGAACTTAACTATGATATCCCTGTAACTTTTTTTTTTGGGTGAAAATCTACTTTAGATTGACTGCCAGTGACTTTTCCTGCTTCCACTTATGCCCTATACATATGATACTTAATGAGATGTTAAAAAATGTGCTGCAGGGCCTATTTGTGAAGTGGTCTCCAGATATTAGGGCTATAAAATCGGGAATCTTTAATTTTATTACTTCTTAGGATGGGATTCCGATAACTTGGTATTTGGGGGGCCCATCCCTCGTAGGGATGGGGTCTCCAAAAAGGGTAAAATGAAGAGCTTCCTACCACATTGTCCCCACCCACCCCCCAAAGGAGTATGTAGACGTAGGCCTTTTCTGGAATTATCCATGCAAGCATTTTAGAGTCTTCTGCCGAATGGGGTTTTCAGTCTTTGATGCGTAGACATGTGAGGAATGCATGCCTGCTTTTGCATTGGTAGTCATTAGAATTGACCTTATGTTTCAAGCAGCTGAAATGAAATCTCTTCACCGAGTCTACTGAAATAAGATGCTCATTCCAAGCTGGCTTAATGACTCTTAGAACACTGAAAGGCAGTTTGTGAAAACAAGCCTGGAGACTGTAAGTTATTGTGGTATTAGCCACTGGATCTCTATGGATTGGCGCTCTGCAGATACCACAAGTTTTTCTGTTAACATGCAGGTCACATTAATAGCCCGCAACTGTTCATAAAGAAAGCAGAACATTTTCTGAGGTGTTCAATCAGAGTTAATACCTGCGCACTGCGATTGTCCACTCTAGCCTGAATTTTCCACCAACAGAACAGATAAGTTTGCAGCTATAACCAATCATCCAATAAGCTTGGAGAAATTATACAAACCCGAAGCTATCTCTCGTGCCTTAGCCATATTTTATGCACACAGGTTGTGGTGTTTGTCTAAGTTGTGCACTTCCTCCATCAAAGCTAAAACCACTTTAGTACCTTGATAAGGTGGTATCACAATTCCCATGTTGGTTCCTTCTACTCTTAGTGTGAGTGGATTACTTCAGGCCAGTGGGTCCTTCAGTTTATAATTGGAGGAATTCTCTCCCTTTCCGCAAGAGGATGCCATTGTCCTGTTCCTTCCACCCACACAAATCTCTTGATCAAGATAGATTCTACCTTGCAAAAATGGGTGAGTATGCTTGCAACAATGGTATGTGGAAGGTTGCCACTACAGATACTTCAATATGTCTCCAGTATAGGGAGTTGGGCCCCATTTTGGATCAGAGATCCATATACAAGTTTGAGAAAACAAATTAGAGATTGTAACCTCCAGCAGACCATTTGGGTCATTCAGGCACTTTAAGAGCAGGACTTGTTGGTTTTCCTATATTTACAGTATGTATATTTTTGTCCCCATATATCTATACAACTGGAAGTTCCCATGTATCATGGTGAGGGAAACATTGCTAGTTTGCATAAAATAATTGCATATGATAACTGCAATCTTTTATCTGCAGCACAAGTTGTCATTAATCTCATGGTTGTAACCCACACTCCAAGCCAAGTGATGCATGTTTAGTGGTATCAAGATCACTGGATGATTGAAGGCAGGTTCCTTTGACTAGCATCTGAGTATTTATACAGTTCGGTCATCCTTATGAAAGCTTCTATTTTTATCTCAACGAGAACTAATATTCTTTAATGGCATCTTGGAGAATTGTTTATTTGGCCATCCTTCACTACCCCTAAAAAAATTGAGTACATTCACCACATGTTTACCCAATTATTAACCTACTCACCATAATTGTTTACCTCCGATTCCTTGAGCTTAGTTATAAGGGAAGCGACCACAGTGCAAGTATGTGCTGCAGTTGAAATTATTTTTCGGCAGACTCATGGACATGGTCCAGACCACTCCTGACTGGGTTGTAATTTAAAGTTGGTGGAAGGAACTGTCTGGCACATCATCTGAGGAAAGAATCTTTCAGGCACATCACTTCTGCGTTGGGTGCGTAGTGGCACCTGGGCTACAGCGCCATCTGTGTCCTGTGGTCAACTTGCTGGGACTAACTATGGAACCAGACCTCATTGATCTTTCTTATCTTGAAATAAGGGAAAGCACTGCCAAACCTTCAGTAATCATTCAGCAATCTAGCCCCAGCTCTAGCTCATAATTTAAGAGAAGGGGGAGAGTCCTTACAAGGAAATTATGTGTAAGTCTATAATACATAGCCAAAGGAATTGGTGTCAACAGATCATCTTTTAGGGAACCTGATTTCTAAAGCAGACTTCCTCAGCGGCAGATCAGAGTGCAGCGCTAATGGCGCTTAGTACCAAACGTACTCTGAGAAATCATCAAGATTTGGGATTTACAGAAGTAGATTGGTTTGCGACCCATGCCAACAGGAGATGCCCTAAACTGGGCCATACAATATCTAGGTCTGTTGACTCTGCATAGCACCACCGTGGCTCTGCTGATGAGTGGATCTCTCGCAGTAAAATGGGACTGTCCTGCATACTGAAGTTGTTTGCCTGGTATTTAAGAAGCTTCATACCAAATACAAATAATCGAAAATACCCAAACACTTTAGTGAACCTCCCTCTCATAGGTGTCAAGTCTATTAATAAGAGTCCTTGCATCACTAACAGCATGGTGATATCAGCACCTGCCTTAACAGACAATTGAGTTGAGGAGAGGCAGTGAATGCCTCCACCATAAAATTAGCTCTGTGAGACAGACAACTTCTAGATCATGCTTGGGGGAGAATATATGTGTGTTGAAAGAGGGGAAGAGGTCTCAGACTATGAGGACTTTGACTCTGGTGAGGATATGTCTCATTGCAGTGCTCCCCTGTTACTCGAGAGACTATAATAGCCACTCTGCACCAATTCGGTTTTACACAAAAGTAAGCCTCTGAGTGAATCGACTTGTCAAAGCTGTTGGCTGCTATTATCACAATAACTGTACATAGAAAGGAAATACAGGAAGTCTATGTTACGGTAATCCATGTTTGTACCCACCAACTCACTAAGACTTCTGTGAGAAGGAACCAAAAGTAAGTAGAACGTGAGCATTGTTAATATCTCAGCGCCCTTCACACCAACATGAACACTAAAACCACCAGCATTGAGACTTCAATCGTAACAGTGGATGCAAAGGAGAAGTGACTTTTCAGGAGCGCCTGTGGGTGGAAAACATAATGATATGACTTCCCTGGAAAGGTTGCTCTCCTCCACTGCAGGGAGAGGGGGAGGGGTTGGTGTTCAGTAAATTCTGTGCCGTATTGAGCATATAATAATCTATAAAGGCCACCAATCTAGGACTGGTGAAGGTTATATGTCACAAGTATTAAATGACAATATGTGCAAGATTGTGCTCAGTCTGGTAGTGTGGCTTCTGTGGGTTTGACATCTTTTATCACATGTTGACATTTGTTACAGAGAGATGTGTTGCACACCTTAGTAAGAAGACTACCGCTAAAAGTCTGCCTATAAGACTGGAATTGACCATTTGTAAAGCCAAGCCACGCTCTGTTACCCAGTCAACTTTACATACAGCTATGCAGGGTTGGGCTTTGTTTTTTTTCATGTAGAGGCGTAGAGTGCTTGGGCTGTAGTATATTAATAAACTGAGATTCTTTGGAGAGCCGTACGGATTATCTGTTTTCTCTTCACCCATCTAGGTCTCAGACGTGTTGAAATATACACTAAAAATGTAAATAGAACTAACTGCACTCTAACCATAGGTGGTCTATATAATACTGCATTATTAACACTTATCTGTTTACAGTGCCTTGTGAGCTGGGGGGACAATTTTTAAGTATGTTGAAGTTCCTATTGAGAGTTTGCAGTAAAAAGGACATAATCCTAAATTGCAAAAATTGTAAGTGATGACAGTTTACCTGTACTGTGTCCATCTAATCGCTGAACACAGCCAAAAGGGCAAGCAATCATTCATGTGTGTTTGAGGGGCTCCCTAAACAATATTTACCTACATGTTAACTCTTTGAAACAATCTTATGTCCTGTAACATGTGTAAGGCTCATTAACTATTGTTACTCCTCAGCTAGGTTTGCATTCTATATAAACCACTGCATACATGCTTACTAATGTCACTGTTTTCTAATGGCTGTTTCTGTAGGGTTTTATCCACTAAGCCTGAAGTGAAGGTGTATCTGTTTGCTTCTCTGTCACCCTAGCATTAGGATTAGGAATTATCTTTCTTAAGCATTCTTTTCCAAAAGACTAAGGGCAGACCCACATTTCAGCACATTGTAGGCACTAGAACTATGAAATGTACTGCTAATTTTAAAATATGTTTTTATATATGTCTTTGCACAAGAGATCTTTAATACCTTTTGCAAATTGCCTGAACGTATTTGCAATAACCAAGTAATAACTCTTATACTGCCTTTTCTGGCTCACGTTGACTGTACCCAAAACTGGAAACATTTGATTAATTTGTTTAATAAATATCACCTTGTGATATGTTGTGGTGTGTTTTAATTTTAAATTTGGCTTTATCCTCCACCTAGGAAACAATTTCCATGTTATACCCAACAAATTTTGACAGAGCACTGCAACGAAGTGTGGTTCTGTAAATTTTCTAATGATGGCACAAAGCTAGCAACTGGCTCAAAGGACACAACAGTTATTATCTGGCAAGTTGACCCAGTAAGTATTTAGATTTTGTTTTCTAATTTGACAAAGTATATGGCAAATATCTGCACTGACTATAAACTGTTTTTCCACCAACTCTTCTGTTTGTATGTATGTTTGACGCCAACACTGAATGCATCTCCCTGCTCGCCATTGAATCTGAACACTGCGTCTTCCTGGGAGACCTCAATTACCACCAGGACGACCCCACTGACACAAAATTCACTGACCTACTGGAAAGACTAAACAATATCGGCCTCAAGCAGCTGGTCACAGACCCCATGCACTCAGCAGGACACATGCTGGACCCCATCTTCATGTCTAGCAACAGAATCGGCTACAGCCACACCATGGAACTCACTAGGTCGGACCACTATATCGTACACTTCACACTTGCCAGATCCCCGCATTGCCCCCCCCATCCGGCACAGCACTTCCTCCTGCGGTAGTACCAAGGTCACTCAGCACCTATGGACAGACGACTTCAGCACCTTACAGCCCAACATCAACAGCACTGCCGACCTGGTCGCCCCTGCCAAACCAGCCAAGACCCACAGAACCACCAAAAAACCCAGCCCATACACCCCGAAACTCCGCTAATCAAAATACAGGTGCAAACAACTGGAGAGAAGATGGTGCACCAGCAAGAACCACGCCAACTGAGCCACCTTCAAAATGTCCCTCAACGACTAAGACCACCAGATCAAAGCTGCAAAAAAGAGGTCCTAACCCGCTGGATCGAGAACAGCACCAACCAAACTAAGGAACTTCACCATCCTGCACACCCCCCCCTCCCCCCCCCCCCCCACCCCAAAAGAACTCTGCAATTCCCACTTCCCCAATAATATAGAAACCATCTACAGTAACTTCGATCCCCCAACACTCTGACTTTCCCAGCATCCTATCAACCTCCACCGCCAACCACACACTCACCACATGGGGACAACTTGGCATGCCATCACACTCATGAGCTCCATCCACTCAGGAGCACCCATTGACCTCTGCCCCCACAGGATCTTCAACCTCTGAAGAAACCAGATCAGCTGCCAGCTCATCACCATCCTCAATGCCTCGTTAACTACGGCCACTTTTCCAGAATCCTGGAAACATGCTGAGATCAGATCCTTCTTCACAAAGCCCTCTGCAGACCCCAGCAAGCTCCAGAACTACCACCCGATCTCTCAGCTCTTGTTCTCCACCAAAGTCCTGGAGAAAGGTCATCAACCTCCAACTCGCCAAACACCTGGAGAGAAACAACCTGCTAGACTCTTCCCAATCAGGCTTCAAGGCCAATCGCAGCACCTAGAAAGCTCTGATCGCCACAACAGACGACATCCGTGCCCTGCTCGACAGAGGAGAAGCAACCGCCCTGATCCTGCTTGACCTCTCCGCTGCCTTCAACATTCTCCCACCACACACTGATCAACTGACTACTCAAGATTAGGATAAGAGACAGTGTGCTCAGATGGATGGCATACTTCTTCACAGGGCGCACCTAGAGAGTCTGCCTCCCCTGCTTAACCTCATAGGCCAAGCACACCATCTGCGGCATCCCCCAAAGCTCCTCCCTCAGTTCAACACTCTTCAGCATCTACATGATACCACAGACATTGTGAGATCGCACAAAATCTCCTACCCTGACTACACTCAGCTTGTCCTCACTATCAACAGACCCCCCCGCCTTCCCCTCTCCCCCCCCCCCCCAAAATGAAGACCAGCTTTCACATCTGTATGAAGAACATAGTCTCCTGGATGGACAAAATGTAGGTTCTGATCTTCAGCAGACACTCAACTTTCTGGAATGACTCCTGATGGCCAGCAGAGCTCGGACCCACCCCCCACACCGAATGATCATGCCTGCAACATCGGCATCATTCTCGACCGTGAACTCTCCATGAAACGCCAGGTCAACGCAGTTTCCTCAGCCAGCTTCCACACGCTCTGTAAGATCTTTAGGTGGTTCCCCATTGGCACGAGTAAGACAGTGACTCAGGCCCTCATCACCAGCTGACTGGAATACGGCAACACACTCTACATAGGCACCACCACCAAAGGTATGCAAAGACTCCACACGATCCAGAACACAGCTGCCACACTGATCTTCAGCCTGCCCAAGAGAACCCATATCACCCAGCACCTCCATTGGCTCCTGATCCAGAAAAGATGCCCCTTCAAGCTCCTGACCCATGCCTACAAAGCCGTCCATAACCAAGGACCTGCCTACCTGAACCACTGCTTTCATGTCCTCCAACTGACCAGGAACCTCTGCTCGGTACACATCGCCCTTCCAAAGATGCCACGCATATGCCGCTGCTGCACGGGAGGACGCTCCTTCTCCCACCGCACCTTCAATGACTGGAACGCCCTCCCCCTCCGCCTGCCCCCTTGCAGACCCACTTCAGAAGGGGACTGAAAACCTGGCTTATCGAATGAACACCTGCAGCAAGTGCCCTGATACCCACTCAGGTGACACGCTATTCTACACAAATAACATCTGATTGATTGTATTAATTGGTCTGGGTTGAAAATACATGTTACAATTTGTGCTTTAAAGATTGCTAGTCTTATGTGAGGCATATCCATTCAGTCCTGAGGTGATCAGTGCACATTGGACAGTGTCTGTGGAAAATATGGTCAGTTACCACTGATGCAACAGGCCACCCATACTGTCACCCTTTAATTCCTTAACTGTTACTTCCTTAAGGCACTTGTTTGTCCAGAGATGGCAAGATGGAGTGGGAGCTACTCTAGTAGGGACTAATGGGCTAAAGCTTAGGACCCAGCTTAATACAGTAACAAATTCCGTGTCCAGTCAGTTATTTACAGCAAGGTCAAAATGGCAGTTAAGTTTACAGTTCATCGGGGTTGGACGGGTGTCATAGCTTTGCCGGCAGCCAAGATGGCTTTTAAACAAGGAGCTTTGCATCCTGGCTTGCTACTTTGCAGTGGAAACATGCCACTCTGGTGCCCATGATTAAGTAAACATGACTGCGAATTGTTCTTATAGAATAGCGCGTTCTATGATACACTGTCATGGGCTGCGCGTGAAGGTGAGCCTCTGAGGCCTGGCTAACGACAGGAGCCACCAGTCGGACTGAGGCCACCCTCACGCTTGGCTGACATTAGACGGCATCTGTCTGGGCTGTGGTGCAGACAATTGATGGTGGAGTCTGCGTAGATTAGCAGAGAATCTTGTGATGTACCTCAGATTCACCCTCAATGTTCTGAGTTCATGCTGGGGGTCCAGCCTGTATGGATGACTCGCCTGACTCACTTTTATTAATGGGTGCAGCCCTTATTGGGTAGGAGACCAGTACAGTTGCATTGGGGCTCCTGTGCGGTTAAGTGGGAACTGTTTGGTGGGTGCCAGTCCAGAAGAGTAGAAGACAGGGGTAATCCTACTGCTTACCCACTTGGTACTGTTTACGAAAGCCTAATGGACCTGACTCAGTGGATTAAACCTGAGTGCAGTATCCCTGCAACTGCCATGGGCAAAAGAGATCAAAAGCAGGATAAACTGGGATTTCAACAGCACAGACTTCTAAGACAAGTAGTGAACATACAAGATGCTGTAAAAGGTACTACAGATTTGGGGTTTCCGTGTCCCAGAAGAGAAACTGAAGCCATATTGCTGCACTTGAACGTTAGCCTCAACTCAGACTCCAAAAGTAACGCAGTGAAAACCCATCTTGACTGTCTCACAGAAAGCCAAAATGTATGGCTGGATGAAGTGAAGCGATGGATCTCCGACCTCGAGGATGACTTCTTGACAACTTAATAACAACCATTGTGAATGGCAAAACAACTTAATGGGATAACTGCTAAGAAAAGATTTGGAGGTATGCTCACAGTGTAATGATATTGGGGTTTGTAGGAGTGGCAGAGTCACCAACAAGGGGTGTACTGCTACCTTCAAAGAGACCCTGCTGACTGAGCGTTTTGTCCAAGCTGCCTCCTTAGAGCCATTTCTGGTGTCCCTAGCCCACTGAGTGTGCTCCTTACCCCTGGCCTGCAATACAGTTTCAGGGACCATGATGCAGCCCTTAACATGTTGCTTGAGGAGGGTTCACTGCAGTACTATGTAAATAATCACACTTGACTTCTACTGTGCCAGAGGCCAGAGGCCAGACACAGGTTTGCAGTGTTAAAGCACTGCCCCAGATCGAAAGATATCAAATATACCATAGTGTACCCTGCCAGACTACAGGTTAAACTAGATGGGGGGGGGGGGACACAAAAATATTTTGAATAATGTGATGGACTCCTGTAAGAGATATGCCAATCTAAGAAAACTGCTGCAGTACCCAGAGCAGATGTCGACACCCAGTGAATCCCGGCATCAAACAGACTGCTGAACTTATAACCTTTAGATATGTGAGCAGGGGGTTAGAGGTTTAGGGTTGATTGGGCTGTGGATTTACTTTGTGTTTTGAGATAGCTGATTTAGTTAAAAGTTGAATACCAGATCCCTGTTTTTCTACAGAAATGTTCCAAGTTGCTACTGAGCGGAACAAACCTAAGCTCCATAGAACATGGATGCTTTCTGGTATGCAATGCCTCCTGAATGTGTAGTACAGTTACTTCATTTTTTCTTTTTCTTTTTTTTTTTTAGGTTTCTTTTTGGGACTATTGGCACTTATAGTTGGGGAATACGTTTTGGGGGTTCGGGTTTTGGTAAATGTACTAAGAGCCATGGAGCAAATTGACTGACCATACACCCAGAATTATGGCCTGCCTCAAAAAGACAGACATTATTATTCTGGAACATTATGAGTTTGAATTATCCTCATAAAAAGCAGAGTCCTGGATAGATGCAATACTGACCTTAGCTATGCTCCATGAGGCCCCTCGCTCCACGGCGACTTAGTCATTTTGCCATGAGTTTGGGTAACCACATTGTTCTCTTCCTACATCTAATATTACCAAGGAGTGCGTATACTTATATGCAATAACATAGATTTTGTAGCTTGCATGGCTGTAGATACACATGCTCTGCATACTCATGCCATCTACTGTTGGTCTCAGACGTTTGTAACTTGTTTGTGACTCAAAAAACGTCTTTGAAGACAAGGTTTAGTGACCTCCTTTGGTTGGTAATGTGCATGAGAATCTCCTCCGTTGTTAGACTTTTTTTTTTTCCCCCACGGCTGTTTGGTTGGACATTTACCAATTGAGCTTCTGCACTACGACTTTGTGCTCATCATCAGGCTTCTTTGGTCCATTCTGTCTCATTGGCACGGAAATTCCTTTCAACCTACATATTTCTACTGGTCTTAGTGTGTGCCTGGTATCTAAGCCTTTCACTGGGGCCTTGCGTCCTCGACTTTGGGGCTTTCATGACAAAAATGTGAGGCATGGAAAGGCCACCCTTTCAGTACTGTACCCTGTGTCACTTCAACTACCCTTGGATCAACAGCCGCCAGCTCTGTAACCTGTGCCTCTCCCCTGATCACTACATCGCCTGTCAAGCTTTCCTCAACTTCTCTCTGAAGAAAGCTTTGTGATACCGACATGACTGGAGGCTGGCTCGCCAGGGAATGAAACAAGAAGAAAACACTCTGAACATTTTCAGAGAAAGAGACCTCAAAGTGTTGAAAGTCAGGCAGTCCAGAGCCCGCCCATCCAGTAAAGTCCCAAGGTCATCTTGCAGTCCGATTCGGAGGAGCAACAGAACTCGCAGGCTCAGCAGTAGCCGAGGACTTTTGACTGATTACAGTATCACACCCCACAGCTGTGCACTGACACTGCACTGGCCGAGCACCGCCCCAGCAGGGATCTGATGTTGAGCCCAGAATCTCTGCCTCAGGTCCACTACTGTCTTTGGGCCATGGTCAGCACGGGAAAGATCTCAAAGCTGATCCCTCCGCTGCTGAAGGCCTAGCCCAGGTCATAGTCATCCTCTGTTCCTGCTCAGCTCAGTAGCCTCAATCTGCATCAAGAGTCAACTAGCCCACTTTCTGCACATCCTCCTTCTTCCCCTTTTAACCTCCCCACATACAAAGCCTTCACCCAACGACCCTCCCTTCAAGACCACTTTCTCAAACTTGCCCACCTCTTACAAATGGCAACAGCAGCAAACAGATCAAGATTTCTCTAGAGAGGGTTAGAGATGGTAACACTAGAGGCAGCAGCAAAGGAGGGACAAGCAAAGGAGCTGCCTCCACAAACAGTGATTCTCTCTCACACTACACCGGTTTGGGGGAAGATAGTAGGAGTTTCTCCCACTGTGGGAGAGATAATACCTCCGACCAAGGGGGCCTCTCCATCTTACAACACACTTACTATCTAGAGCCGACTGCATCTCTCACAAACATCCCACCCCGCAGACCCTCCTTTTCAAAAGAACATCAGTGCATCCTTCAAGAAGAGATGGAGATGCGTATTCTCAAGGGATTAATTGAAACTGTGCTGCCACACCAGCTTGGCAACGGAGTGTACTCCCTATCTTTCCTGATACCAAAAAAGATGAATCCCCAAGGCCTATACTCTGCCTCAGGCAGCTCACCCGAGTACATTCTGACAGAACATTTTCATATGAACACTACAAGATATCGTCCCTCTGCTGCAAGAAGGTGACTTCATGGCCGCTCTTAATCTGAAGGATGTATATCTCCACATACTCATCCATCCTGCTCACTGCTGCTACTGTTAATGCCTGGCTTTGGTAGCCACTCATTTCAGAAGGCAGGATGATTAGATGACAAAGTGTAGATGAGTAAACTGTCTTTCCCACACTCAAACTGCTCCACAATCTGGGCTTCAGGATAAACACAGTTAAGTCTCATCTTCAAGTCCTCCAGTTCTAGCCTTTCCAGGGTGCAGTGCTTGATACTGTCACCAGGAAAGCTTACTCCAGCCAAGCACAGGTCCAGACTTTAGAACTATTAGTGCCTCTTTTTCAGCCACATCGCCACCTGACTGTCAGAACAATAATGTACCTCCTGGGCATGATGGTCTCTTGCATACCCATAGTTACCCACACAGGATTACATAGTCATCCTCTAAAAGAGTGCGTAGCAGCACAATGGTCACAAGTGGAGGGTCAATGGTAAGATCTCATGTTTATACGACAAGTACCCATCGTCCTCTGCAGTGGTGGAACAACCTGTTGCAGGACCGTCCCTTTCTAGACCCAGTCCTACAGTTGACCAACAATACGGATGCCTCCTGTTCAGGTTGGTGGTGCATTTGCAGCAAATGACCATGCAGGGTATGTGTATGCCCACACCAACAGGGCTTCCACGTAAATTGCCTACAGCTATTGGCCCTCCAGTTAGAACCTAAATCCTTTTTATGCCAGGTTCAACACAAAGTAGTCCTTACATGGCTGTCATGTTGTCTAGTCTTTGTATTGCTTTCAAAAACAGGGAGGCTCACTCTCTCCTCAGCTGTCAACCATGGTGATAGCATTTGGCAGTGGGCACTTGACCACAAGATACATCTGCAAGGGAAGTAGTTACCAGGAGTAGGTGGTAACTTTGCAGGCATGCTGAGCAGGATGCAGCAACAAGTTCACAAGTGGTATCTTCATCCACAAGTCCTACTTCTCTTCTTGCATTGTTGGGGCTTTTTCACCACCACTAAAGCTTCACCTCCAGGTTCCCATACCCCGCAGTCCATTGGCAATGCTCTAGATGAACTGGTCAGGAATACTTGCCTACACTTCTCCCACTCTCCTACTCTCTCCGTATTTGCTTCGGAAGGTTTGGCAAACATCCCTCATTCTCATCTTGGTGGTTCCCGCATGGGCCAGATAACCCTGGTTAACGACCAGCGCTGTCTGTAGTTCCCCAGGTAAAGCTTCCTAACAGGCCTGATCTTCTCGGATAGAACCACACGCAATCTGGCATCCAAACCCCAGGCAACTCAATCTAACGATCTGACTTCTGAGATCCTAGAGTTCGATCATCTTAATCTACCTCAATAATGTATTTCTATTCTTAGAGCCAAGTAGAACCACCATACAAGCCTATTAGGTGGCTAAGGCGGAATGGTTTGTCCACTATCGCCTGCCATAGCACAGGTCCACTCAAACCCACTGTTTAGGGTTTAGTTTGCTGCCTTCTTAATCTCTGGAAATCAAGCTTGGCTTACACTTCCATACGCTTTCATCAAGGCGCAATTGCTGCTTACTTGTAAAACAGGGAGCATAGTTTGTTGTTTAGGGTCCCCATCACTATGGCTTTCATGGAAAGTCTCAAAAGAGTTCTTTCCCAAAGTAGCTCCTGCTGCTGGCTGGAACCTTAGTATTGTCCTTACCTGGCTCATGGGCCCTCCATTGAACCTTTATACTTGTGTACATTACATTTCGTGTCCTGGAAGCTTGCCTTCCTCGTTGCTATCACATCTTTAAAGTGTGTTGGGAAAGAACCAGCACTTATCCTGGAAAAGCCATACTTTCAAGTTCAAGCAGACAGAATTTTCTTAAGAACCAACCTAAAGTTCTTCCCAAAGGTGGTATCCCCCTTTCTTCTCAATCAGACTATTTAGATTCCAGTTTCCTCCCGCAGCTTGAACTCTAACAGAGAGGGCCCTCCATACCCTGGATGTTAAGCGTGCCCTCATGTACTTCATTGATAGTTTCTGTCCATTTAGTAAAACACGACATAAAGGACATGTGCTGCCCAAGGCAGACATATATCCAGGTGCATTGTCATATGTATCCAAATGTGCTGCATTAAGGCTAAAAGAAAGTTGCCCACTCCACCACTACTGTCCACTTGCAAGAAGGGTGCCTCTATAGCTTTCCTTGTCAGTATTCCCATAGCTGACGTATATAAAGCAGCTATACGGTCCACTCCACACACATTCACCAGACAGTACTGCGTGGATTTCCCTACATGCCAACAAGTGAAGGTTGGCCAAGCTGTTCTATGAAATCCTTTTTCAGTCCTCTGCAACATCCTCTGGCTAGCCTCCTCTTAGAAGGGTACTGCTTTACAGTCAGCAGCCGTGCCTGTCATGAATGAAACCTGCTACTAACCCTGTACACATCTGATCTGATAGACTTTTAGCTGCAGATTCCGTATCTCTTGAATTATTCCGAGATGTCAGACTGGATCAGAAGGTTTTTCGTGAGCAGTACCTCTACACGCCAGTAGTTTGCGTCGATCTGCTCTGTGTCCATCATTGACATCATCCGCGCCGGAAAGGACATTGCAGTACCTATATAGGTGCCACCCAGGTGTGCTAACGTCAGTTCTTTACTTTCAGCGGCATGCCAGTACTGATCTGAGAGGAACTACTCCTATGTCATTTTTTTACTGTACTTTTTTGACTTTTTGTTTATTTTTTAGGTTTACCTCCTGGTATGTCGAGGATGTTGTCACGCAAGGCAGGTTTTAGGCTCTGCAGATCCTGCCATTGGGCAATTGATCTGATGGATCCACACCTCGTCTATGGTGTTTTGAGCACAACTATGACCTGAGTAGCGCTCCAAATGCGAAGCAATGCATCTGAAGGCTTTGAGTGACCGGTCCCTAGGGCTGATGGCAGGCCGACTTGTGCGACTCTGTGACAGGTCCTGGGACCTTCCCCTCTACCGGGACTCTGACCTGCAGTCATCATTGTCTCACTCCAAGTCCTCAGAACAATGTGGTAGGTCTAGGCAGAAAAAAGGCAAGAAGTCTAAGTGCTGTTCGACTTCCCCCTCGTCTGTAGACTGAGGGAGTGCCAGGATTCCAGGCCTCTTTCTTTGGAACCTGGGCTTGCTCTGCACCTCTCTGACTTTCTGGGAGCCAGAGCGACCCCCTCCCAACTGAAGGAGTTCGGAGGCAATGTGCCTCATTTTTAGATAGCCTGACCCCATTGGCGTGCCTTTGGGCCCCGTGGAGTCAGAGGTGGCCAAATCTGGTTCTGTGGCGGTGGCTTCAGCCGCCGCTAAACTGGGCCCCCAAGGGGCCACCTCGACCTCCACTGGTGCCAGTCCTGATGCAGACTCCCCTGGCAGCGCTATCCCCATTGTCATCCATGACTCCAACATGGAACCAGATGATTATCACCCAAATTCAACGCAGGTAAGAGCTTTGTCCCCTTGATCAGAACCGGAGCCCTGTTCTGCTGAGCTGGGCCTCTGAGAAGTCTGGGAGAGGTCTCTGGATCCTTTAGAATACCAGTCCTAAGAGGGGGAAATGGACTGGTGTGATGATTTTGGTGAGGCCAGTAGGCTGGACACATCTCCAGATACTGGAGTGCTTTCTCCTCCTACTATGGCTATTGAGGGAGAAGCTTCAGCTAGCTTCGGTGACAGTCAAGACAAATCTCTTGGCATAGGCGCTGTAACCATGAGCTTCCACATCCAAACTCCTGTTCCTGTTCAATGATGCCCTCACGGATGTCCTTTTGGGTTCCTGTTCCAAACACAGCACAGGGGCTCCTGTGAATAAGATAATTTCCTGTAGACATAGCTCTGCACCTGGGACCCAACCTTCCTCACTCAACATCCCACACCTGAAAGCTTGGTCCAAGCCTCAACTTCCCATGGCATGTTACCTACCGCTCCCCCAGATAGAGGATCTAAGAGGCTTGACTCATTTGGTAAGATGTTTTCTTATGCCACTCTGGCATTGTGGACTGTGAACAGTGCATTCCTGGAGGAGGCACCGGCTGTACTCTTTCAAGCAGTTACCATCGGTGTAGGAAGTTGGCTCTGTATGTGCTATTTCAAAGTAAGGAATAGCATGCACAGAGTCCAAGGGTTCCCCTTAGAGGTAAAATAGTGGTAAAAATAGATAATACTAATGCTCTATTTTGTGGTAGTGTGGTCGAGCAGTAGGCTTATCCAAGGAGTAGTGTTAAGCATTTGTTGTACATACACATAGACAATAAATGAGGTACACACACTCAGAGACAAATCCAGCCAATAGGTTTTTATATAGAAAAATATCTTTTCTTAGTTTATTTTAAGAACCACAGGTTCAAATTCTACATGTAATATCTCATTCGAAAGGTATTGCAGGTAAGTACTTTAGGAACTTCAAATCATCAAAATTGCATGTATACTTTTCAAGTTATTGACAAATAGCTGTTTTAAAAGTGGACACTTAGTGCAATTTTCACAGTTCCTAGGGGAGGTAAGTATTTGTTTGGTTAACCAGGTAAGTAAGACACTTACAGGGCTTAGTTCTTGGTCCAAGGTAGCCCACCGTTGGGGGTTCAGAGCAACCCCAAAGTCACCACACCAGCAGCTCAGGGCCGGTCAGGTGCAGAGTTCAAAGTGGTGCCCAAAACGCATAGGCTAGAATGGAGAGAAGGGGGTGCCCCGGTTCCGGTCTGCTTGCAGGTAAGTACCCGCGTCTTCGGAGGGCAGACCAGGGGGGTTTTGTAGGGCACCGGGGGGGACACAAGCCCACACAGAAATTTCACCCTCAGCAGCGCGGGGGCGGCCGGGTGCAGTGTAGAAACAAGCGTCGGGTTTGTAATGGAAGTCAATGGGAGATCTAGGGATCTCTTCAGCGCTGCAGGCAGGCAAGGGGGGGGTTCCTCGGGGAAACCTCCACTTGGTCAAGGGAGAGGGACTCCTGGGGGTCACTCCTCCAGTGAAAGTCCGGTCCTTCAGGTCCTGGGGGCTGCGGGTGCAGGGTCTCTCCCAGGTGTCGGGACTTAGGATTCAAAGAGTCGCGGTCCGGGGAAGCCTCGGGATTCCCTCTGCAGGCGGCGCTGTGGGGGCTCAGGGGGGACAGGTTTTTGTACTCAGTCTTAGAGTAGTCCTGGGGTCCCTCCTGAGGTGTTGGATCGCCACCAGCCGAGTCGGGGTCGCCGGGTGCAGTGTTGCAAGTCTCACGCTTCTTGCGGGGAGCTTGCAGGGTTCTTTAAAGCTGCTGGAAACAAAGTTGCAGCTTTTCTTGGAGCAGGTCCGCTGTCCTCGGGAGTTTCTTGTCTTTTCGAAGCAGGGGCAGTCCTCAGAGGATGTCGAGGTCGCTGGTCCCTTTGGAAGGCGTCGCTGGAGCAGGATCTTTGGAAGGCAGGAGACAGGCCGGTGAGTTTCTGGAGCCAAGGCAGTTGTCGTCTTCTGGTCTTCCTCTGCAGGGGTTTTCAGCTAGGCAGTCCTTCTTCTTGTAGTTGCAGGAATCTAATTTTCTAGGGTTCAGGGTAGCCCTTAAATACTAAATTTAAGGGCGTGTTTAGGTCTGGGGGGTTAGTAGCCAATGGCTACTAGCCCTGAGGGTGGGTACACCCTCTTTGTGCCTCCTCCCAAGGGGAGGGGGTCACAATCCTAACCCTATTGGGGGAATCCTCCATCTGCAAGATGGAGGATTTCTAAAAGTTAGAGTCACTTCAGCTCAGGACACCTTAGGGGCTGTCCTGACTGGCCAGTGACTCCTCCTTGTTGCTTTCTTTGTTCCCTCCAGCCTTGCCGCCAAAAGTGGGGGCCGTGGCCGGAGGGGGCGGGCAACTCCACTAAGCTGGAGTGCCCTGCTGGGCTGTGACAAAGGGGTGAGCCTTTGAGGCTCACCGCCAGGTGTCACAGCTCCTGCCTGGGGGAGGTGTTAGCATCTCCACCCAGTGCAGGCTTTGTTACTGGCCTCAGAGTGACAAAGGCACTCTCCCCATGGGGCCAGCAACATGTCTCTGGTGTGGCAGGCTGCTGGAACTAGTCAGCCTACACAGACAGTCGGTTAAGTTTCAGGGGGCACCTCTAAGGTGCCCTCTGTGGTGTATTTTACAATAAAATGTACACTGGCATCAGTGTGCATTTATTGTGCTGAGAAGTTTGATACCAAACTTCCCAGTTTTCAGTGTAGCCATTATGGTGCTGTGGAGTTCGTGTTTGACAGACTCCCAGACCATATACTCTTATGGCTACCCTGCACTTACAATGTCTAAGGTTTTGTTTAGACACTGTAGGGGTACCATGCTCATGCACTGGTACCCTCACCTATGGTATAGTGCACCCTGCCTTAGGGCTGTAAGGCCTGCTAGAGGGGTGTCTTACCTATACTGCATAGGCAGTGAGAGGCTGGCATGGCACCCTGAGGGGAGTGCCATGTCGACTTACTCGTTTTGTCCTCACTAGCACACACAAGCTGGCAAGCAGTGTGTCTGTGCTGAGTGAGAGGTCTCCAGGGTGGCATAAGACATGCTGCAGCCCTTAGAGACCTTCCTTGGCATCAGGGCCCTTGGTACTAGAAGTACCAGTTACAAGGGACTTATCTGGATGCCAGGGTCTGCCAATTGTGGATACAAAAGTACAGGTTAGGGAAAGAACACTGGTGCTGGGGCCTGGTTAGCAGGCCTCAGCACACTTTCAATTGTAAACATAGCATCAGCAAAGGCAAAAAGTCAGGGGGCAACCATGCCAAGGAGGCATTTCCTTACAATCGGGATAATTAATTGTGGACTTGACACGAGCCGTACGCTAGGAAGAGCAGTTTCCACGACAGTTGTCCTGAGGCGCCACACCTGGCTGAGGATGTCTGGCTTTATGGGGTTTGTCCAAGCTTCCCTTATGGACATGCCCTTCAATGGCACTGGTCTCTTCAGAGACGAGGCAGATTCGGTGCTTGAGCACTTAAAGGATTTTCGAGCTACAGCAGGTCCTTGGGCCTTGCTATGGCCCCCGTATGTCGCTAATCTGCCTTTTGTTCCTTTCGTGGGTATGGAAGGGGCTTCCAACTGTGCCATTTCCTGCTCAGCCACTGTGCTGCGGTGCATGCTTCCCAGCTTCTGCATGGACGAGAGCACAGTACCCACTGACCTTGTGGATCAAGAGGCCAGCACTCTGGTCAGCCTGAACCCTTCCTCCAATCTAAAATAGCCTCTAAACCCTCCTAGTCTGCCTCTTTACCCCCATGGGTGCCCAATGGGCAGCCATCGCCTACCCTACTGGAAGTCCAACTTCAAACAGGCAGTTTTGAAGATCATCCGAAGGGGCTACTCTCTCCCCTTCAAGACTGCCCCTCCTTCCATACCACCATCTCACGACCAGATGACTGAGATCATCTGTCCCTTCTTCGCGAGGAAGACTTCTCTCTTTTGACCATGGGAGCCTTAGGGAGCCATAGAGAGGGTTCCAGTGCCAGAAGTAGGCTGTAGTTGTTGTTCCAGCTGCTTTCTGGTTCCCAAAAAGGACAAGGGTCTTCCCTCCTATTTTAGACCCACAAGTCCTCCTTCTCTTCCTCAAGAAGGAGAAATTCAAAATGTGCATGTCTTGTCTGTCTGGATTCAGGAGACTGGATGGTAGTGTTGGACTTGCAGGGCGCTTCTTTCCATATCCCCGTCCTGCATGCCCACAGAAGCTACCTGCGGTTCGCAATAGGCCACAACCACTTTCCATTCACAGTGCTTCCCTTTGGCCTTATCAGCACCTCTCGGGTATTCACCAAGATAATGGTAGTTGCAGCTCATCGCAGAGGTCGGGTGTCAGTCTTTGCCTTCAATAGCCAATCGTTGAGTTGAGATAGGGTGGCTCGCCCCAGGCTGTCATCTCCTGCCTACAGCGCACCTCCTGCAGTCTCTGGGTTTCACTATAAACGTGCTGAAGTGATGCCTGACTCCCTCTTATACTCCCTTTCGTTGGAGCTGTTCTGGGCACTGCACTTTTGGGCTTATCCTCCTGAGTGGTGAGTCGAGGATATTCAGGCTATGATACAGATGTTTCAGCCTCTAATCTGGATTTCAGTGAGACTGACTCTGAAGCTGTTGGGACTCATGGCCTCCTGCTGGTGACACATGCCAGATGCTGTGGGACCTGTAGTTCCACTGGGCGCAGCATCAGGGGAATTTCTATGACATGGTCCATATCTCTGCAGGATCTGCAAAAGATCTGCAGTGGTGGTAAACAAACCATGATTGGGTCAGAGGCATATAACTCCCTTCTTCAACCAGATCTGACAGTATTGACAGATGCGTCACTCCTGGTGTGATGTGGCCATCTGGGAGATCATAGAACTCTGGTGGAATCCAGACTCCACATCAAACTGCTGGAGCTCCGGCCGATCCGACTGGTATTAAAAGCATTTCTACCCTCCATCAAGGAAAAGCTAGTACGTGTGTTCATGGACAACACCACTGCCATGTGGTACTGCAACAAACACGGCGGGGTGAAGTGGTTGACCCTTTGGCAAGAGGCTCTGTGCCTCTAGACATGGCTGGAACAGGGCGTATCCCTGGTCGTTCAGCATGTGGCGGGCTCTCTGAATGCCAGAGCAGTTGAACTTAGATGAAAACAGCTAGCCGATCACAAATTGCGCCACCTCTGATTGGAGATGCAATGTCTCTTTCAGTAGCAGGGAGAGCCTTGGGTAGATCTGTTCTACTCCGCTGAGAACCCGCAATGCCAGCAGTTTTGTGCGCTGAAATTTCCAAAGCGGCTCTTGCTTCTAGGCTCTATTTGTCTCAAGTGGACTTCAGACCTCTTGTATGCCATTCTGCCCATACCACTCCTGCCCAGAGTTCTCCAGAAGATTAGGAATGACTGGGCCAAAGTAATCCTTGTAGCTCCGGACTGGGCACGGAGAGTCTGGTATCTGAGCTGCTGAGCATGTCCATGGATCATCTGATCAGACTGCCCCTGCGGGAAGATCATTTGTTGTAGCAACAGGGGAGGTGTAGGAAGCTGGTTTGGTGGGTACCTGTGGTACTTACACCGTATACCCGGTCCATGTATCCCCTCTTAGTGAAGTGTAGGCAGTGTGTAGGAGCCAGGTTCTCTAGAGGTAGCTGTGGATGAGCAGCCAAGGCATATCTAGGAGACATGCAAAACTCATGCAATGCTGCTGTAGTTACAAAGCACTTACATACATGAAAGAAAACACTCAGTTGTACAAAAATAAAGGTACTTTATTTTGGGCACAAATCACCACAAAATACTAGACAGGTGACCCACCCTTAGGAGGTAAGTAATACACTACGTATATACACTAGCAGTCAGAAATCGGCATAGAACAGGTTAGAAAACTGTGCAAACAGTAATAACCTTTAGTGACCCTAGGGGAAACACAAACCGTATACTTAAAAAATGGGATGCGAGCAAGGTACCCCATCCTAGGTAAGTAAAATGTGTAGAGGGGAGCTGGGAGTACAAGAAACCCACAAAGGTAAGTAAAACAGTACCCTCCCGCCTCCCCCCCCCCGGGAGACCAGGAGCACAGGAGTAAAACACTGGATTTTCCCCAAACCACCCAAAAGGAGGAAAAGAAGAGAGACACCCAGAGAATACTACAAGAAAACCAGCTGTAGATTACTCAAGAAAGAAGACCTGCGGAGAGAGTGGAGCAAGGGTGAGTCACAGTCGAGTCCAGGAGTAGGAGGTACTGGATGCAGGAGTTGGTCGACCGTTCTGAAGAACAGGTCAGCACTGCAGCCCAGGAGCCGGAGAAGAGTTCCAGATGGATGCAGGTGTTCCACGCCAGAGGGTAGATTGCAGGTGGGTGTTGGTGCAGGATTTCCACCAACAAGCCTTGGCAAAGAAACTTGGAGTTAGTGGAAAAGAGGTGCTGCCGGGGACCAGCAAGGACCAGGAGGCTCAACCCAGTAGGGGGAGTCACAGGGGACCCTCTGCATCGCATGGAGCCCACAGGAGCAAAGGCAGCACCCACAGGAGTCCCACAGGACTGGGACACAGAAGGAGCCCACGCAGCACTACAGAAGTGGATCCCACCACGCAGGAGGCTGTGCTTTACCGGATGGCATGCTGGGGGCTGGAGCTACACGTCACCTGAAGATCCCCTGGAGGAGATGCAAACAAGCCTTGGCAGCTGCAAGAGATGCAGTGCACGGGGATACTGTCCTGCGTGAGAAGGCAAAGGCTTACCTCCACCAAAGCTGGGCAGCCTGCAGAGAGAACAAAGAGGACTACTCCGGACCACTACCCGTGATGCAGGATCCATATAGCTCAGCAGGAGAGGGGATCCATGCAGCTGGTTGTCACTTCTTGTAGGTGCCTACGGTTGCAGGGACGTGACCCCTTCACTCCAAGGGAGATTTTTTTTCTTCTTGTGCAGGCTCAAGAGTTGTAGTCTTCTGAGGATGCACAGTGAGGAAATTGTTGCAAAGCTGGCAGAAGCCCTGGAAACAATGTTGTTGAAGAGTCCTTTCTTCTTGGAAGCAGCTTTTTTGGTCCTGGAGGTTCCAGTCACAGTTCCGGAGGCCAGAAGACGAAGTAAAGTGTGCAGAGGAGTCCTGCTGGAATCTTGCAAGCTGAATCTGAAAAGAGAGACCCTAAATAGCCCTGAAAGAGGTATTGGTCACCTAACCAGGTAAGCACCTATCAGGAGGCGGCTCGGATGTCACCTGCCTGGCCTGGCCTCTCAGATGCTCCCAGAGTTCCCTGCCAACCTTAGCATCAAGATGGCAGATCCCAGGGACCCCTGGGGTGATGATGGACAAGGGAGTGGTCACTCCCCTTTCCATTGTCCAGTTTCGCGCCAGAGCAGGGACTGGGGCTCCCTGAACCAATGTGGACTGGTTTATGTATGGAGGGCATCAAATTTGCCCTTCAAAGCAAACCAGTGGCTTGGGGAAGCCACCCCTCCCAAGCCAGTCACACCTGTTTCCAAAGGGAGAGGGTGTTAACCCCGTCTCCCAAAGGAAATCCTTTGTTCTGCCTTCCTGGGCTTGATAAGATCAAGCAGCATGAGGGTAGAAACCTGTCTGAGGGTTGGCAGCAGCTGGGCTGCCCAGAAAACCCTGCAAGACTTGGTGGTAGCAATGCTGGGGGCCCTCTAAGGAGCCCCCAGGTTGCAGGGAATCATACTTCCAATACTTGTAAAAGTATTGGGGTATGATTCAGACATGTTTGCTACCAAACATGCCAAAGTTTGGAGTTACCATTATGTAGCTTGGACATAGGTAGTGACCGATGTTCAGTACACATATAAAATGGCATCCCGCACTCAGGAAGTCCAGTAAAATGGGGCTGGAGTTCATGGGGGCACCTCTGCTAGTGCAGGGGTGCCCTCACACAGGTACCTGCCCTCTGTGCTGAGAGGGCCTTCTATAGGGGTTACTTGGTGCAGTGACCTGCAGTGAAACCAGGTGCATGAACCTGGTTCACGCAGACTGCAATGGCAGGCCTAAAGAACCCTTTGCATGGGCTCCCTATGGGTGGGGGAATAACTTTTGCAGCCCATAGGGATCCCCTGTAACACCAATGCCCTGGGTACCATATACTAGGGACTTACATGGGTCACCAGTATGCCAATTGTGGGGATATAAAGTTACCACCAACTAAATTTAGAGGAGAGAGCACAGTCACTGGGGTCCTGGTTAGCAGGATCCCAGTGAACAATCAAACACCCTGACAAACAGGCCAAAAGTGGGGGTAATCAAGCAAGAAAGAGACTATTTTTGTACAGGAGGGTTCTTCACCCGAACATGTCCACTCTCCACCTTCTTGTGTGGAGATTGAGTAGCAGCAGTTGGCAGCTTTTGATCTTCTTCCCGAAGTCTGTAACGTCATCTTGGCAGCTAGGTGTCCCTCTGGCAAAACGGTACATGCCTTTCGTTGGAAGAAATTTGTGGCATGGTGCACAGATAAGTCTATTGAACACCCTTTCTACCCCTCTCTCTGAGGTTTTAAATTTCATTCTTTCCCTTGCCCAATAAGGCACTATACTTTGGACACTTAAGATCTGTTTATCTGCCATTTCTGCTTTCTTCCTTATTTAAGTTTCCGGTTGTTTATAGGCACCTCAAAGGTCTTACTCATCTATTTCCCTCCTTTCCCATTCAATATGACCCAGTGGGATATTAATTTGGTTCTGACTTTTTGGATGTGTACTCCTCTAGAGCCCCTCCACAATTGTCTCCTCAGGCTTTTTACATTGAAAACGGTCTTCCTTGTGGCAATTACATCTGCCCACAGTGAGTGAGTTGCATGCCTTATTAACTAAGCCACCCTACCTCTCCACATACCCTGATAAAGTGGTGCCTGACACAAGAGCCTTTTTTTCTGCCAAAAGTGTTCACTTTTAATGAAGGCCAATCGTTCACCCTGCCTACTTTTTTACACACCGCCACATCCTTCTAAGGAAGAGGATTGACTCCACTGTCTGGACCCAAAACGATATTGGCAATCTACCTTGTTCATATCTGTGAGTTTCGGGTGGATGACCAACTGTTTTTTGGGGTATGTGGGTGCGAAGAAAGGTTGAGCGGTGCAGAAGTTAACCATCTTTTGTTGGATTGTGCTCTGCATCAAGATATGCTACTCACTGGCCAAAAAGCAACCTCCTGAAGGCTTGCAGACTCATTCCACCAGAGCTAAAGCTGCGACCACTGTGTTAGCACGCAGAGTTCCAATCCTAGACATAAGGCAGGCAGCAATGTGGGCATCTCTGCACGCTTTACCAAGCAGTACTGCCTGGACAGTCAGGTCCGTAGGCATGGGCATTTTGCCAGTTTGGTCCTGCAGGCTTTCTTATTTGAAATTGGTTTTCAGGCCCACCTCCGGGGATGGTATTGCTTGGATATCTATTCAAAGGTAAGGAATCTGCAGCTGGAAATCTCTATCAGATGGACAAGTTACTTATTATTGAGAGATGTATATTGCACACAGCTACCTCAGAAGATTTCCCAGTGCAGGTAACACCTTAGGTGGTAGAGACTATAGCTGCAGATTCCTTACCACAACCTTCAAAATCCTAATGTTACCAGACTTGCAGGTCTCCTAACTTGAATTATCTATTCTACCTAACTGTGTTGCACTTGACCCATAAACTGTTCTCAAATTGTGTGATCCTAGGCAAATATTGTATTTGTCATATTTTTCTTCATTATCACTTGACCACGTTCAATTATGTGAGTTCAAAATATCTGCTGTACAAAAACCTCCTCTTTGATTTAACAGACTAAGCTTCTGCTAATTCAGTCAACAGAGCGGTGCGGGGGGGGGGGGTGTCAAGTGTTTTAGTCTTACTCTTACTTTTAATAACTATATTACCAAAGCATGATGTGGTAGCACATGATCATGTACAGACACCACATTTCCACTGAAATGGCCACAGACATGTTCACTGATAAAATTATGTAGTGCACAAACTAAAACGCGTGGTAATCCGGTTTGAGCAAATAATACTTTTTACATCACCAAGTAGTGTTCTGATTTGTTTTGATCCTTTTGATCTTTGTTTCCATCACACTTCAGAATTACATAAAGTTCATGGGTGGAAAGCAATATTCATAATGTTTAATTTTTTCATGGGAAACAATAAAAGCAATCTGTATGTGTTTTACTACCTTTTATTTGAACAATGTCTTCCTTTTCAATTAGTATCCATCCTATCTCACATATGTTTGACATTTCCACTCCTAAAACCCAACCTCAGACTTGTGTACACTTTGTCCTGTCTGGCCCTAAATCATGAAAATTCCACAGTGTGCTAATAGACTTTCCTAAGCTGTTGATCAGGTTGTACATTGTAGAGTCTAGCCTTCATGAGAGGATTACCTGGGCTTTGGTAAAAATTAAAACCCACTACAGTCAGTGCGAGTTTCACCATTCGCTGCTTCTTCAGGGCTGTAATATAAGAATATATACTTGCAAAGATAATAACATTCTGTTAAACTGCACAACTAACCCTGTTCATCTTGGTACGAAGATATTCCTCACATTGATGCAGGGGTGTGGAATTCCTATTGCCCGACGCCCAGGACATACTGTTTGGGATCAAGGACAACAAGTTTTCATATTTATTTTGTCCTTAGGACAAGTAGGCCCAACCCCACTGCAACATAAACTCTTTGGCTGCCAGCTTACAGGGAAGAGCTTACAGAGAAGAGAACTGCAGTTGAGGTAATATGCGTGTCTGTATGTTAATGTTGTTCAAACTTGTATCTATGGTTCATTAATGCAAAGCCTTTATTATTAGGGTGATTGATCTAGATAAATGTTGTAAGCTCACACTGCACTACTGACAGTGGCTTCAGTAAATAAATATGTACACACATGTTTGATAAGTTTATAACATGAGGCTACATATGATGCTCCCAGAATGCTTTGATTAGATGCAGATGTTTGCAGAGCTTGTAAGCAACATTGATTCTTTGCTTTCAAAATAAAATGTTCGGAAAAAAATACAAGTAGGAAAAATACTTTTGCAACTTTACTGTGAAACTTTTGGTACTATTTCTTTGAAGCATTTAGTAAATATGTTGATGCATGCTAGTATTTCCCAAAAATATTCATAAAGGAAAATCACTATAACCAGATTCAACAAGATTATGGGAAACATGAAAATAAAAAAGCATTGGCACAGGCAACTGATCCAACACTGGTGGTCAATCTTGGTTTTGTCAATGCATGTCTTGTTTTGACATTGCTTTTGTAAAACATTATTGTTCTGGGAGCTGCCAAGCTCACCATTGTAACAAATACTGGCGGAAAACAAAACTTTTTGGTCTCAAAATATACATATTGCCTCAGTAGTTCCTAGCACTAAAAGAAATAACTTTGTGTGCCAATATGCGCCCTGTGGAAAAGCAGAATGCTGTCACTCACAGTAAAGCCAGCCAATAGATGGATAGTAAGAGAAATAGCATTTTAATAAAAACAAAATATCTTGGTTAAAGCCAGACTTAATTAGGGGCCCAATTCTTAAAGAAAGTCACAAAAGTGCACCCATGGTGTATGTCTTGACATTAGTGCAGAATTATGGCTTTCATGAATTTACAGATGTAGACAGGAAATAGTACTCCTGGAAAATATTTGTAAACTATTTTAATACAAGCATATATGCATGTGTCGATTTGATCAACTGAAAATCTGTTGAGCGTTTACAAGATCATTTTCCCTCCAACCACTTTTCTTTTCTCAACCCTAGAAGAATTTCCACTTCTGCCATTGTGAGGAGTAAATTTCCTACCTTTCTCAGTATGGGAAAAGTTTAGAAAAGAGCTGGTGAAAATCATTAAAACATACAAGTTAGTACGTTTGCACAGACTCCAAAGCATTCCAGCCCTGGAAATATTGCCTGCTGTTTTCTCCAGCCCAGTCCTTCTATAATATTAGCCCTGGTGTAATTAGAGAGGCTATTATTTGGGCTCTTGTATAATGAGATTGCTGCCATAATTTATCGCCACACTACGTGGCATCAAAGGGACTAGTAGATTTTTTCTTTTTTTTTTCTTCCTTTACAGGACAAGTAGATTTATGAAGCAAACTGTCCCATAGATAAGTAGATATTTTATTAAATTCCACTCCCCTGTTGATGTTTGTAAACATGGATCTGATTCATTGACAAAGTACACATCATATATTTCAGTTTAACAAATACATCAGTCAGATTTATTTGTTGGAAACAATATATTCACATTGCACATTTAAACAAATTGCTCTGCGTAGAAGTTCTGGCATATATATTATTCTATTTCGTGCTTCAAAATGTGATAGTTATATAACTATCTAGTGGTATGACCAGCTTCATGTTTTTCCTTTTTTGATATTAACCACACTTATATTTATTAGTTTTCATCATGTGATCTATAGTTATTATTCTGGAATGTACCCTCCCTAAGAACACGTTTCCTTCAATTTTTTTACCAATAGCATAATATGAGTATTCCTTTCCATCTTACTCTCATAATTCAGTGTCTTTGTTCTTATCTGACTTTACACAGTGAATGTATGATTATCGTGTGAAGATATAGGAAGTGGTCACTTTATCACAGTCCCTGTAACTTTGAGGTGGATGTACTCTTCCAGAAGTAGCATATGGTGATATAATCTCAAGGGTGAGATCTAGACAACATGACAGTTGGCCACTGTGTGACCATAATGAGTTGTTATGATCAGAGGTTACCTTGTGAGCAGGCCATGCATATTTTAAGTGGATGTGATCATTGAGGAAAAAAAGATGTGTATCTGATCGGAAGGGGGCGCCTCAGATCATGTTGAATAATTCTATGAATACTTTGGATAGTAACAAGAATTGGGGGTCATCTTTCTGGCAGTTCCCATTACAAGGTGGAATTGTTCTCTGAGAAAAGAGGTACATAATTAGGAAAATAGCCATGTGAGAAGGGAGTGTGGTGGGAGATCTGTACACTAATGGGGAACTGTCCTATTTTCGGATTCCCCGAGATGCATTTACGCACACCATACATGGACTGATTGCATTTAAGGTAGATTTTGAGTGAGAGTAGTGAGAAGTAAAGAGCTTTTAGGAGAAGGTTGGACAAGTTCAGGCTGTATATAACTGATTTAATATGATTGGAGGTTATGCAGTATAGATGTCTGCTCTTTGGTTTTGTACATATGTGACCAATTCATAAAAATCTGGAGAAGAATCAGATATTAGGAGACGACTGGGAACATTACATCCTAATTTGGAATTCACTGACATTTTGTCAGGCCTACACCATAATCCCCCTTGGGTTTTGAGGTAAGAAATGGAGAGGTTATCCTAAGTGACAAAGATGTTTTGTGGTCTAATCAAGATGGTGATCGCTTTCGTATCCCTGTCTCATGTAGGATTACATTGATAGATAATGAGAGATGACATCCAGTCCATCGAAGTGAATTGTCAAGACTTGTATCAATCTCAGATGAGAACATTGACGACAATTTAAGAGTCTTGAGATAAGTTGGAAAGGAATATTCATATTACTTTTTTGGTAGGTAACAAATTGAAGCAAATGCCTGTGTTCTTTTATATAGTAACATCTTCGATTTTAAAAAGTACAGATCATTTGATGAAAACCAATGGAATCTTACACATGTGTGGTTAATTTCAAACGAAAGAATATGAAGGTTGTCATGACACTAGATATTATACATGGTATGTTGAAGCATCAAATACATTGATAATAATGTAAGCTAGAACTCTTCCAGAGAGAGCAGTAGGCTTAATGTGCGGTGCATATGGTTTTCTAGGAACAAATCTGATAAAGGTGTTTGTTGCATTGAAATCTATGATGTGTACTTTTTACCATTGATTCAGAGCTATCACTGGTTACTAGACTGTATCCTGTGTGGGTACCTACCACTCGTGGTCTGCCAATACTATTGCACTTCAAATGGACAAATAAGGTAGTTCTTGAAGTCTCTTGACTGTTCTGGAGCAGCTAAGTTGTGTAGACACGGCTTACTTGAAGAAGAGGTAGCGGTTAGAAACTCCAAGCAGTATGGTCCAGTACATAGCATTTTTACTCTGCTGTAAAATGATCTTTTCTTTGATGTTGCCTTATAATTGAGTAGTAACAGAGCAGTTAAAATATGATGAACAAAGAAAACCAGAAGGTGATTGCACTTTCTAAACCTGAGACGCATCCAAAAATATTTTTATAGCTGTTGGGTGCCTGCGCCCAATGTTATCCTATGGACTTTTCTTGAGAAGGTTTCTTGGGAGCTTCAGGACACATTGAAATTCTAACAATTGGGATACAGGTATCCAACATAAATAGAACAATATACCAAACAATTGTATGATGTACAAGGCTTGACAAGTCAGTGTACTGAAGTTCCATTGCCTGGATATCCAAAAGGAAAAGAAAAACGTTAAAGTCCCCTGGATCTAACAACCCTACCTTCCAAGTCCATTAAGTGGATGCAGTCGGGGTTCATTCTGACACTGGTCACTGAGTGCCCTGTTATCAGACACCACTCAAGTGTTTCTAAAAGCACTTAAGGCCCCAGCAGTTTTTGCCCTATTCCACAGAGATCAATGTGATAGTGGGTGAGCTTCCACAGTAAAGTTCAGCTGGGAAGCCTATCATCATATCCCTGTATTTCATACTACTGGCCGTAATGTTCTAGTGACCAGGGATTCTGTGAGACCATGGGTATCTACTAGACAGCAAAGCTTTAACCTTCCCAGTGTTTCCTTTTAAAGTTACAGTTGAGCCAGCAGTATAAATGCTGTGATCTTCAGAAGTGTAAGGTGTAGACAGACTTAAATGTCCTTCAGCCCATGAAACAGATACCAACTCCGTGGATGTGGAGGGTACTACCTGCTGGTCCCTCACGTAGTCTTAAAATAGGTTGATACTTGACAACTTGATGGTATAGGTAGAGCCTCAGATGTTACATGTTCATGTGTTTGCTTGCAGAGAAAATGCCTTTGCAGCTCTACGACCTGAACGATGAGTCACACCTCTATATTTAGGTTTTCAGTCTTTCTCCATACAAATTAACATTTTTGCAACTTTAAATTTGGTCACTTTTACCAATTTGAGCCAAGCTTGTGATAATACACCGTCGGAGAGTCAAACTTCTGGTATGAAAAATTTGGTGCAGTGTTGATCAATAGGGATATTCCCTTGACTTTCTTGAATGACATGGTTGCACATTTTTTTAATTTTCTGAAATATTTATTATAAGCCCAATTCACTGGTGAAGCTAGGTTTGTAAGAAATATTTGTGAAATTTTACTTTAAAAAAAAATTTACCTTCACACTTCCTGAAGTCTCTACCAGCTAATTCTGCATTTGTGAACGTTCTCCCTGGTTAGGGACAGAAGGCCTTGGGTGTAGGGAGATGTTCCCTTATCAGGGTGGCCTATGGGCCGGACCCAGGGACTTGATTAACTTCAAAGAGGCCTACCCTGTCACAGGCAGATATAGCTAACACTGCACCAGCTAACACTGCACCTTTATTTTGCCCCCAGCCAAACCAGCCACAGTCATAGTGGGTCTCTTGTTAACATCAGTGTATTTTTTTAAAACTGTTTTTATTAGTTTAAACAAAAAAAAGTGCATGTAGTGCACATCAACAGCATTGCTTAGAATACATTATCATTATCAATTACAGTTCAGAGACAGATTCAATCAATCAATCAATCACGATATTTATAAAGGGTGCTATGTACCCGTCAGGGTTTCGAGGCGCTGGGGGGGAAGGGGGGGGGGGGGAGGTGTGCTGCAGTTAGCGGTCGAAGAGCCAGGTTTTGAGGAGTCTCCTGAAGGCGAGGAGGTCCTGGGTCTGGCGTAGAGATGTGGGGAGAGAGTTCCAGGACTTGGCGGCGAGGAAGGAGAAGGATCTGCCGCCGCAGGTCTTGCGCTGGATTCGGGGGACGACGGCGAGGGCGAGGTTGGCGGATCGAAGTTGACGTGTGGGAGCGTAGAAATTAAGTCTGGAGTTGAGGTAGGAGGGTCCGGCGTTGTGAAGTGCCTTGTGAGCGTGGGTGAGGAGTTTAAAGGTGATCCTCTTCTCCACCGGGAGCCAGTGGAGTTCCCTCAGGTGAGGGGAGATGTGACATCGGCGGGGTATGTCGAGGATCAGTCGGGCGGAGGCATTTTGGATACGCTGGAGTCGTTTGATGTCTTTGGTTGGGATGCCTGTGTAGAGTGCGTTGCCGTAGTCAAGTCTGCTGCTGACGAGGGCTTGGGTCACCATCTTTCTGGTCTCTGTTGGAATCCACTTGAAGATCAATCATTTAATACATCATGTAAAAGCAGCCACTCATTGAAGAGAAACACCAAAATATCCAGTGATAGCATCAGGCCATCGGTATATCCCAGATGATTAAACAACATAGTGTTTTATGGTGCTGCATTAAACACTTGACTATCAGAAGACTAGAGCGGACCTATAATTTAGGGGATTGTCATCCCCAATAATTCAGGGGATTGTCAACCTCGATGTGTTGTCATCCTCTGGAAGCCTACCCAGTGAGCTCAGAGCTGTTTGGCTGTAGCCGCCCCCTCATGTTAATGTCAGTGCTAGATCCTGCTGGAGTGTCAAGACCTGTTTGACAGGTCTTCAGGGTTTACAAATAACTTTTGGGGCACACATCAAATAACTTCCTGCATGAATAACTCACAAACTGATGAATAAAAGATCTCCACATTTTGCAAGCCCGTAGCAATTTGTCCCATTGTTTTAATGAAGTGAAAAAAAAGTATTAAGTGAAAATAAGAGTTGTGTGCATGCTCCAGTAGTACACGTGCACATAAATGTTTGCAGTGATATTTTGTGAGTAACATAAACAAGAACAATTGTGCATAGGCCTTATACACTTACTATGCCAGTTTATGAATGTCTGAGACCAAATCATATAGCATCTTTGCATGGCTCAAATGTACACTCTTGAGGGTACAACTGTCACACCTACAACGCACACAAACATAGTAGTTGAGTTCAGAAATCAAACCTACTACAGTATAGTCAAGTCATTAAACAGAACAGATCTTCAAAATTGCCATGGGTGAAACACTCACCCCGTTAGCACCACCCACACACCAATTGGCAGTTACTTTTCTTTTAAAAATCGAATATGCGAATGTTCGCAAAGATCCAACACACATCAACAAACTAAACATAACTATTGTTCTGGAATTTGAACTACATCACAGCACAATAGTGTACTTACATTTCTAAAGGTTATACTCCACGTTGTTTAACATATATATATATATTTTTTTTTTAAGTAAGCCGTCTAGTGCAATATATTTGCAATCATGTTACAAAGAAAGGAAGCACACTGCCTACACTCCAGCAACAGAGTATGAGCAAATGCATCATGGTAAATGCAGTCAAATTCGTAGTCCCTTCAAAACGTAATAAAGTCTTTCACCTACTTAGGTGCAGCAAGTGGTTTATATCCCTGTACATGTGTTTAGGCATTTAGCCCGTCATCAGCAGGGAGCAGCATGGTATAGGGGCTTGCTTGAAATGCTTCATGTTTGAAGCCCAAAAACATTTTGAAAGGATTGCCTCAACTATTGTAAGTTCGAATATATAAAAAAAAAAAAATCACTAGAACGACGTAATCTAAATCAAGTTTAAGTTAATCGGTGTCTGAAAAGTAGCTTCAGTTAAAAAAAACAGGAAATTCAAAAGTGAAGCTGCTACTGAAACACTTGTCATATACCCTGTCATATTAATTTAACCATCTGTCTAATGCACTTATCCTTCCTTTTTTTTTTTTTTTTTTTTGGTACGCAAATCTGTTCTACTGCATTGTCCTATTAAAACAGCTACTCCTAAGCTGACTTCTTACCGTTACCCAACCTCCAATCATACTTCATTTGTATCCATGCATCTGTGAACACAGCTTGTGTGTGTAAGTTGGCTTGATGCAAACACCTAGCTCGCAGACTCTTAAAAATAGATAAAGAAGATGGGCACATTGAAGACTCCTGGTTCCTGCTCTGGTGCGAAACCACACAAAGGAAAGGGGAGTTGACCACTCCCTTGTCCATCACCACTCCAGGGTTGGTGCCCAAAGCTTCTCCAAGTGGCCACTTGCTTCTACAATCTTGGAAACAAGATGTGCAGAGGCCGACGGGTTATCTAGTTGGTCAGGACAGATGGCTGACATCAGTGACCCCCTCTGATAGGTGGTCACCCTGCAGAGTGACTAAGCCCCCTGTTGGGGCTATTTAGGGACTCCTTGCGGGTGGGTCGCCAGATTCGGCGTGCAAGACTCCACCTGGACTTCTCTGCATCGGCGACTTCTGCTCCTGGCCACCGGAATCGCTGCTGGACTTCACAGGAACCAAACAAGCCAGCAACTCCAGAGACAACCTCTCCTTCAAACATTGTTTCTTCGGCTCCTTCCAGGAATTGCAACATTTCCACGGATGTGCGTCCTCTGGGGTCGGCAAGACTTAAGCTGCACCAAAGAAGCAAAAAGGAATCTCCTTTGGAGTGAAGGAGTCACTCCCCTGCATCCGTAGGCACCTAAGGCAGTGACGTCCGGCCACAGGGATCTGCTTTCCACAGGAACTGTGTGGATCCTCCAAACAGGTGGTGGTCCTCTCTGCCCAACTTGGCAGACGGTGAGCCCTTGCCTCTCCTTGCAGGACACTACCCCAGTGCACTGCGACTCTTGCAGCAACCAATGCTTGTTGACTCCTGCTCCACTGGATCTTGAGGCTCTAAGTAGCCTCAGCCTTTACACTTCATCCTTGCAAGGACAGTCTCTCTTCTGCTGCTCCAGCAACATGGGACTCTTCTCTAGGTGTTCTGACTGGGTCTTACTGCAATTTACTGTGCCTGCTGCCAGTGAGTGACCTGTGGGGGTTACAACTACTTTTGCTGGCTCTTCCGACTGCTGAGGGTCAGCCCGCACTCCCTTCCAAGGGTCGAGTCCCCTTGATCATTGCCGGTCCTCTTCTTTGCTTCAAATCCTCTTCTGCCCAGATTCACATTTGTAAAGGCTTGTTGGTGGTTCTCCTGACTACTGACCCTCTGTGACCCGCCGACCGTTGTGGGACATCATCTGTATGACTCCAAGAACATCCCTGCAGCTCCTAGGCTCCACAGCCGATCTTCATCTTCCTCGTCGACCCTGATCTTCATACACAGAAGGGTGGGAGTGGCTCCTGCCCCACCCGGCACAAGTGCATGGACTGGACCCTGTGCCCCTTCTCTTGCAGGTCCTCTTCTTCTGGAATCCACTGTTGGGTTCCACTGGACTGGTCCTAGTCTTCCAATCTTCCTTTCCAAGTCCCCTTGTTAGTCTCTGGGTAGTCCAGGTAACTAAACTCTGCTCTCCTGGTCGCTGGGGGTCACCTAGGTACTCACCTCTTGGGGTCCCGATTGCTCCCAGCTCCCTTCTAACTATTCCACATCCTTGACTGGGGGACCAAACTTCGCATTCCACTATTTTAGTATATGGTTTGCCCCCCCCCCCCCCCCCTATAGGGGCATAGCTATTTTCTGCTATTTCTTGCCAATGCTTGTTGTTTTTCTATGCTACTTCCTAATACTTACCATGTATATATAGTGTGTACTTACCTCCAGTTGGGGGACTGCCTATAATTAATCTAGTTCAGTGTTACTGTAATAAAATACCTTTATTTTTGCAACACTGTCTGGTTCCCTTCATGTGGGATAAGTTACTGTATGACTGCTGTGGTATTGCAAGTGATTTTCACTCCTCCTAGATAGGTTTTGGCCACTCACCACAGCTGCCACTAGAGAGCATGGCTTCCTAGTCACTGTCTCACTGATGGAGGTTGTCTGGACGTGGTATAAGGTACAAACACTGTAGGTGTCTACCACACTCCAGGCTAGCTTCCTACACCAAGGTCTTGATTAACTTTAAGGAGACCTACCCTGTCACAAAAAGATGCAGCTAACACTGCACCCTTCTTTTGTCCCCCAGCCGAACGGGCCACCATCATAGTATGTCTCTTGTTAACATCAGTGTTAGATCCTACTAGAGCTTCAAGACCTGTTTGACAGGTCTGCAGGTTTACATATAACGTTTGGGGCACACTTCAAAGAAAGGAAAACCTTGCCAAAATGTTCATGTGTATAACTGTCTGGTTGCTGAAAGCTCAGCTTTTTTCTACCAGGCTTTTATCGGAGTTCTTTGGGGGTACCTGGACTGCCTCAAACTTGATGTTGGTGTTGGATATGAGGAGACTTTAGGATTACTATATTTCATACACTCCACGCACACACGCCCAGTCCTCAGAGTCTGTTAAGTTCTTCTGTGTTAAAAATGCCCAAAGTAGGTATGGCTAGCCATGGGAACCTTTACCTCATTGCGTGGGATGTACACAAGGGTCATTCACACCCACTAGCTTGTGCCAGGCATAAATGTGGCATTTCCAGGCACCCACTTCAGAACACCTCTGGACCTGGGGAAGATCAGAAGAAGACTGACCCTGATGTCAGACTTTGAGAAGAGTCTAAAAGACTGGACTTGTGCTATCTCTTGAACCCAGAGCAGAGAATTGGACTCTAAGTCATATGGCTGACCTGTTATAGTTGCAGGGATACAGCAAGAGACCATTTCATGCACCTACCCAGCTGACCAGTGGCAACAGGGCCTTAATTGAACCCTGGTGTTGGCTTCTACCTGCCACCGTATGAGTCTTTAAGTGTCTCCCATGAGTTTCTGGGGACTTAAGAAGTGTACTTCTTTGGTAGCTTGGGACTTTAAGAACTAAGTCAAAGTAAAATCTTTGATTTGGTCTATCTTACTTAGTGTATCTGACATGCATCATATTGCACCTAGCTCTTGTTCTACCACAAACATTGACTATCATTAGCACTTTGTGCTTCTTGGTGCTAATCCTATTTTAAACTTTAAAAATTCATATCTCCCGATTCCCTTATTGGATTTTTTGAGTTTTTTGTCATTTTGTTTTGTTCTTTATATTTTACTCTATTTTGTAATACGGTTAAGGTTTTTGATTGTTTTGCATTTCAACGTTATCACTGTTTTAGCATATATACTTTTCACATTGCCCTAAGTAAAGCCTGTCTGCTCTTTGCCATAGCTGCCTTGAAGTTGAGCTCAGTTTAATTTAGTGACTTTAAAGTTTACCCTGGCAAAGATTATTACTTGTTTGGTATGAGTAGTGCTATATTAACAAAATAGTTACCTTTTAAGAATTCTGCATGTTTCTGTTTTTTAGGATACACACCAGCTGAAGCTGCTAAAGACACTTGAAGGCCACGCTTATGGTGTTTCTTACCTCGCGTGGAGCCCAGATGACAATTATCTTGTTGCATGTGGACCAGATGACTGCTCTGAACTCTGGCTCTGGAATGTACAGGTAAGCAGCATGCTGACCAATACAAGAGAGGTGGGGAATTTAATAAAACATCCACTTGTCCTTGGGACAGGCTGCTTCGTAAATGTACATTGTAAGGAAATGCCTCCTTGGCATGGTTACCCCCTGACTTTTTGCCTTTGCTGATGCTATGTTTTGAATTGAAAGTGTGCTGAGGCCTGCTAACCAGGCCCCAGCACCAGTGTTCTTTCCCTAACCTGTACTTTTGATTCCACAATTGGCACACCCTGGCACCCAGATAAGTCCCTTGTAACTGGTACCTCTGGTACCAAGGGCCCTGATGCCAGGGAAGGTCTCTAAGGGCTGCAGCATGGATTATGCCACCCTAGAGACCCCTCACCCAGCACAGACACACTGCTTACCAGCTTGTGTGTGCTGGTGAGAACAAAATGAGTAAGTCGACATGGCACTCCCCTCAGGGTGCCATGCCAGCCTCTCACTGCCTATGCAGTATAGGTAAGACACCCCTCTAGCAGGCCTTACAGCCCTAAGGCAGGGTGCACTATACCATAGGTGAGGGTACCAGTGCATGGGCACTGTGCCCCTACAGTGTCTAAGCAAAACCTTAGCCATTGTAAGTGCAGGGTAGCCATAAGAGTATATGGTCTGGGAGTCTGTTTTGCACGAACTCCACAGCACCATAATGGCTACACTGAAAACTGGGAAGTTTGGTATCAAACTTCTCAGCACAATAAATGCACACTGATGCCAGTGTACATTTTATTGCAAAATACACCCCAGAGGGCACCTTAGAGGTGCCCCCTGAAACTTAACCAACTGTCTGTGTAGGCTGACTAGTTCCAGCAGCCTGCCACACCAGAGACATGTTGCTGGCCCCATGGGGAGAGTGCCTTTGTCACTCTGAGGCCAGTAACAAAGCCTGCACTGGGTGGAGATGCTAACACCTCTCCCAGGCAGGAGCTGTGACACCTGGCGGTGAGCCTCAAAGGCTCACCCCTTTGTCACAGCACCACAGGACACTCCAGCTAGTGGAGTTGCCCGCCCCCTCCGGCCCCGGCCCCCACTTTTGGCGGCAAGGCCGGAGAAAATAATGAGAATAACAAGGAGGAGTCACTGGCCAGTCAGGACAGCCCCTAAGGTGTCCTGAGCTGAGGTGGCTCTGACTTTTAGAAATCCTCCATCTTGCAGATGGAGGATTCCCCCAATAGGGTTAGGATTGTGACCCCCTCCCCTTGGGAGGAGGCACAAAGAGGGTGTACCCACCCTCAGGGCTAGTAGCCATTGGCTACTAACCCCCCAGACCTAAACACGCCCTTAAATTTAGTATTTAAGGGCTACCCTGAACCCTAGAAACTCAGATTCCTGCAACAACAACAAGAAGGACTGCCTAGCTGAAAATGCCTGCAGAGGAAGACCAGAAGACAACAACTGCCTTGGCTCCAGAAACTCACCGGCCTGTCTCCTACCTTCCAAAGAACTCTGCTCCAGCGACACCTTCCAAAGGGACCAGCGACCTCTGAATCCTCTGAGGACTGCCCTGCTTCGACGACAAGAAACTCCCGAGGACAGCGGACCTGCTCCAAAAAGACTGCAACTTTATCCAAAGAAGCAGCTTTAAAGAACCCTGCAATCTCCCCGCAAGAAGCGTGAGACTTGCAACACTGCACCCGGCGAACCCGACTCGGCTGGTGGAGAACCAACACCTCAGGGAGGACCCCCGGACTACTCTATGACTGTGAGTACCAAAACCTGTCCCCCCTGATCCCCCACAGCGCCGCCTGCAGAGGGAATCCCGAGGCTTCCCCTGACCGCGACTCTCTGAAACCTAAGTCCCGACGCCTGGAAAAGACCCTGCACCCGCAGCCCCCAGGACCTGAAGGACCGGACTTTCACTGCAGAAGTGACCCCCAGGAGTCCCTCTCCCTTGCCCAAGTGGAGGTTTCCCCGAGGAAGCCCCCCCTTGCCTGCCTGCAGCGCTGAAGAGATCCCTTGATCTCTCATTGACTTCCATTGCGAACCCGACGCTTGTTCTAACACTGCACCCGGCCGCCCCCGCGCCGCTGAGGGTGAAATTTCTGTGTGGGCTTGTGTCCCCCCCCCCCCCCCCCCCCCCCCCCCCACAGTGCCCTACAAAACCCCCCTGGTCTGCCCTCCGAAGACGCGGGTACTTACCTGCTGGCAGACTGGAACCGGGGCACCCCCTTCTCTCCATTGAAGCCTATGCGTTTTGGGCACCACTTTGAACTCTTCACCTGACCGGCCCTGAGCTGCTGGTGTGGTAACTTTGGGGTTGCTCTGAACCCCCAACGGTGGGCTACCTTGGACCAAGAACTGAACCCTGTAAGTGTCTTACTTACCTGGTAAAAGTAACAAAAACTTACCTCCCCCAGGAACTGTGAAAATTGCACTGTGTCCACTTTTGAAATAGCTATTTGTGAATAACTTGAAAAGTATACATGCAATTGAAATGATTCAAAGTTCCTAATGTACTTACCTGCAATACCTTTCAAACAAGATATTACATGTTAATTTTGAACCTGTGGTTCTTAAAATAAACTAAGAAAAGATATTTTTCTATACAAAACCTATTGGCTGGATTTGTCTCTGTGTGTGTACCTCATTTATTGTCTATGTGTATGTACAACAAATGCTTAACACTACTCCTTGGATAAGCCTACTGCTCGACCACACTACCACAAAATAGAGCATTAGTATTATCTCTTTTTACCACTATTTTACCTCTAAGGGGAACCCTTGGACTCTGTGCATGCTATTCCTTACTTTGAAATAGCACATACAGAGCCAACTTCCTACATTGGTGGATCAGCGGTGGGGTACAAGACTTTGCATTTGCTGGACTACTCAGCCAATACCTGATCACACGACAAATTCCAAAATTGTCATTAGAAATTGATTTTTGCAATTTGAAAAGTTTTCTAAATTCTTTAAAGTCCTGCTAGGGCCTTGTGTTAGTCCCTGTTAGCATTTCTTTTAGAGTTTAAAAGTTTGTTAAAAGTTTGAATTAGACTCTAGAACCAGTTTTAGTTTCTTAAAAAGTATTCCAACTTTTAGAAGCATAATGTCTAGTGCAGAGATGAATGTGGTGGAACTCGACACCACACCTTACCTCCATCTTAAGATGAGGGAGCTAAGGTCACTCTGTAAAATAAAGAAAATAGTAATGGGCCCCAGACCTTCCAAACTACAGCTCCAGGAGCTGTTGGCAGAGTTTGAAAAGGCCAACCCCTCTGAGGATGGCAACACAGAGGATGATGATGATAGTGACTTGGAGGAAAATTCCCCCCTACCAGTCCTATTTAGGGAGAACAGGGCCTCTCAAGCCCTGACTCCACAAATAATAGTCAGAGATGCTGGTCCCCTCACAGGAGGGGCCAACAACTCTGAAATCACTGAGGATAACTCCAGTGAAGAGGACATCCAGCTAGCCAGGATGGCCAAAAGATTGGCTTTGGAAAGACAGATCCTAGCCATAGAAAGGGAAAGGCAAGAGATGGGCCTAGGACCCATCAATGGTGGCAGCAACATAAATAGGGTCAGAGATTCTCCTGACATGTTGAAAATCCCTAAAGGGATTGTAACTAAATATGAAGATGGTGATGACATCACCAAATGGTTCACAGCTTTTGAGAGGGCTTGTGTAACCAGAAAAGTGAACAAATCTCACTGGGGTGCTCTCCTTTGGGAAATGTTCACAGGAAAGTGTAGGGATAGACTCCTCACACTCTCTGGAAAAGATGCAGAATCTTATGACCTCACGAAGGGTACCCTGATTGAGGGCTTTGGATTCTCCACTGAGGAGTATAGGATTAGATTCAGGGGGGCTCAAAAATCCTCGAGCCAGACCTGGGTTGACTTTGTAGACTACTCAGTAAAAACACTAGATGGTTGGATTCAAGGCAGTGGTGTAAGTAATTATGATGGGCTGTACAATTTATTTGTGAAAGAACACCTGTTAAGTAATTGTTTCAATGATAAACTGCATCAGCATCTAGTAGACCTAGGACCAATTTCTCCCCAAGAATTGGGAAAGAAGGCGGACCATTGGGTCAAGACAAGGGTGTCCAAAACTTCCACAGGGGGTGACCAAAAGAAAGGGGTCACAAAACCTCCCCAGGGGAAAGGTGGTGAGACAGCCAAAAATAAAAATAGTAAAGAGTCTTCTACAGGCCCCCAAAAACCTGCACAGGAGGGTGGGCCCAGAGCCTCTTCACAAAACAATCCTGGGTACAAGGGTAAAAACTTTGATCCCAAAAAGGCCTGGTGTCGTAGCTGTAATCAGCCTGGACACCAAACTGGAGACAAGGCCTGTCCCAAGAAAGGTTCCTCTCCAAACTCCAATCCAGGTAACACTGGAATGGCTAGTCTCCAAGTGGGATCAACAGTGTGCCCAGAGCAAATCAGGGTCCACACTGAAGCTACTCTAGTCTCTGAGGGTGGGGTGGATTTAGCCACACTAGCTGCCTGGCCGCCTAACATGCAAAAATACAGGCAGCAGCTCTTTATTAATGGGACAAGTGTAGAGGGCCTGAGGGATACAGGTGCCAGTGTCACCATGGTGACAGAGAAACTGGTTTCCCCTGGCCAATACCTGACTGGAAAAACCTATACAGTCACCAACGCTGACAATCAGACTAAAGCACATCCCATGGCAATGGTAACTTTAGAATGGGGAGGGGTCAATGGCCTGAAACAGGTGGTGGTCTCCTCAAACATCCCAGTAGACTGTCTGCTTGGAAATGACCTGGAGTCCTCAGCATGGGCTGAGGTAGAACTAAAAACCCATGCAGCCATGCTGGGTATCCCTGAACTGGTGTGTGTAAAAACAAGAGCACAGTGCAAGGCACAGGGTGAAAAAGTAGAGCTGGAGTCTGGAAGAAAGGCCCAGCCTACCAAGAGAAAAGGAAAGTCAGTTGGGAAACCTCTCTTCTCAGGAAGAAGTTCTGCCCTCTGAGGGAACTGAGCCTTTGGAGCTTGAACCTTATCAGGTTGAGCTCTTAGGCCCAGGGGGACCCTCAAGGGAGGAGCTGTGTAAGGGACAAGAAACCTGTCCCTCTCTTGAAGGCCTTAGGCAGCAAGCTGCTGAAGAGTCCAAGGGCAAGAAAAATGGAACACATAGGGTCTATTGGGAAGATGGACTCCTGTACACTGAGGCCAGAGACCCCAAACCTGGTGCCACTAGGAGAGTGGTAGTGCCTCAGTCGTTCAGAGAGTTTATTCTGACCTTAGCCCATGATATTCCCCTTGCTGGGCATTTGGGACAAACCAAGACGTGGGAGAGGTTAGTCAACCACTTCTACTGGCCCAATATGTCCCACAAGGTTAAGGAGTTTTGCCTCTCCTGCCCCACCTGTCAAGCCAGTGGTAAGACAGGTGGGCATCCAAAGGCCCCCCTCATTCCACTTCCAGTGGTGGGGGTCCCCTTTGAAAGAGTGGGTGTGGACATAGTTGGTCCACTAGAACCTCCCACAGCCTCAGGAAATATGTATATCCTAGTAGTAGTGGATCATGCTACTAGGTATCCTGAAGCTATTCCCCTTAGGTCAACTACTGCCCCTGCAGTAGCCAAGGCCCTCATTGGTATCTTTACCAGAGTGGGTTTCCCTAAGGAGGTGGTGTCTGACAGAGGTACCAACTTCATGTCAGCATACCTAAAACACATGTGGAATGAGTGTGGGGTGACTTACAAATTCACTACACCATACCATCCACAAACTAATGGCTTAGTTGAGAGATTCAACAAGACATTAAAAGGCATGATCATGGGGCTCCCAGAAAAACTCAAAAGGAGATGGGATGTCCTCTTGCCATGTCTGCTTTTCGCTTACAGAGAGGTGCCACAGAAGGGAGTAGGATTCTCACCCTTTGAACTTCTGTTTGGTCACCCTGTAAGGGGACCACTTGCTCTTGTTAAAGAAGGCTGGGAGAGACCTCTTCATGAGCCTAAACAGGACATAGTGGACTATGTACTTGGCCTTCGCTCTAGAATGGCAGAGTACATGGAAAAGGCAAGCAAAAACCTTGAGGCCAGCCAACAGCTCCAGAAGTTTTGGTATGACCAAAAGGCTGCAATGGTTGAGTTCCAACCAGGGCAGAAAGTCTGGGTTCTGGAGCCTGTGGCTCCCAGGGCACTTCAGGACAAATGGAGTGGCCCTTACCCAGTGCTAGAAAGGAAGAGTCAGGTCACCTACCTGGTGGACCTGGGCACAAGCAGGAGCCCCAAGAGGGTGATCCATGTGAACCGCCTTAAGCTCTTCCATGACAGGGCTGATGTAAATCTGTTGATGGTAACAGATGAGGATCAGGAGGCAGAGAGTGAACCTCTCCCTGACCTTCTGTCATCAGACCCAAAAGATGGCTCAGTAGATGGAGTGATCTACTCAGACACCCTCTCTGGCCAACAGCAAGCTGATTGTAGGAGAGTCCTACAACAGTTTCCTGAACTCTTCTCCCTAACCCCTGGTCAGACTCACCTGTGTACCCATGATGTGGACACAGGAGACAGCATGCCTGTCAAAAACAAATTTTTTAGACAGTCTGACCATGTTAAGGAAAGCATCAAGGTGGAAGTCCACAAGATGCTGGAATTGGGAGTAATTGAGCGCTCTGACAGCCCCTGGGCTAGCCCAGTGGTCTTAGTCCCCAAACCTCACACCAAAGATGGAAAGAAAGAGATGAGGTTTTGTGTGGACTACAGAGGGCTCAACTCTGTCACCAAGACAGACGCCCATCCAATTCCTAGAGCTGATGAGCTCATAGATAAGAATTTGGCAGCACCTAATTTAAGTACCTTTGACTTGACAGCAGGGTACTGGCAAATAAAAATGGCACCTGGAGCAAAAGAGAAAACAGCATTCTCCACCCCTGATGGGCATTATCAGTTTACTGTTATGCCCTTTGGTTTAAAGAATGCCCCTGCCACCTTCCAAAGGTTGGTGAATCAAGTCCTTGCTGGTTTGGAGTCCTTTAGCACAGCTTATCTTGATGATATTGCTGTCTTTAGCTCCACCTGGCAGGATCACCTGGTCCACCTGAAGAAGATTTTGAAGGCTCTGCAATCTGCAGGCCTCTCTATCAAGGCATCCAAATGCCAGATAGGGCAGGGAACTGTGGTTTACTTGGGCCACCTTGTAGGTGGAGGCCAAGTTCAGCCACTCCAACCCAAAATCCAGACTATTCTGGACTGGGTAGCTCCAAAAACCCAGACTCAAGTCAGGGCATTCCTTGGCTTGACTGGGTACTACAGGAGGTTTGTGAAGGGATATGGATCCATTGTGACAGCCCTCACTGAACTCACCTCCAAGAAAATGCCCAAGAAAGTGAACTGGACTGTAGAATGCCAACAGACCTTTGACACCCTGAAACAAGCAATGTGCTCAGCACCAGTTCTAAAAGCTCCAGATTATTCTAAGCAGTTCATTGTGCAGACAGATGCCTCTGAACATGGGATAGGGGCAGTTTTGTCCCAAACAAATGATGATGGCCTTGACCAGCCTGTTGCTTTCATTAGCAGGAGGTTACTCCCCAGGGAGCAGCGTTGGAGTGCCATTGAGAGGGAGGCCTTGGCTGTGGTTTGGTCCCTGAAGAAGCTGAGACCATACCTCTTTGGGACTCACTTCCTAGTTCAAACTGACCACAGACCTCTCAAATGGCTGATGCAAATGAAAGGTGAAAATCCAAAACTGTTGAGGTGGTCCATCTCCCTACAGGGAATGGACTTTATAGTGGAACACAGACCTGGGACTGCCCATGCCAATGCAGATGGCCTTTCCAGGTTCTTCCACTTAGGAAATGAAGACTCTCTTGGGAAAGGTTAGTCTCATCCTCTTTCGTTTGGGGGGGGTTTGTGTAAGGAAATGCCTCCTTGGCATGGTTACCCCCTGACTTTTTGCCTTTGCTGATGCTATGTTTTGAATTGAAAGTGTGCTGAGGCCTGCTAACCAGGCCCCAGCACCAGTGTTCTTTCCCTAACCTGTACTTTTGATTCCACAATTGGCACACCCTGGCACCCAGATAAGTCCCTTGTAACTGGTACCTCTGGTACCAAGGGCCCTGATGCCAGGGAAGGTCTCTAAGGGCTGCAGCATGGATTATGCCACCCTAGAGACCCCTCACCCAGCACAGACACACTGCTTACCAGCTTGTGTGTGCTGGTGAGAACAAAATGAGTAAGTCGACATGGCACTCCCCTCAGGGTGCCATGCCAGCCTCTCACTGCCTATGCAGTATAGGTAAGACACCCCTCTAGCAGGCCTTACAGCCCTAAGGCAGGGTGCACTATACCATAGGTGAGGGTACCAGTGCATGGGCACTGTGCCCCTACAGTGTCTAAGCAAAACCTTAGCCATTGTAAGTGCAGGGTAGCCATAAGAGTATATGGTCTGGGAGTCTGTTTTGCACGAACTCCACAGCACCATAATGGCTACACTGAAAACTGGGAAGTTTGGTATCAAACTTCTCAGCACAATAAATGCACACTGATGCCAGTGTACATTTTATTGCAAAATACACCCCAGAGGGCACCTTAGAGGTGCCCCCTGAAACTTAACCAACTGTCTGTGTAGGCTGACTAGTTCCAGCAGCCTGCCACACTAGAGACATGTTGCTGGCCCCATGGGGAGAGTGCCTTTGTCACTCTGAGGCCAGTAACAAAGCCTGCACTGGGTGGAGATGCTAACACCTCCCCCAGGCAGGAGCTGTAACACCTGGCGGTGAGCCTCAAAGGCTCACCCCTTTGTCACAGCACCACAGGACACTCCAGCTAGTGGAGTTGCCCGCCCCCTCCGGCCCCGGCCCCCACTTTTGGCGGCAAGGCCGGAGAAAATAATGAGAATAACAAGGAGGAGTCACTGGCCAGTCAGGACAGCCCCTAAGGTGTCCTGAGCTGAGGTGACTCTAACTTTTAGAAATCCTCCATCTTGCAGATGGAGGATTCCCCCAATAGGGTTAGGATTGTGACCCCCTCCCCTTGGGAGGAGGCACAAAGAGGGTGTACCCACCCTCAGGGCTAGTAGCCATTGGCTACTAACCCCCCAGACCTAAACACGCCCTTAAATTTAGTATTTAAGGGCTACCCTGAACCCTAGAAACTCAGATTCCTGCAACAAGAAGAAGGACTGCCTAGCTGAAAATCCCTGCAGAGGAAGACCAGAAGACAACAACTGCCTTGGCTCCAGAAACTCACCGGCCTGTCTCCTACCTTCCAAAGAACTCTGCTCCAGCGACGCCTTCCAAAGGGACCAGCGACCTCTGAATCCTCTGAGGACTGCCCTGCTTCGACGACGACAAGAAACTCCTGAGGACAGCGGACCTGCTCCAAAAAGACTGCAACTTTATCCAAAGAAGCAGCTTTAAAGAACCCTGCAATCTCCCCGCAAGAAGCGTGAGACTTGCAACACTGCACCCGGCGACCCCGACTCGGCTGGTGAAGAACCAACACCTCAGGGAGGACCCCCGGACTACTCTACGACTGTGAGTACCAAAACCTGTCCCCCCTGATCCCCCACAGCGCCGCCTGCAGAGGGAATCCCGAGGCTTCCCCTGACCGCGACTCTCTGAAACCTAAGTCCCGACGCCTGGAAAAGACCCTGCACCCGCAGCCCCCAGGACCTGAAGGACCGGACTTTCACTGCAGAAGTGACCCCCAGGAGTCCCTCTCCCTTGCCCAAGTGGAGGTTTCCCAGAGGAAGCCCCCCCTTGCCTGCCTGCAGCGCTGAAGAGATCCCTTGATCTCTCATTGACTTCCATTGCGAACCCGACGCTTGTTCTAACACTGCACCCGGCCGCCCCCGCGCCGCTGAGGGTGAAATTTCTGTGTGGGCTTGTGTCCCCCCCCCTGGTGCCCTACAAAACCCCGCTGGTCTGCCCTCCGAAGACGCGGGTACTTGCCTGCTGGCAGACTGGAACCGGGGCACCCCCTTCTCTCCATTGAAGCCTATGCGTTTTGGGCACCACTTTGAACTCTGCACCTGACCGGCCCTGAGCTGCTGGTGTGGTAACTTTGGGGTTGCTCTGAACCCCCCAACGGTGGGCTACCTTGGACCAAGAACTGAACCCTGTAAGTGTCTTACTTACCTGGTAAAACTAACAAAAACTTACCTCCCCCAGGAACTGTGAAAATTGCACTGTGTCCACTTTTGAAATAGCTATTTGTGAATAACTTGAAAAGTATACATGCAATTGAAATGATTCAAAGTTCCTAATGTACTTACCTGCAATACCTTTCAAACAAGATATTACATGTTAAATTTGAACCTGTGGTTCTTAAAATAAACTAAGAAAAGATATTTTTCTATACAAAACCTATTGGCTGGATTTGTCTCTGTGTGTGTACCTCATTTATTGTCTATGTGTATGTACAACAAATGCTTAACACTACTCCTTGGATAAGCCTACTGCTCGACCACACTACCACAAAATAGAGCATTAGTATTATCTCTTTTTACCACTATTTTACCTCTAAGGGGAACCCTTGGACTCTGTGCATGCTATTCCTTACTTTGAAATAGCACATACAGAGCCAACTTCCTACATACATTTTTATACTGGAACCACTCACTGTCAGTAGTGCAGTCCGAGGATTACAATGGTTCCTTAGAGGCTTTGCTGAACTATAAATACTAGTTCTAGACACCATAAATATATAAACACAAACATTACTTAACTGCAGACAAAGCCCTTCCCTGATCCATAATGTACTGTAAACAGGCAGCCAAAGGGTTTGTACTGCAGGGGTTTGGGGCTATTTGTCCCAAGACCAAATAAACATGAAAACTTGTTCCCCTTGACCCCAAACAATATGTCTTGGGCTTTGGGGCTAATGGGAATTCCACATCCCTGAATAATTTTTTTGGGAATTATGGTATGAACCAGATTGTGTATGCACTATTTCCTTAAGTAAATCTGCAACATGCTCTGAAGAAGCATGGTTACTGCATTACTGCTTATAGGAGAGAACCATGAGGTAGAGTGGTTCTGTTTGAACCTGTTTTGACTCTTCTCTCTTGGTGAAGAAAATAGACTAAAAAACAGTTGTTTAGTGGGGTGATCAGAAAGGCCAGTACTTATGTTACACCAGTTATCCTTCAAGGTTGTCTTCATTAATTTGGTAAGTCAGTATTTCCCCATCTGCTCTGCCAGAAGAATTCCCAACAGAAAATGTAGTGGCTGCATGCAGAAAAGGGCAGGAGAGTGATGTAATGAAGTGTGGGAGATGGATGAGTGTACAGTCATGAGAGAAAGTGAGGACTTAGTTTGGTTGAGTGACGCCTTAGAGGAACATGCTTCAAACTGCTTCTCTGTGACATCTTGATCATTTAAAGTCAGAAATTGGTCCCTTAAAAAAACTCCTCTGCCTCATAGAACTACTCCTACTTGATTTTGATCGCAATGCGACAGTAAGAGGTCCAGGAAAAGGACAAGAATGTGTAGGACTCAGAATCGCAGCATCCAAAATAAGTGGGGAAAGAGGGTTTCAGGTAGTAGAGGAAAATGTTGGTGAGGAGACAGAGTGGGACATATAGGGAGCAGAAAATGAAAGCACATAAGAACCTTGTTCTGCAGTATGACTCTTTTCTGTATTCGCATGTGGTCAGATATGCCCTGAAGCCTCAGTGTGTGTGGTCACCATCGTCGGACTCCTTTTTTTTTTTTTCTTTTTTTTCTGCCATTTGGTACAGAAGCTTAGTTTGCAAATATGGGTTAAGAGCACCGAAAATTTTGGGGAACATAGAGAGACCAGAAAACATTTTGTCACGAAAAAGCACCCGGAGGAGGAAAAAAGCCAAACAAAACCTGAAAATGGCAGGCTAGTTTCTACTGGGCTTTGTCCACATGGTCTGAGAATAGGCACTAGTAAGGCGGCGTTGGTAGGGGAATCCCTATTCAGATTTGAAGGGAAGGGTAACCCTTTTTCTTTTGCCCCAAGTTCCTCATTAAGGTTGCACAAGAACAGTGTGCAGTCTGTGCCTACCTAGAGATCACCAGATGGAAGGGTGCCGAGCATCCCCAAAACCCTTAAGGGTTGAGCAAAATAATGTCTGGCATATTGTATCATAACATAATCAAAGTAATCCCTTAAGAGAGACTCCAGTGAGTCCATGAGAAAAATCATTGGACATAGGTCATCCAGAGAGACCAGAGGTCACATGTTGAGATATAACCACATACAGGACCATGGGGGAAGGATATACACCAGAATGTTCACAAAGGAGTAGAAATTCCAAAGAAACACACCCCAACAACACCAAGATTAGAGCAGTACAGAATCAAGACCTTTGGGGGGTAGAAACATCCAAAAATCACCTCCAAACTGAAACAAAAGGTAGTCAATGGGCAGGGTCAAGGCAAAAGAACGTCCTCAACCGGCTCAACCCCCAAAAGGTGTATAGAGCTGGACGAAGGAGAAGCAGCTGAAGAAGGCTCAGTTGACTGCATAAAAGAGGGGAGAGGTGAGGGTGGGGGGAAAAGGTGTGGCTGAATCCAAAATAGGGCCCTATTACCGAGGTAATACGAATTTGACAAATCCCTTTAGGGATTTTGAATGTGTTAAAGACCTGTTAGAGGAACAGAAAAATACAGACTAACCCCCAAGAGGAGGAACAGTAGTAGTTCTATGAGGCAGAGCAACTTTTTAAGGACCTATTGTAGATGCACTACAGGAGCAAAATGTAGGGGAAAACCTGGACGCAGACTCCACAGAGAAGCGGCTTGATGCATGTCACTCTAGGCCTTCACCGCCGGGTGGCCTTTCCTTGTAGAACTCATTGATCAAGAGGGCAACAGACACATGTATAGTATTTGCTGGAGGAGGAACTAGCATAACCATGCTTCCTATTCAAAACTACTGCCAACATAGAAGAAAACACTGTTCTTACTCGTGTTTCCCAGCATCATTAATCAAGGAATGGGATCTTTTCTAAGATCCAGCATTCTCAATGCCTGTAACACCAAAGGTGCAAAAGAAGCATAAACCCTCCAATCAAGGTAAAGCACACCGGCAGACTGAATTGTGTTGACAGCCAGAAATGTCAACCCTGCTCCCCCCCCCCCACACTTCGCCCATAGGACCACCACCACCAGACAAAGAGCAAATGATTCAACATGGTGTGCATGAAGACTAATAGGTGTCTCCTCACAATGGAGTAAGGCAAATGCTCCCTTGTACCAGTTGAAGGACCTGATAAATAGATGCAGCACCTCCCAGGTCAATGTACGAATAGCCCTAAAGGAGTTTGATGGGGGGGGGGAGAATAAAACTATAGCCAACACGTATCTCAGATCTGCATTGGACACTCCTTAGTGTGTAAGCAACCAGATGTGTGCGAGCACCACATTGAGAAGGCATGCCTGAGTTTCGAAATTCATAAGGGAGGTTCAAGCCTCCATAATTAATATGCCCTTCATTGAGGAGAGCCTGTTTGGGTCAGCCATTGACGAGTCTCAACATTATGAAAGATAGCATCACACTCAAAACCATGGTGACATTGCAGTTCAGGGGAACCTTTCTAAAAGTGGTACAACACCAACCACAAGGAAACTGATGAATAGGGGATCTCTTTGTGCTACCCTACTAAGGGCACATACAATATACCACAACATGGCAGTGCCAGACATATGAAAAGCAACCTTTTCGAGCAAGGGCAAGTCAGGCGTCCAAATGGGTGGCACCAGTATCAAAGTGACTATTCAGTACAAGACTGCGAAAACCTGTAGGGGGCCAAACTAGGAGGGTTTCCTTCAGAAGTGGAGAGAAATAAATTGGACAAGTGGATCCAAACATAATTCTATACACAAAATAAAAATCTAGGGGTTGTGGTAAACAAATCTAAATAGTAGTTCAGATTACTGCATTTTGGGTTAGTCTGCTACAGGGGTTTTCATGAAATGCCTTGCAGTGGTGGCAGGTCTCCTCAAAAGGCAGGGCATACTTGTCTTCCCTTATGTAGATGACTGGATGGTGAAGGTGAACTCCATGCAGAAGTACAGGCAGAGCCTACGGAAAGTATTACACACTCTGCAAAGACTGGGTTTCATTCCGAATATGAATAAAACACCAACACCTGAAAAAACAAAACTGTTCTAGGGGGTGACCGTAAAGCCCAAAAAGTGTAAGGCCTTCCAGGTGCTGAAGACAATCCTTGCACTAAAAGAGCAAGCTTGTCTCCACCAGAAGGGACATTCTCAGTCAAAGAGAACAAGAATAAAGCTACTGGGTGTGATGGCCCTTTGTATACCTCTAATCCCATTCTGCACATTACACCTGAGACCAATTCAAGAATGGCCACAAAACCTATGGTCAAACAACGGCGAACTGGGAAGATCTAGTGCAAGTCTTTATAACGAGTAGCTCGTGAGCTACCAGTAGCTCTCCACTTATCTATAAGTAGCTCTCCTGTTGCAGCCCAGCCTACTACTATAGAAACTTTTGCTAGGTTCGAATTAATTATGTACTCCAAAATTAAAGTGTATTTGAGATGAAAACATGTGTTTTTCAGAACTCATAAGACGATGTTTGGAGAAAAATTGTTGAAATTCCAAAATATCTTTAACCCCCTTAAGCACCATGGATGTCATGGTTACTTCCGATGCTGCAGCTCTGAGGTGCCACGGGCGTAACCATAATTCCCCCCACCCACACCCGCCATATGGCAGGGCTGGAAGGGGAAAATCTACTAGATGCCAGGGAAGTAAAAAAAAAAAAATAGTGGGATGGTGGCTGCCAACCGGTATGGGCATGGTTATGCCCCCAACGGAAGGGGTTAACAGTCTTTCAGCTCTCCCCCCACACACTAAAACATCTTATCCCACTGCAAGCGAGAGGACATTCGATTATTTTGTGTTTTGGTTTTACATTTGGGCCTTGAGAAGAGCTTGTCTAACTCTCAAAATCGTCCCACTTGAAATGGTGAGGGCTGCACATTTTGGACTTTGGGACGCTGCCATGTAGAAAAATCTACAAGCCCTACACCCATCTGAAAACAAAACATCTGGGTGAGTCCAGGGTGGTGTGCTTCACATGCACCCCACACCATTTTCTTATCAACAATGACCTGCAAACCTTCAACTTTGCTGGAAATCACACATTTTTCCCACATTTGTGTGATGGAACCTTCCGGAATCTACAGGAATCCACAAAATTCCTACCACCCAGCATTGTCTCATCTATACCGATAACAATTCTGCCCCACTTGTCAGCCTTTTTTTTTTTTTTTTTCCCCCCCAAACTGCCCTTTTGGACCCGTTTTGGTTCCTCCCTCAACTTCGACATGTTTTTGGCTCTTCACTGTCACAGGCACTTGGCCCACCTACACAAGTGAGGTATCATTTTTACCAGGAGACTGAGGGGAACGTTGGGTGGTAGTCCTGTTGCGGTGATCCCACACAGAAATGTGGAAAAACAGTCATTTTTTTAACTAAATTTGAGGTTTGCTGAGGATTCTAGGTAAGAAAACACTCGGGGGGGGGTCCACGCAAAGTCACACCTCCCTGGACTCCCTCGGGTGTCTAGTTTTCATAAATGTTTGGGTTTGGTAGGTTTCCCTATATAGCTGCTGAGCCCAGGACCAAAAACAGGTCCCCCCTCAGCCCCCCCGCCCTGCAAAAACAGGTAGTTTTGTATTTGATAATTTTGATGTGTCCAGATAGTGTTTTGGGGCATTTCCTTTCGCGGGCACTAGGCCTACCCACACAAGTGAGGTGCCATTTTTATCGGGAGACTTAGGGGAATGCTGGTTGGAAGGAAATTTCCAGAACTTTCTGCCACTGAAATGTGAGGAAAAAAAATTTGGGGCCAAATTTTGAGGTTTGCAAATGTTTCTGGGTAACATAACCTGGTGAGAGCCCCACAAGTCACCCCATCTTGGATTCCCCTAGGTGTCTAGTTTTAAAAAAATGCACAGGTTTGGTAGATTTCCCTAGGTGCCGGCTGAGCTAGAGTGTAAAATCCACAGCTAGGCACTTTGCAACAAAAAAAAAAAAAAAAAAACTGATCTGTTTTATTTGGGGAAATGTGATGCGTCCATGTTGTGTTTTGGGGCACTTCCTGTCCTGGGCACTAAGCCTACCCACACAAGTGAGGTACCATTTTTATCGGGAGACTTGGGGGAACGCTGGGTGGAAGGAAATTTGTGGCTCCTCTCAAATCCAGAACTTTCTGTCACCGAAATGTGAGTAAAACGTTTTTTTGGCTCAGATTTTGAGGTTTGCAAAGGATTCTGTGTAACAGAACCTGGTGAGAGCCCCCACAAGTCACCCCATCCTGGATTCCCCTAGGTGTCTAGTTTTAAAAAATGCACAGGTTTGGTAGGTTTCCCTATGTGGTGGCTGGGCTACAGGCCAAAATCCACAGCTAGGCACTTCACATTTTTACACTGAAAACTGGTCTTTGTAAAGTGCCCATGTTTCGTTTCCTGTCGCAGGCATTCGAACTACCCATGCAAGTGTGGTACCATTTTCATCAGGAGACCTCTGGGAACACAGAATAGAAGAACAATTTTATTGCCCCTTTTCTTTCTCTACATTTTTGCCTTCCAGATTTAAGGGAGTGTGTAAAAGACGTTTATTTGACAAATACAGTGTAATTCACATGCTAGTATGGGGACCTCGGAATTCCGAGATGTGCAAATAACCACTGCTCCTCAACACCTTATCTTGTGCTCATTTTGGAAATACAAAGGTTTCCTTGATACCTATTTTTCACTCTTCATATTTCAGCAGGTGAATTGCTGTATACCCGGTATAGAATGAAAACCTATTGCAAGGTACAGCTCATTTATTGGCTCTGGGTACCTAGGGTTCTTGATGAACCCACAAGCTCTATATATCTCAACAACCAGCAGAGTCCTACAGACGTAACTGTATATTGATGTAAAAAAAAAAAAAAAAAAGACATCGCAGGAAAAAGTAAAAGTAAAATGTGGAGAGATGGCTTATTTTTTTTTTTTTTTTTTTTAAACCTCAATTTCGATATTTTTTTATTTTAGCTGTTGTTTTCTGAAGGAAAACCTTGAAGGATCTACACAAATGACCCCTTGGTGAATTCAGAATTTTGTCTACTTTTCAGAAATGTTTAGCCTTCCGGGATCCAGCATTGGTTTCACACCCATTTCCGTCACTAATTGGAAGGAGGCTAAAAGCACAAAAAATAGTAAAAATGGGGTATGTTCCAGTAAAATGCCAATTGTGTTGAAAAATGTGGTTTTCTGATTCAAGTCTGCCTGTTCCTGAAAGCTGGGAGATGGTGATTTTAGCACAGCAAACCCTTTGTTGATGCCATTTTCAGGGGGAAAAAACCACAAGCCTTCTTCTGCAGCCCTTTTTCCCTTTTTTTTTTTTTTTTCTTTTTTTTTTTATAAAGGAAAAAAAACAATATATTTTGTTGGTCTCCTCCAGGGGAACCCACAAACTCTGGGCACCTCTAGGATGTTGGAAAAAAAGGCCGCAAATTTGGCGTCAGTAGCTTATGTGGACAAAGTTATGAGGGTCTAAGCGCGAACTGCCCCAAATAGCAAACAAAACGCCTGGCACCTGATTGGGGAAAAGGCCTGGCACCTGATTGGGGAAAAGGCCTGGCACCTGATTGGGGAAAAGGCCTGGCACCTGATTGGGGAAAAGGCCTGGCACCTGATTGGGGAAAAGGCCCGGCACCTGATGGGGAAAAGGCCCCGCAGCGAAGGGGTTAAAGCTGTTAGTTGAGTGGTAGACCATGTGGCGTTGGAGAAACTGATTGCTTATATTAATACCTTGGTATCAGGAGCATTGCAGCTATGAATTAACGATTTAGAAAGTGTTCCAAATTGATAACGCTTTTTCTTTACTGCTGGCAACCCTCCCTGATGAGCTGATGTGATCACTGCTGACGATCTTGGGTAGTGTGGTTTTCATCACTAATATGATTTTAATTGACAATAAGTAGCTCTTATTACAAAAAAGATTGGAGACCTCTCATCTAGTAGTTGTCACAGACTGGGTGCAAAGGGAAAAGGCAACAGTGACATGTTCAGAATGTGCCAAGAGGAAGAATGTTCTAACCTCCATCATGGCAGATATATCCCATACAGGTTGGGGAGCATGCAAAAGGATACTAAACATGAGGGGACAATGGATGCAATCAAACATATACATGTGCTAGAACTCAAAACAGTACTACTCACTGAAAGTATTTCTTATGAATATCTGGCAAAGTACTGTGTAAATATAAATAGACAGCACAACATTTTACATCTACAAACGGGGGGACAATATCTTTTGGCTTATCTAATCATGTGCAGGCGATTTGGAAGTGGGCCATATGAAGGTACTTGATTTTAATTGACATCTGCCAGCATGGAAAACAAGGCGGAAGACAGAGCAGACTAGGAAATTCCTCACACAAGTGGGAACTCAAACAAGAAGTGGTTTGCAACAGTTCCCACTTGACTCATTAATGGTTTATATTGCTATGTAAAGAGCCTCTGCCCTGGAGAAAGGGTTGATTTCTCTCACCCCCCCCCCCCCCCCCCCCCAAACAAGGAGGATTTGTGGGACTGGTAAGCATGTTGCTTTAGGTGGTCATACAGTGGATAGTTGCCAGTTTGTTTGGGTTACTAGCTACACGACCACCATCACTGGGAGAAGAAAAGGGAGATAATCAAACATCTCCCAAAAGCTTATGGTAAAAGGGGCTAAGAACTGGAGGCAGAAATTAAGTTTATTTTGAAACACCAATATCTGGTGTGCTTTGGTCCTTCAGAACAAAGGTGCAGTAGTATCTCCAACATGCCCTTCAGTTGCTTGCATCTGTTCGAGCCTTCGGGTAGATATGATGCTAGGAAAAGGAAAAAAAGGACATGGATGGATGCCTTAGACTATTGGTGTGGGGGTTGTCTACGTTCTCTACGCAGGAGGCCAGAGGAGGGACCAATGATATCTACACCTCCTGAGAGGCAAGAGTACCTCCAGCAGCAGCTTTTTCAGGACCGACAAGCTCCTAAGTCTACGCTGGGGGATGAATACAGTAGTAACAATAGAGGCAAGTGGGTGAGCTGGCACAAGCAGGGTTGTCTCTAAGAATTGACTCCCCTTCTATTCCAGCCAATCACACAACACCTGTCGAGGGACGATTGAGGTTCTTCCTTTCTCAGTGAGAGAAAATAAGTCCACTAAATGGGAGTCCTCAGTGGAACAGCAGGAATATTGCCTGGAGTTCCACACTACGCCACCAAACATACTTTCTCATCACCACATCCTCAGTCGTGGCAATCTACAACTGCTAAAGGAGGTAGGAGAGGTGCTCCTAGCCAAAAGAGGCCATTGAGCTTGTGTCCCCACATGAGCCACGTGGATTCCATTCCTAGTACTTCTTGGTTTCAAGAAAGGGTGGGACTCTGCTGCCGATCCTAGACCTCAAGCTACTGAACGATATGCTCACAACTTCTGTGCAGAATGTCATCCAGCTGCTTCAAAAAGGAGCCTACATGGTGGCCCTCTACTTCAAGGACTCCTACTTCCACATCTCCCATAATCGTCCAGCTCACCACTGCTACCTGCTCTTTGTGTTAAGTAGACTATACTTTCAATTCAAGTTCTTTCTTTTGGGATCACTACAGCCACAAATGTACATATTTAGTAGTAGTAGTTATGCACCTGCGCACTGATTCTTTCATGGGTTTCCTTTCCTAGACAATTGGGTGATAAAGAGCAGCATTTATAAACGGAATGGTCCCCAACGCAAGAGACCCTCAATAATAATACACCACGCTCTTCAGTGAATAAGAAATATAGTGTCTTTTTAGTGTGATACACCTGCTGATCATTTTATTCTCTAGTGTATCATGTGAACAAGCACATGGCCTGTTTTATTCAAATACAACAATGTAAATAGTGTCCGTGTTATAAGTCACCACAGTTTTGAACCTCTAATGCGGTGTGGGATCATCATCAGGACTCCAAAAATGTTGCGCCGGAGGAATTGAACGCCACTAGAAATCAGTTGGGGAGTGGTGCTCCCAGGGCAACAGAGAACGACATGCACACGATGGAGAGGTCCACAGGAAAAATTGGACAAGGCAGGTGGATAACCTTTGAAAAGTAGAGGTCACACACATAATCCAGCGATGGAATCTTGTTGCTGGGGAGCTAGAGAATCTAAGACCTGGGAGAAGACTGGACGCACAGTGTACACAATGGAGCCGGATAGCATATATAGGGGGATCACTCTGTTCACTAATATGTATCACACTAAAAAGCACCAAACTTGTTTTTTGTCACTGGCACACATTGTAGGGCTTTGTTCCCACATGTAAATTTTTATTAAATCAAGTGGGCTCTTTATTAACTTTTGTGTCTCGTATGTTAGGGGCCATTGTGTTTAGAAATACTTTGATACCCCAGGTCCCTAGTGGTACTCTGGTTCGCCTTTTTTTGATAACCTATTGCTAAAAAGCAGCAGCAAGGAGCAATGCCAAGCACACGCGGAGGCTTGCACTGTCTTGGTTACACATGCTAGGTTTCCCCACAGCAACTTCAGCCTTTTCTAGGGTCTGTTCTAGACAGTCATGGGAAAGCTTACTCCGACCAAGAGAGGGTGATGGCATTCCAAAATCTGCTGCTTTGTATTCAGAATCCTTGTTCTCTTGTGTTAAGGCCAGTAATGAGTCCTGGGAGATGATAGCTTCATGCATTTTGATAGTAATGCACACAAGGCTGCACATTTGCCCTTTGCAGGAGTAGCTGGGTACAGCCCTTTACTCCGCACCCTTCTCTGGAGCAGCTAAAAGTTGTTGTTGAGCAGCCTTTTTCTAGACCCACTTCTGTAGTTATCAATTACCACAGAAGCTTCACTTGTGAAATGGGGAGCACACCTGAATCACATGACTGTGCAGTTTACCTGGGTGCCACAGCAGAGCTACTGCATCGCCTACCTGGAACTCATGGCAATCAGTCTAGCTCTCAAGGCTTTTTACAGACTTATTTGAGGCAAACATTACTCATGAATACTGACAATATTACAGTGATTCTAGATAAAGGGAGTGCACTCACTTCTAGAAAAAGGGGGTGCACTCACTTGCCCCAGTTGCCTGCACAGGGCATGTGAGATTGGGCCTTTGGGCACTGCATCCAGCTCCTTGCAGATAATATGCTGGTGTGGACAGTGACTTTGCAGGCTTAAGTAGAACACATCAGTTCGGCGTGGGAGATGAATCCCCAAATTCTCAAAGTATTTTTGCCAATTGGGCCTACCCATTGCAGGGAAATGGCCCTTGATGCAGTTACACCCCCCCCCCACCCCCCCCCAAACCCTGCCCCCACTTTTTGCCTGATATTGATGCTGACTTGACGGATTTGAGTGTGCTGGAACCCTTCTAACCAGGCACCAGCACCAGTGTTCTTTCACCAAAAATGTGCCATTGTTTCCACAATTGGCACACACCTGACACACAAATAAGTCCCTTGTAAGAGGTACCAGTGGTACCAAGAGCCCTGTGACCAGGGGAGGTCCCTAAGGGCTGCAGAATGTGTTGTGCCACCCTAAGGGACCCCTCAACTAACACATGCATACTGCCATTGCAGATTGTCTGTTGGTGGGGAGAAAAAGGCAAAGTCGACATGGCATTCCCCCTCAGGGTGCCATGCACACAAAACACTGCCTGTGGCATAGGTAAGTCATCCCTCTAGCAGGCCTTAAAGCCCTAAGGCAGAGTGCACTATACCACAGGTGAGGGCATTGCTGCATGAGCAATATGCCCCTACAGTGCCTGAGTTCATTCTTAGACATTGTATGTACAGTGTGGCCATATTAAGTATATGGTCTGGGAGTTTGTCAAAACTAACTCCACAGTTCCATAATGGCTACACTGAATACTGGTAAGTTTGGTATCAAACCTCTCAGAATAATAAACCCACACTGATGCCAGTGTTGGATTTATTAAAAAATGCACACAGAGGGCATCTTAGAGATGCCCTCTGTATTTTACCCAATCCTTCAGTGCAGGACTGACTGGTCTGTGCAAGCCTACCACTGAGAGAAGAGTTTCTGACCCCCTGGGGTGAGAGCCTTTGTGCTCTCAGGCCAGAAATAGTCTGCACTGGGTGGGGGTGCTTCACACCTCTCCCCTACAGGAACCGTAACACCTAGCGGTGAGCCTCAAAGGCTCAGGCTTCATGTTACAATGCCCCATGGCACTCCAGTTAGTGGAGATGCCCAGCCCCTGGACAAAGCCCCACTTTTGGCGGCAAGTCCAGAGGGATAATTAAGAAAAAGGAGGAGTCACCACCTCAGCCAGGACCAGCCCCAAGGTGTCCAGAGCTGAAGTGACCCCCTCTTTACAGAATCCTCCATCTTGGTTTGGAGAATCAGGGCCAATAGGGATAGGAATGTGACCCCCTCCCCAAAGGGAGTGGGCACCAGGAGGGTATAGCCACCCTCAGGGACAGTAGCCATTGGCTACTGCCCTCCAACCCTAAAAATGGCCTTAAATCTTGTATTGAAGGGCTCCCTGAACCAAGCTCTTCAGATTCCTGACGACCTCACAAGAAGGACTGCTTAGTGGAAACCCCAGCAGAGAAGAAAAGAAGACAATAACTGACTTGGCCTCAGTCCTACCGGCCTGTCTCCTGCTTCAAAGAACCTGCAGAAGAAAAGCGACACATCCTGCAGGTCCAGCAACCTCTGAAAAACCTCCAGAGGACTGCCTGCATCACAGAGGATCAAGAACTCCCGTGGACTGTGGCCCTGTCCAAAGAAGAACAGAAGAAGAAACCTCCTCTGTCTTCTGAAGGACTCCCACCTGACTCATGAAGCATGAGTCCCAACGCCCTGGGCCCTAGTCCAGGTGGCCCAACTGACCAGAGAGGACCCCCAGGCGACGGCGACAAAGTGCCCACCCTGGGTTGACCTCTCCACCCCCTTCACGACAACGTGTGCAGACGTGGGGCGCCCTGACCGCGACTGCCCTGGACGAAGATAACTGACGCCAAAGGACCCACTGCATCCGCAGTCCTCAGGCCTGGGAGAAATCAACACTCTGCAGCGACGATCAACAGGTGGCCCTCATCCCTGTCCAACCGGTGGTGTGCCAGAGACATTGCCCCCCAAACCTCCCACCCTTGCCTGCAGTGCCTGAGTGGCCCCCAGGGTCCCCTCAAGAGTTTCATTGGAAACCTGACACCCTGTTTGCACCCCACCCTGCACCCGGCCGCCCCAGTGCCGCTGAGGGTGTGGGACTGGTGCTTACTTGGGACCCCTCCAGTGCTCCTCTAATACCCCCCACCCCCTCCGGTCTGCCCTCCAAGCCGTGGGCACTTACAGGCCGAATTCCAAGTACCCCTGTCTCCATATGAGCCCACGTTCGAATTGCTCAACTTTGACCTCTGCACCCGGCCGGCCCCGTGTTGCTGGTGGCGGGTGTTTGGGGTTGACTTGAACCCCTAGCGGTAGACTACCTATAACCCGGAGACTGGAAGTGTAAGTTGTGTACTTACCTCTAAAACTGTACTTTATTTTCTTCCCCCAGAAACTGTTCTGAAAATGCACTGTCCACTTTTAAAATAAATATACTGTTTTCTTAAAAACTGTTTTCTTGATTGTAGTAAAACAAAGTTACATTGATGTCTATGATAAATACTTACTTGCAAAAGTATTTACTTCTGACCTGAGTCTTGTGTTTCTAGTAATAAAGTAAGAAAAATATATTTGAACCTGTCAACTCTCTGCCTTCTTGCGTAAAGATTGAGAGGTGACAGTTGACAGCCTTCATCCTTACTCCTGAAGTTTATAATGTAATCTTGGCAGCCAGGTGTCCCTCCACCAAACTGTGTACACCTTTTGTTGGAAAACAAATTATGGCATAGTGCTCCTAGAAGGCTGACGCCCCTTTCTGCCCCTCTTTCTGAGATCTTGTGGTTCATCCTTTCTTTGGCCCAGCAGAGCTCTGCTATGGACACTCTCAAAGGCTGTCTTGTCTGCCAGCCAATCCTGTTTCTTTGTGGTAGCCTGATCAACCACCTTTAAGTCTCCTATTTTAAATGGATTCCTCAAAGGCCTTACTCGTATGTTCCCTCCATCCCCATTCATTATGCCTCAATGGTACTTAAATTTGGTTTTGACCTTCCTGATGTGCACTCTACCTCTACACAAAAGTCCTCTGTGACTTCTCACCTTGAAAACAGCCTTCCTTGTGGCCATGCAGGGTGAGTGAGCTGCAGGCATTGGTGAGTGAGTTGCAGGGATTGTCATGTAAGTCGCCCTACCTTTCCATCTATCCTGACAAAGTGGTGCTTCGCACCAGGGCCTCCTTTCTGCCAAAAGTGGTTATGCCCTTTTCTTAAGGCCAATCCATCACTTTTCCTCCTTTTTACGCACCCCCACATCTGTCTAAGGAATAGGAGAGACTCCACCGCGTGGACCCCAAAAGAGCATTGGTGTGCTACTTTGATGGTACTAAAGAGTTCCGGGTGGATGATCAACTATCAGTTATGTGGGTGCGAAGTAAGGTCAGGCAGTGCAGAAGTGGACCATCTCCAGATGGGTTGTCCTATGCATAACAATTTGCTACTAATTGGACAAGAAGCAATCCTCTGAGGGTTTGCGTACTCATTCTACCAGAGCTTAAGCTGTGACCAGTCCTTGATATCTGAGGTGGCGATGTGGGCTTCTCTCCACATGTTTACCAAACACTACTGCCTGGCACTCACTTCTGTAGGGACAGGCACTTTGCCCGCTTGGTCCTGCACGACTTTCTATTATGATATTGCTTGCCCCACCTTTTGCTCCCATTTGAACTGCTAGATCTTGGCTTTTGACTCAGTGCACTGAAGCTTGCATGCCTGCCGCCACAGCCCAGTTTCTGACCATGCCTGAATGTTAGAGGCAGTGCTATCAGGCCACAAACAATGCCTCTTCCCCCCCCTCCCCCCCTCCCCCTTATCTCCCAGGAAGTGGTCCTCAGGGGTACATAGCCTATTGGTTTCTACTCTACACTTCCCTAAACACCCCTAAAATTAGTATTTAGGGAGCCCTCCTGAAACCAGGAACTCCGATTCGCCTAACTAGGCCCAAGAAGAGCAGAAGACGCAAGAACTGTAAACTAGTGGTGGGCTTTTTGCAAAACCTGGTCTACCTGCTCCTGTCCCGACCATTCCAAAGACCTGGCTCGTCCAGCAGCTGTGCATCCGCCCAGAGCCTTGGAGGACTACCAGCACTTCACCCCCAGTCAGCATCTCCCTTGGAGTGGAGGAGCCACTTCCCTACACCAGCAGGCACCAACCGTGACTGTCCGGCTCTCTGGTTTGCTGACCATCTGGTCCACCAAGGGAGCAACTCTCCAGAAAGAGGATCCAGAGTGTCCAGGAGTGCATCCCCATCGACCTAGACTATCTTCAAGACGCTGAGCCTGCCTGGAACTTTCCTCCAACAGTACCGGAGTACCCCAGCCAGTTGCAAGTAGCAGGGCTTGATTTGTGTCCAGCAGACGCCAACACCGTCAAGACCAACCTATAGACGAGGGACATCAGCATCTCCCATCTTCAAGTCTACCCAAAGAAGTGAGAGCCTCTATAACGCCACTGATCTGCCGGTCAAAACACCTCTGCACCTGAGACTCTGGGCTCAAGAGAATTGACTGTCACTGTGGTCCTGAGACTCCCAGAAACTGAGTCCCTCTTTGGGTTCAGCGACTGGTCACCTAGTCCCCACTTGCAGCCCACTTCTTCCAGGCACTACTCACATTGACTTCAGCTCATAGCGGCCAAGGTACCACCACTTCGAGCACCTCTGCGCCCGGACACACCAGGGCGTATAGCTGGAAACTGCTTGTCACTCTAGAGACCTTTGCCCCTACTTACCTCAAGTCCAGAAGAAGAGTCCTGAAAGTAATTTGCAAGTGACCCTATGCAGTCTGTGTTTTCGCCCCATAGGATAGCATTACTGCGTTCAAGGCTAGTGTTTCAAATCTGACAGCTGTATTTTTCTGTGTTTAAAAATCGCTCAATCAAAAAGTACTTAGATGATCTTGAAGATTTTGGTGTCTAAAGTAAGATGAAATCTGTTTTTGTAAATTTGTGTTGGATTTCCTCTTCGAGTGTGTGTCTCATTTAATGATTGAGTGCAACAAATGCCCAACACTCCCCTTTGATAAGCTTAGGACTGCTCAACCACACTATCTTGAGATTGTTAAAGCAAGCCCTGTGCACTGATGGGGCTTCTTGGACTCTGCACAGTGCACCTCATTTTGGTGCACCATAGAGAGAGCCAGCTTCCGACAGGGAGGTCTCCGGACAATCAAAGAGCCAGAAGCAAATCACGCATCAGAACAAAGTTGCTGTTGCTGAAGTCCTCCTGTTTGAAAGCATAAACAATATATTGTCACTACTTTGAGCAGCGCAGATTGTCAAATGATAAATAAGTGAGGTGCTCTCCTGTGATTCAGGAATCTTCCTCTGAGCCAGAAGTGCTATATTTTACTCAAAAAGAGCTGCAGTCTGTGGCTCCTTCTGATCCAAAACTGGTTCCAGGACCTGTGATGCCTGGGGCTCCCTCACCCAGGTCTCTACGGTGTCTGCCCTTCCCCTTTGTTTCCTGTTCACAGCACAAACCCTGCTCACTTCCTAAAAGCAGTGTTTAACACTGTTGAAAAGACGACCCTTAACCACTGATTATGCTGCCATTTGCACCAGAGCCACAGTGCCTAGATAGTTTAGTGACCCCCCACCCCCTTGATTGCAGAGCGCAACATAGTTTCAATCCTTTAACCAGGAGCAACCATGACTGTTCTCATGACTCTCAATTTCCCAGAAGGAAAAACATGGACAAGTCTTATCCCAACAGATGGGGAAAGGGTGATTGTTCTAAGGTGAGATGGAGGTGTCTGTGGAATTCGGTAGCACTGAAGGAGAGTTTGAAAGTTTACTGTGAGAATGCATCAGTTCACTAGTGATCATGGGAGCGGGATGGGTAGAAGGCAGGGAAGGTGGGGAATGTGAGAAGTGGGTTAGAGGACAAGGATTAAAGGAAGAGGAAAGTTGATTTTGTGGTACGTCATCATGGACACTTTTAAAAATGAGATAAAACAGTGAAATGTTGTCATCGGAGGCTTTGATCATGATTTTCCATTGTTGAAGATGAAAAGGTCTGTGATGAATGAGTTGATCTCTTATCTTTGTCAGGATTCAAAACCGTCTTTCATGGAGAAGCTGAGTCCCGGAATAACCTTCTTTAAACTCTTATGTAGATTGCCACAGTAGCTAGATCATCAATCCTCTACCCTTCCTAACTTTGTTATAACGTGGATGTCAGTCAGCAGGATCTTTGTCATTTTGTCTCGATCTGACAAAATGCCACAAAAATGAATAAACTATTTTGTGTGGTTGCTTGTCTGGTTTGGAGCCTGGGTCTGTCTTATTTAGAAGCTTGACATCTGCACTATATACCATAATAATGGAACCTGCAAAATCACTGACTGTTGGCTTGTGCATTTTAAACTGCATTGAATAGCCTGGTTACGAATATTTATTTATTCAAAACCGCGTTGGTGCTTGTTTGTAAAAATGGTTTAATTGAATTATGAAATCAAAAAGATGATAAAAAGCAAATGTTTGGAAATATGATCATGCAAATATGGTCATTTAGGTTACTGCAACTCTGGATTTTCAAGAGTATGTAATACTTTTAATACCTACAGGAAAATATAATAATGTAAGCAGTGAATAATGGTTTAGTGCTTATGTGATGTAACTTCAACTTTGTGCTGATCTGTTTTTCCCCTGTCTATCTTTGCTTTGAGATGCATTTTCTTTATCATACAGTACAGAAGTTAATTTCAGCTTACACGTGATTCCACTGGGTATTTCAGTGCCTTAAACAACATTTTGTGCTTTGGTTTATCTTCTCCCTCTTCGAGTTCTCTGCTCACTTCCTCTCGTCTACCACCCCCTCCAATAAAAAGGTGTTCTTCCATATATGTTGTTACCTTTCAGACTGGAGAACTGAGGACAAAAATGAGCCAGTCTCATGAAGACAGCCTCACAAGTGTGGCTTGGAATCCAGATGGCAAGCGCTTTGTAACTGGAGGACAGCGTGGGCAGTTCTACCAGTGTGTAAGTGCTTCTTAATATATGACCAGATCCTATCCTGAATTGTTTATTTTTTGTGGAAATACCTATTATATATATTTTCCGCTTTCTGTGTTTCTTCTTTCTCTCCCCTATTATCTTTGGTCAAGTGTTTTTAAGCTAAATTAACATCTCTGGATACAGTAAAACTGGATAATTGTTATTATTTTCAACTCAGTTTTTAGTATTGCGAATGTGCCACTGTTTTTTTTCTATCTTTTGCTCTCTGTTTAGAAATCTTCCTTTCACTACTTTAATAGAATATTAGCACAACATGGGTTAGTGGCAATCATCTTGAAAGATACCTCTGTTCATTTTGTTTCCTTGTTATTCAAATGATGGGTGGCAGTAACAAACTGCTTTATGCACTATCACTTCTGTTTTCCTGGTGCCCATGCTTTTTTATGTTTTGGTTCTATTTCTGTGCTACTCAGGCAACCCACAACTACTTGTATAATAATCAAGCGTTCCTCTTAAAAAGCTTGAACCCTCCTATTCCAGCACAGTTCAATTTACTAAAGTCTGTGGGATACAACTTTACGCTTCTGAACAGCAGATGATCTAAGTAACCTGTTTTGAAACTGGATAGCTGACAAATGTGTAACTGAAGATGACATGCAATTCAGCTGAAGACATCAACTGAGCAATAGGCTGCTGGAAATAAATCCTAAGCAAGATAGCTCTTATAACATGGACAGAACCAATATTGGCAAATTAGGTTTTTGACCCATGTCTCTTTCTAAACTTCCTCTGCATGGCTGAAGTTACTGTGTCCACCTGTAGGGTCCAAGTCATTCAATAGATCTACTCAGGGTACTTGCTGAATTCTTAAATGTTTGCGAGATTACTCCACCACCTGTGATGCATCCTTGAGGGGGGCTTGTACTTCAGAATTCTCCAGCGTTGTTTTTTATTTATTTTGTTTTTTATTTATTTATTTTTCATTTTTTTTTTTTTTTATTTTGTAGATTTACATGCTTGAATCATTTGCTATTGTCAAACTGGGTGTCCCTTGGTGATTGTTAGGAGTACATTCATATTTAATATGTGAATACTCTGAACACTCTATTGCTTTTATATCCCAAACTTTGCATTTGGAAGGACACAAGCTCAACCAGTGAGGTGAAAGAATACTCCTAGAGGCTGCCGTAACCAGATTGTCTACTGCAGGGCATTTGGAAATGAGTCCTTTTCAGAGCTCAACTCAATCTTTTTTTTTTTTTTTTTTGGAATTGGAACTTCTTTGGAAATTCGACATCACTTGGACTTACTCTTCACGTATTTTTACTTAGAGTCACCCAAACTAGTTTCAAAGTCCCAGTTCTAAGATTGCAGGTGTCATAGTGGAATCATCTCAGCAACACTGGACATTTTTCCTGAGTTTTAAAGTGCAATATTGTTCAGATTGAATTTGACGCTGCTATTTTCTTGGGGGTGGGGGTTGTGGAGGTTGAGGGTTTTTAAGCAAGGCTCTCTGGAAATTTCATTTTTTGTTTTCACATTTTTATTATGCTCATTGGAAAGAAAAACATTTATGGAAGCAACAGCCATCGTCAACCATGTCACAGAAAGTTGGTCTGCACAGCATAAGCAAATCGATACCATAGTAAACTTTCATGTACATAGTATGATACACCACTTTCTCCCCTGAAGTGTTCAACACAGATCGTCCCCCCCCCCAAATACAAAAAAATCGTTCCTCAGCCATGCTGGTAGACTCTCATCATAAGTTGAGGAGTACCATTGAGAGCCCTTGGGGGTCCATGAAGCCGACCAGCCTTATCGTCGTGCCTGCACTACTTCATGCGCACTTCCTCGGCTACTGCCCATTTCGCCACCCAGCGCTCCACACTGGGATGCATCTGACCCATCCAGGTGACCGCAACCTATCTTAGTCAGCAGCAGCAACAAGCGCAAGAATTTAAAGGCCATTTTCTGACACTTCTGCTGACAAATGTCACCCGACAGGCAAAGTCTGCAGCAACAGGGATCTGTGCCACTGTCCTCAGATGAGCCTGGACTTTCAACCAAAACGTATACACTGGTGGGCAAGTTCCCACTAAATGTAAGAAAATGGCCACAGGGGCCTGGCATCTGGGACAACTAACTGGCTTACTAGGGTCCATTTTGTGTAGAAGCTTTGGAGTGACGTGTGGTGTAGGAAATGAGTGTATAAGCTTAAACCTGGCATTGCTTCATATAGACTTCACCAAATGCACACATTATCGCCCATTGGGCATCCCAGAGTTGTATCACTATCCCAGGCTGCCTGGACAGGAAATGGAACATGCACCCTATCAGCTGTCTTAGTTTTATATAGGAGATGGACCCCCTCCAATCTCCAGTAGGCCCTGAAAAGTGAGTGACGCGCTAGGGGCCGTAGGGAATGTGGGCCATATATCCCTGATAATTGGTTTAACACGATCATGCTGCAAACATTTTCCTGGCTCTGTATGGAGACTTTCCTGGGCTGCCTCAACCAGACACATCCACAGACTCAATCAGCACTCAAACAGATGGCTCCAGTTGAGGTGGGAGCAGATTATGGTACACCTGCTCCAGATGAGACTTCAGGATATTCACCATACCACCCTGCGAAATGTACGTCCCAGCCCTGTGGACACTTGGGGTGAAATATGGGGAGGTGAGGTGCCTCCTGCTGAAGTATCCAGGCCAGCAACCGGCTACTATGGAGAAGCTGGCAATACAATTTTACAGTGTTTTTCCAGATTGTCTGTTACCTCAGCAACCTGCCATTGAGCCAGCAAGTCCTTCCATCGCTCCTCTACTCCTGCTGGAGGAAGCCACTAGCACGCACCAACTCATCCTCCGTTTAAATGAGCTCTGTCTGTAGTATAAGCCTAACCCAACAAGAGCGGCCTATACACCCCTCGATCACAGCCTTCATTGTCTCCCACTCAGTCAGCCATCGACTTGTCAAAGACCAGTTAATCTCAAGGATGTAAGGGCCCAATGAGGTGTTTAGCAAAATACATACAAGTCTGCAGTGGATACCATGTGTTGGAAAATAACAAGTAAATTCCCTCAAATCTGGATGGAAAGCCCTCCAGATATCGCAGAGTCCCAAGTAATTAGTGACCTCCCAGAGTGGAGAAGTCATCCAAGGTTTAGTATTTTGACATAGGGGGTGCCTATCGAGATTACCATCCAGTATACTGCCCATAGCACCTGAGTCTACCTGAGAGTCTAAGGCAGGTAAGAACATCTCGGTCCTTTGGGTGAAAGGTCTCCTCGTCGATGTTGGGCCTGTATGTGCTGACAAGGGCAACTTCCACCCCATCAAGACTACCATGTATCAGCAGGTAACGACCCTCCTCGTCTGCTTCTATGTATTAAAGGGCAAAGGGAAACCTTGGAGCAAACCAGAAAATGACACCCCATGGGAAAATTGAATCGTTGACATAATAGACCTGACCCCTCCATTTTTTGGCTAGCTTAGTAGCCTCCCCGTCCGAGAGATGAGTCTTCTGCACCCCTACATGTGACACAATGGCACCAAACCCATTGGGCAACAAAACAGAACACAGACTCAACAAATCCCCCAGACAAGTAGAAGTAAACCACTACTTCATACAAACCCATAGAAATCTATGTGTCAGGATGTACATCATCGCTACCCAACCCTCCCAAGATCAACACAACATATAGAAGACCCACCCCTCCTCGCTAAAGCGACAGGCACACACTTGTATGCACAAGCAAGGAGATAACCACCCAAGCAAAACACAACCACCACAAACCCTCAACCGCACACATGTAGCACCTAGGCCCCAAGAGGGGGTGACGCTGGGAAAGAGTCATCCCAACAGTTTTAAACACTGATAACAGTCCCAGTACAGGAGGCCCACGCCTCCATGCAGTCAAACCTGCTGTAGCGGTAGCCATCAAGACCCCCTCCCCCTGAGACCTGAGTAGCCAGCAAGGACTCCCCGGTGTGATCGGAAGAGCTGCAAAGATCTGTGAGGAAGGCACTGTATTATGAACAATGTCTCATTGCATTGAGAAACGGCATCCAAGGCCTTGCCGTCTGGTGTGGCCCCACCGGAGTTGGGGGTGCATGCATCCGCGCTACCCACCACAGGTATGGAAGGGATCTACTTTGCTCAGAAAGTGCACCAGGAGCCTGTCTGACCTATCTAGCCAGGGCCAGATGTCACTTAAAGAAATGCAGTCTCCTGACTGCAACATCAGTTTGGCTAGGTAGAGGAGTATGTACCTAAGGTCCATGGCATGCAACTTAAGTTTCACCTCAAGGGAAGGTTTACACCGCTCCTGGACCCGATGGGTATAGTAAGGGTAAATTGCAATGTTAGTTTTTGAACTGCGGAACAAGTGTCTCTTGCAGCCCTCAAGATCGCGTCTCTTTCCCTGTAATTCAATATCCTTGCGATGAAGGTCCTTGGACGGGCGCCTTCTCCCTTCTGCAACAAAAATCAGGCAAATCTCTGGGACTTAAAGTCTCCCCAATGTTTCAGGAAGCGCGCGCGCGCCACTAATTGCCCCTCCACCCTCTTAAGGAAGGCCCACAGGTGCATATTGTTCTGTTATGAACAGTCCTCAGCATCTTTGACCCATTTCTCCAGGATACTGAAAACGACAGTCAGCTGGGAGACCTGTTTGAGCTGAAGTATCTCAGTCTTGAGGTTAGCGATATTAGTTTCCACATTCTCCCCCTTGTCTGCCACCTTGCGAAGATCTGCCTGCAGTAAATTCACTTCAAGAGACACCCCTGCAACTTGGCCCTCAAAAGCTCCTCTCCTTCCCCGGATCACCTCCAGAAGGACTGTTAAGCGGTTCCCATTTTAGTAATAGGACAGCGTGTTTAGGATGGCAACACCACTGAGCATGGGAGACTGTGTGAACCACAAGCCATATGTCAACTGTCTCCTGACTAGCTCCTAGTACCTCATCCTGGTCACCAAACCTGTTGCGGCAGAAGGTGATTGTAGCATCCTTATCTTGTCACTCGGACTACTCGGAAGTTGTGGAAACCGATCATACCCCTTTTGTTCAGTTACTTAAGCATGCCAAGGTAAAATGCAAGATGGATTTCAATTAAATTATTGAAGCAGTCACAATGAAGCATAGAAAGCATGTGCTGTGATAATTAGGCAGATTAAACAGAGCATAGTAATCAACATGACAGCAAGAGTGAAGAAGATAAACGACCCCACCATATTGTTTTTCTGTTGCAGTTAGATATTCCTATCGGAACCCTATGTCTAGATCTGAGAGCATAGTGATTGTAACCCTCTGCCTGGCCCGACCAAAGGCATTAGCCCCAACCCCATACCCAAATTAAATAACCGGGACCTGTCTGTGATTCAGAGGCAATCTCCTCTGGAGGCTGAGATATCCTCTTCAACATCAGCGAAGCTGTTGCTTGGAAGAAAAGCATCCCAGGATGGTCATGACCGCATACCCTCTACCCTCTAAGTGTAATTTATATAATGACCCATAAATCTTTTGGGCAAAAGGTCTGAGATAATGCTGTGTCTCAGAGATAGAAACTGACTCCTAGGCTGGCAATATGACTTAGCATGTTATGGTAGGAAGCTGGCCTGGTGTGTGGTTGGTACCTATGTTACTTACACCTTACACCATGTCCAGGTATCCCCTCATAGTGAAGTGTAGGCAGTGTCTAGAAGCCAGGCTCTCACATGAAAGAAAACGCTCAGTTGTACAAAAATAAAGGTACTTTATTTTTGGAATAAAATCGCCACAAAATACCAGAAAAGGTAACCTACCCTTAGGAGGTAAGTAATACACTAAATACATAAACTAGTAATCAGAACTGCGCATAGAAAAGGTTAGAAAACAGTGCAAATAGCAATAACCAATAGGGGAGCGCAAACCATATACTAATAAAAAATGAATGCGACTAAGGTACTTACACCTAGGTAAGTAAAAAGTGTAGAGGAGAGCAGGTGACATCAGAGCCCCCTCCTGATAGGTGCTTACCTGGTTAGGTTACCAGTCCACCTTTCAGGGCTATTTTGGGTCTCTCTATTGGGTGGGTCCTCCGATTCGGCTTGCAAGATTCCAGCATAACTCCTCTGCAACCCTTACTTTGACTTCTGGCCTCCAGAGCGGCGACTGGAACCTCCAGGACCCAACAAGCTGCCTCCAAGAAGAACTCTTCTGCAACATTGTTTCCAGGGCTCCTGCCAACAATTGCAACACTTCCACTAGCTGTGCATCCACCGAGGGTGGCGTGTCTTTAGTCTGCACTAGAAAAAAACAGAAAGAATCTCCCTTGGAGTGAAAGGGTCACTTCCCTGCATCTTCAGGCACCTGCTGCAACGATGAGCAGCTGCGTGGATCCTGAATCAAAGGTGGTGGTCCGGAGTAGTCCTCTCGGTCCTCTCTACCAGCTGTCCAACTTTGGTGGAGGTAAGCCCTTACCTTCCCACACAGGACAGTACCCCTGTGCACCCCATCTCCTGCAGCTGCCAAGGCTTGTTTGCAACTCCTCCAAGGGATCTTCAGGCGAGGTGTCACTCCAGTACCCAGCACTCCTTCCTGCAATGCACAGCCCTCTGCGTGGTTCTCCTCTGCCGTGGAATCCCTTTCTGTAGTGCTGCGTGGGGTCCTTCTGCGACTGAGTCCCCATCCTGTGGAACTCCTGTGGGTGCTACCTTTGCTACTGTGGGCTCTGTGTCGCTGAGGATCCCTTCTGACTGCCCCTCCAGGGTTGAGTCCTCCTAGGCCTTGCTGGTACCTGGCAGCTCCACTTTTCCACTAACAGCAAATTTGCCTTTGCCAAGGCTTGTTGGTGGAATTCCTGCACCAACACCAATCTACAATCTTTACTCCAGCGTCGGACATCTTATGTATCCATCAGGAACTCTTCTCCAGGTCCAGGGCTGCAGTGAGGACCTGTTCTTCCTCACCATTGATCAACTCATGCAAGTACAGCTGGGTAGGTAGTAGCTTCTACTCCTCCTGGACCCCATTGACACTTTTGGACTTGGATCCCTCTCTGCACAGGTCTTCTTCTCCGGGAATCCACCGCAGGTTTCTTGCAGTCTTGTATGGGTGTCTTCTTTTCCTTCCTTTTGGGTGGTTTGGGTAAATTCCAGTGATTTACTCCTGCTTTCCTGGTCGCTGTGGGGTACTGTGCTACCTCTGCGTTTTTCTAGTACTCCCAGCTCCCCTCTACACATTCCACTTACCTAGGTGGGGGTCCTGGATTCGCATTCCATTTTTGTTCAGTATATGGCTTGGGCTCCCCTAGGGTCACTATTGTCTAACTACATTTGCACTGTTTTCTAACCTTTTTCTATGCCTATTGCTATTTACTAGTGTATATAATTAGTGTATTACTCACCTCCTATTGGAGGGTTGCCCTTCTAATATTTTGTAGTATTGTGTGACGAAAACGAGCCTTGGCTGCACATCCACAGCTACCTCTAGAGAGCCCTGGGTACCTAGGTACCATGTACTAGGGACTTACATTGGGGGGGGGGGGGGAGCATTATGCCAGTTGTTGGAAGAAAAAGGTACAATTTAGAGGAGAGAGTAAACCTACTGGGGGTCCTGGTTAGCAGGATCCCAATAGACCCAATCAAACATACTGACAGCGGGCAGAAAATGGGGGTAACCATGCCAAGAAAGAGGTCACTTTCCTACCAATATATAGTGTGGAATTTACTTGTGTTCATCTTGGGGGTTGGGGGGGGGGGGGGGGAAGAGGCTCTAGAACTTGCTAATAAAATAATCCTGTGTTCTCACATGGCCAGTTGTTGCCCTTTATGCACCATCCAGGTTATAGTCCACCTGACATCTTAGCTTGAGCTGGCAACCTGGCTTCAGCTTGTGCGTTCTAGAGTGTTTTGAATGTCCAAAATTAATCCGTGTCTGCTGATAAAACTGCAAAAACATATTCCACAGGCTTAATAAATTGCTGCTTCCACCACACCCAGTTTTCTGATTCATTCAGTTAGGGGCTCAGTCTTTGATTTCCTCCTCTCCCCTTAAACTGAAGAGAGCCCCTGGTGACAGAGAGCAATGCAATGAAATGGAGCACAGTCAACGTAATTTCATATTGAGGAGTTCTCTAGAAGAAAAACGTGGGGCAGTACAAACCAGTTTTACAGAGCCCGTTTTGGACTTGAGTCCCAGCAGCACTTACTGTCCGATCTGTTTGCCTGAGCGCTCAACCTGTTATGTTCAGAATTGTTTGTTTAATTATCCTGCTTTTATTTTGCGATTGGTGTCTTTCCATATACGTAGCATTGCTTTTTATTTGGTAGCATGTACTAATATGCAATGTACAGCTCAGTCTGGCTGCTTGATAGCAGTGCCCAGAAGTAGAAAGTGTTTAACCAGTGAATTCATATCATCTTCAGTTTTATTAAATGTCTCTACAAATGGTTGTCACATTGGCAACAGATACTTTCCTTGCTAATGTATTCTTGTTTTTCTCTTCCAGGATTTAGATGGTAATCTACTTGATTCCTGGGAAGGAGTAAGAGTGCAGTGTCTTTGGTGCTTAAATGATGGCAAAACTGTTCTGGCTTCAGACACGCATCAACGAATTCGGGGCTATAACTTTGAGGACTTGACAGATAGAAACATGCAAGTATAATGTTAAGCACTTCAAATGAAAACAAAACTGGAATCATATGGGTTTATGGTGCTGTCAGGTTATCTCAGCTTTAATCAACTTTGATACTTACTTGCCCAATTCCAGAAGTAGAGTAAAAGATCTGAATAATTGGACTAATCATTTGTACCCTAATTGAGTTTTTTTCAGTAGTTGATTTAGTACATGTAAACACATGTTCGATGGCATTTGTAGCTGCAGATACACATGCTGTGCACTGTTCCTGCCATCTAGTGTTGGGCTCGGAGTGTTACAAGTTGTTTTTCTTCAAAGAAGTCTTTTCAAGTCACGGGACTGAGTTGACTCCTCCCTTTCGGCTCAATTGCGCATGGGCGTCGACTCCATCTTAGATAGTTTTCTGTCCGCCATCGGGTTCGGACGTGTTCCTCTTCGCTCCGTATTTCGAATCGGGAAAGTTAGCTAAGTATCGAAAGTTTGTCGGTATTGTCCTCATGCGTACCGGTTTAGTTTTAATGTATCGGCACCGACATCAAGACCGCTTCGGCGGCCCTTTGGGGCTTCCACTCTTCATCGAGGCCTGGTCGGCCCGACCACACCCGTTGTCCAAGACTAATGGACCGGACCCCCTCCCGTTTCTGTCCTAAGTGTCACGCCAAGTATCCTTATAGACCAGCACCGGGTCTGTAGCCTGTGTTTGTCGCCCGAACACAGAGAGGATACTTGTGAAGCTTGCCGAGTGTTTTGATCAAAGAAAACATTGAGAGATCGTCACGCAAGAAGACTATAAATGGCGTTAAAGCCGAAACAAGATCTCGACGTCGAGGAGGAAGAAAGAATTTCCATCCAAGAAACGGACTCGGATGAATCCGAAGGTGAACGACCCTCGACGGTGCAACAAACTGTGAGTAAACCTGCCCTGTCCCAAACCCAGGGTCACACCAAAACAATTCAAGGCCACGGGGATGCCACCGCCAGCAGGCCATGGCTCAACCCGCAGAAAGGAAGGTGACCAAATAACATCGGCACCGAAAAAGGCCAAAGATTTGCAGAAGACTTCAGACTCTGGTCAAGATTCCGGCACCAAAAAATTTCGGCATTGAGTTGTCAAGCAAGCCTTGAAAAAGCTCCTCTGAACCGAAAAAGACAATAACATTAGGAATTTTGGTACCGAAAAAAACGGCTTCGGAGCCGAAACGTTCATCATACACTGAGGAGCAAGGGCTTTCGATGCAGCTCAAAGAAAGGCACAGATTTGAGCAAGATCTGGATGTAGAAGAACCTGACCAAACGCAACAAAGGTTACAAATCCAGAAGGATACAGGGTAAGATACAGACCATGCCTCCACTCAAATCTAAAAGAAAACTAGCCTTTCAAGAATCAGAAATGCAACTGAAAGCCAAAGTGGTTAGAGACATGTCACCACCACTACAGGTTTCACCACAACCATCCCCACTGCATTCACCACACTTGTCACCAGTGGGTACACCGATAACGCAGTCACCCACACATAGTGGGAGGACCCAAGATGATGCTGATGCCTGGGATCTATACGATCCACCTATATCGGACAACAGCCCAGAGTGTTATCCAACCAAGCCTTCACCACCAGAGGACAGTACAGCACAGCATATACGCAAGTACTAGCCAGGGCAGCTACGTTCCACAACGTAACAATGCACTCTGAACCATTAGAGGATGACTTCCTTTTCAACACTCTGGCATCTACTAACGCATCCTATCAAAGCCTGCCAATGCTACCGGGCATGCTCAAGCACGCACAACAGGTCTTCCAAGAGCCTGTAAAGGGGAGAGCTGTCACGCCGAGGGTCGAAAAGAAATAAAAACCACCCAGTGATTATAACGCAACAGCTCACTCCGGACTCAGTGGTTGTGGGGGGCTGCAAGAAAAAGGGTGAACTCACAATCATCAGGGGATGCCCCACCACCTGATAAAGAGTCGAAAGTTTGACGCAGCGGGCAAGAGAGTGGCATCACAAGCAGCCAATCAATGGCGAATTGCAAATTTGCAAGCCCTACTTGCACGCTACGACAGGGCACACTGGGACGAAATGCAAGACATCATCCAGCATTTGCCCAAGGAACACCAAAAACGTGCCCAACAAGTAGTTAAAGAGGGACAGGCCATATCAAACAATCAAATACGGTCTGCATTAGACTCTGCAGATACAGCAGCACGGACTGTCAACACGGCTGTAACGATTCGAAGGCATGCATGGCTGCCAAGTTCTGGATTCAAACCAGAAATACAACAAGCGGTACTAAATATGCCGTTTAACCAACATCAGTTGTTTGGGCCGGAAGTCGATACCGCGATCGAGAAGATGAAAAAAGACACAGACACGGCCAAAGCCATGGGCGCGCTCTACTCCCCACAATACAGAGGCACTTTTAGGACACCTCAATTTAGAGGGGGGTTTCGACAACAGACATCTGAACCATCCACCTCCCAAACAAAACCCACCTACCAGTCACAATACCAAAGAGGGGGGTTTTGTGGTTCCTATAGAGGACAATTCCCAAGTGGAAGAGGGAAATTCCAGCCCACCAAAACCAAGCTCTAACAAACAGTGACTTCAATGTCACACTACCCCAACACTTGTCACCAGTGTGGGGGAGGCTAACCAAATACTACCACAATTGGACACACATTACCACAGACATGTGGGTCCTATCAATTATCCAACATGGTTATTGCATAGAATTCACAACATTCCCTCCAGATGTTCCACCAAAACCACACAGATTGTCTCCACAACACTTAGACCTATTACATATAGAGGTCCAAGCACTGCTACAAAAACAAGCCATAGAGCTAGTACCCTATCACCAGAAGGGAACAGGCGTTTACTCCCTGTATTTCCTTATTCCAAAAAAGGACGAAACATTAAGGCCTATCTTAGATCTCAGAACACTGAATCTCTTCATCAAATCAGATCATTTCCACATGGTAACACTTCAGGACGTAGTTCCCTTACTAAAACAAAAAGGGGAATCCATGACAACACTGGATCTCAAGGATGCGTATTTCCACATACCCATCCATCCATCCATCTCACAGGAAATACCTCAGGTTTGTAATACAAGGCAAACATTATCAATTCAAAGTGCTACCGTTCCGAATAACAGCCCCTAGGGTATTTACAAAATGGCTAGCCGTAGTAGCAGCTCATATAAGGAGACAGCACATGCACGTATTCCCATATTTGGACGATTGGCTAATAAAAGCCAACACTCAGCAACAATGTCAATTTCAAACGCAATACGTCATAGAAAAGATTTGTTTGTTACTGCCAGGCTAATCAGATTACGCCACTAGACGCCTCCACACAAAACACTAAGTTATTTACTGCACTTACAAAAGTCCAATCTAGCCTTCTCTTCCATTAAAATACATCTCACTGCCATATCTGCTTATCTGCAGATTAAACGTACAAAATCGCTTTTTGGAATCCCAGTTATTAAAGCCTTTATGGAAGGACTAAAAAGAATCATACCCCCAAGGACACCACCAGTGCCTTAGTGGAATCTTAATATTGTGTTAACACGACTCATGGGCCCACCATTTGAACCCATGCATTCTTGTCAGATCCAATTTTTAACTTGGAAAGTAACCTTTCTAATAGCCATCACTTCACTTAGAAGAGTTAGTGAAATACAAGTGTTTACTACTCAAGAATCCTTTATACAAATACATAAACATAAGGTGGTTCTCCGTACAAATCCACAATTCTTACCAAAGTCATATCACCGTTTCATCTAAATCAAACGGTAGAACTCCCAGTCTTCTTCCCACAGCCAGACTCAGTAGCAGAAAGGGCATTACATACGTTAGACCTAAAAAGAGAGCTAATGTATTACATTGAAAGAACAAAACAATTTCGAAAAACACAACAATTGTTCGTAGCTTTCCAAAAACCACAAGCAGGTAACCCCAGATCCAAACAGGGCATTACCAGATGGATTGTCAAATGCATACAAACCTGTTAGCTAAAAGAGAATTACCCATTACTCCAAGGGCACTTTCCACTAGAAAGAAAGGTGCCACAATGGCTTTTCTTGGTAATATACCAATGACAGAAATTTGTAAGGCAGCCACTTGGTCTACGCCTCATACATTTACTAAGCATTACTGTATAGAAGTGTTAGCAGCATAACAAGCCACAGTAGGACAGGCTGTACTAAGAACATTATTTCAGACAACTTCAACTCCTACAGGCTAACCACCGCTTTTGGGGAGATTACTGCTTTGTAGTCTATGCACAGCATGTGTATCTGCAGCTACACATGCCATCGTATGGAAAATGTCACTTACCCAGTGTACATCTGTTTGTGGCATGTTGCGCTGCAGATTCACATGCGCCCTCCCACCTCCCCGGGAGCCTGTAGCCGTTTTAGTTGAATTGAAATTGTATATATGTAAATAATTTTGACTTTAATACTCTATGTACATACACATTTACTCCATTGCATGGGCACCTCCTTACTTTAACAACTCCTACCTCACCCTCTGCGGGGAAAGCAATCTAAGATGGAGTCGACGCCCATGCGCAATGGAGCCGAAAGGGAGGAGTCACTCGGTCCTGTGACTCGAAAAGACTTCTTCGAAGAAAAACAACTTGTAACACTCCGAGCCCAACACTAGATGGCAGGAACAGTGCACAGCATGTGAATCTGCAGTGCAACATGCTACAAACAGATGTACACTGGGTAAGTGACATTTTCCACATAACTTGTAACACTTGTAGGAAGCTGGCCTGGTGTGCAGTAAGCAGCTATGGTCTTATCACCTTATACCAGGCCCAGGTATCCCCTATTAGTGAAATATAGGCAGGGTCTAGGAAGCCAGGGCTCTCTATCAGTAGCTATGGATGAGCAGCCAAGATTTATCTAGGAGACATGCAAAGCTTTTGCAATACCACTATACACATACAGCACTTACACACATGAAAAAACCACACACTGTTACGAAAATAAAGGTACTTTTATTATGGTAACACAAATACTAAAATACTGTATATGCAGTACTGCAGGAGGTGAGTAAACAAACATTAGATACACTCTAGAAGTCAGTGATTAGCATAGAAAGCAATAGCAAACAGTAAAACAATAGACAATAGTGAAGGCCTTTGGGGAGACCAAACAATATACTAAGTAGGTGGAATCTGAAAGGCAGTCTCCCACCCAATTATGTGGAATCTGTAGAGGGGAGCTGGAGGAACTAGGAAACCCAAAAGGTAAGTACCAGTGTGTGCCCCACCCCCCCCCCCCCCCACCCTCCAGCAACCAGGGTAGAGGAGGTAAGTACCTGTTTTTTTTCCCAAGCCTACAGGAGAACCTTGTAAAAGGACTGTGCAAGACCCAGACAAGACTGAAAGAAACCAAAGGTGGATCCTGACGGAAGAGGACCTGCAACAGAAGGGAACCAAATTAAGGTCGAGTTGGATGTCCTGCGGTGGCAGGAGCCACTACCCACCCTTCTCTGGATGCAGGGCCAAGTCGACGATGAGTGAAGGAAGCCAGAAGTGCTGCAGAGGAGCTGAAGGGGAGTTCCAGGAGTGATGCAAGTGATGCCCCACGGTGGTGCTTGTGATGGAGTCAGTCAGAGGTGCTGGAAAACCACCATGCAAGCTGGTAGTCGTTGCGGTGGGTTCCTGCAGATGCAGGGGAGTGACTTTCACTCCAAGGGAGATTCCTTCTTGCTTCTTGTGTGGGCTGAAGACTCGTCACCCTCAGAGGAGGATGCACAGCCAGGGAAATGTTGCAGTTGCTGGAAGGAGCCAGAGAAACAATGTTGCAGAGCGAAGTCGTCGCTGGAGTTGCAGATTGTCTGTCCCGTGAGGGTCCACTTGCAGTCTCGGGTGCCAGAAGATGAAGTAAACGATGCAGAGGAGTCCTGTTGGAATCTTGCATGTCGAATCTAAAGACCCACCTGGGAGGGAGACTCTAAATAGCGCAGGAGGGGTGATTGGTCACCTAGTAGGGTGACCATCTATCAGGAGGGGGCTGTGACAGCACCTGCCTGACCTGGCCACTCAGATGCTCCCAGTGGCCTCTGCCCACCTTAGGTTCAAGATGGCAGAATCAAGGCCATCTGGAGGAGCTCTGGGCACCACCCGTTGGGTGGCAATAGACAGGGGAGTGGTCACTCCCCTTTCCATTGTCCAGTTTCGCACCAGAGCAGGGACCAGTGGTGCAAACTGGTTGATGCAAGGAAGGCACCAAATGGGCCCTTGTAGGAAGTTGGCTCTGTATGCACTATTTCAAAGTAAGGAATAGTATGCACAGAGTCCAAGGGTTCCCCTTAGAGGTAAGATAGTGGCAAAAAGAGATAATACTAATGCTCTATTTTGTGGTAGTGTGGTCGAGCAGTAGGCTTATCAAAGGAGTAGTGTTAAGCATTTGTTGTACATACACACAGGCAATAAATGAGGAACACACACTCAGAGACAAATCCAGCCAATAGGTTTTGTTATAGAAAAATATATTTTCTTAGTTTATTTTAAGAACCACAGGTTCAAATTCTACATGTAATATCTCATTTGAAAGGTATTGCAGGTAAGTACTTTAGGAACTTTGAGTCATTACATTAGCATGTATACTTTTTACATAAAACACAATCAGCTGTTTTAAAAGTGGACACTTAGTGCAATTTTCACAGTTCCTGGGGGAGGTAAGTTTTTGTTAGTTTTGTCAGGTAAGTAAATCACTGACAAGTCTCAGGTTTGGGTCCAAGGTAGCCCACCGTTGGGAGTTCAGAGCAACCCCAAAGTTACCACACCAGCAGCTCAGGGCCGGTCAGGTGCAGAGGTCAAAGAGGTGCCCAAAACGCATAGGCTGCAATGGAGAGAAGGGGGTGCCCCGGTTCCGGTCTGCCAGCAGGTAAGTACCCGCATCTTCGGAGGGCAGACCAGGGGGGTTTTGTAGGGCGCCGGGGGGGGACACAAGTCAGCACAAAAAGTACACCCTCCGCAGCGCGGGGGCGGCCGGGTGCAGTGTGCAAACACGCGTCGGGTTTTCAATGGTTTTCAATGAGAGATCAAGGGATCTCTTCAGCGTCGCAGGCAGGCAAGGGGGTAGCCACCACCTGGGCAAGGGAGAGGGCCTCCTGGGGGTCACTCCTGCACAGGAGTTCCGTTTCTTTAGGTGCTGCGGGTGCAGGGTCTTTTCCAGCCGTCGGGAAATGGAGTTTCAGGCAGTCGCGGTCAGGGGGAGCCTCAGGATTCCCTCTGCAGGCGTCGCTGTGGGGGCTCAGGGGGGGACAACTTTGGTTACTCACGGTCTCGGAGTCGCCGGAGGGACCTCCCTGAGGTGTTGGTTCTCCACCAGTCAAGTCGGGGTCTCCGGGTGCAGTGTTGCAAGTCTCACGCTTCTTGCGGGGAGTTGCAGGGGTCTTTAAGTCTGCTCCTTGAAACAAAGTTGCAGTTCTTTTGGAGCAGGGCCGCTGTCCTCGGGAGTTCCTTGTTTTGCTTGAAGCAGGGCAGTCCTCTGAGGATTCAGAGGTCGCTGGTCCTTTGGAAAGCGTCGCTGGAGCAGGGTTCTTTGGAAGGCAGGAGACAGGCCGGTAAGTCTGGGGCCAAAGCAGTTGGTGTCTTCTGTTCTTCCTCTGCATGGGTTTTTCAGCTCATAAGTCTTCTTCTTGTAGGTTTCAGGAATCTAAATAGGTCTGGGGGGTTAGTAGCCAATGGCTACTAGCCCTGAGGGTGGGTACACCCTCTTTGTGTCTCCTCCCAAGGGGAGGGGGGTCACATCCCTAATCCTATTGGGGAATCCGCCATCTGCAAGATTGAGGATTTCTAAAAGTTAGTCACTTCAGCTCAGGACACCTTAGGGGCTGTCCTGACTGGCCACTGACTCCTCCTTGTTATTCTCATTATTTCCTCCGGCCTTGCCGCCAAAAGTGGGGGCCGTGGCCGGAGGGGGCGGGCAACTCCACTAGCTGGAGTGTCCTGCGGTGCTGGCACAAAGGGGTGAGCCTTTGAGGCTCACCGCCAGATGTGACAGCTCCTGTCTGGGGGAGGTGTTAGCATCTCCACCCAGTGCAGGCTTTGTTACTGGCCTCAGAGTGACAAAGGCACTCTTCCCCATGGGGCCAGCAACATGTCTCGGTTGTGGCAGGCTGCTGGAACCAGTCAGCCTACACAGATAGTCGGTTAAGGTTTCAGGGGGCACCTCTAAGGTGCCCTCTGGGGTGTATTTCACAATAAAATGTACACTGGCATCAGTGTGCATTTATTGTGCTGAGAAGTTTGATACCAAACTTCCCAGTTTTCAGTGTAGTCATTATGGTGCTGTGGAGTCCGTGTTTGACAGACTCCCAGACCATATACTCTTATGGCTACCCTGCACTTACAATGTCTAAGGTTTGGCTTAGACACTGTAGGGGCACAGTACTCATGTACTGGTGCCCTCACCTATGGTATAGTGCACCCTGCCTTAGGGCTGTAAGGCCTACTAGAGGGGTGACTTATCTATACTGCATAGGCAGTGTGAGGTTGGCATGGCACCCTCGATTTTGTTCTCACCAGCACACACAAGCTGACAAGCAGTGTGTCTATGCTGAGTGAGGGGTCCCCAGGGTGGCATAAGATATGCTGCAGCCCTTAGAGACCTTCCCTGGCATCAGGGCCCCTGGTACCAGGGGTACCAGTTACAAGGGACTTACCTGGATGCCAGGGTGTGCCAATTGTGGAATCAAAAGTACAGGTTAGGGAAAGAACACTGGTGCTGGGGCCTGGTTAGCAGGCCTCAGCACACTTTCAATTCAAAACATAGCATCAGCAAAGGCAAAAAGTCAGGGGGTAACCATGCCAAGGAGGCATTTCCTTACAGCCCTTCAAAGCATACCAGTGGCTTGGGGAGGCTACCTCTCCCAAGCCAAATAACAGCTATTTCCAAAGGGAGAGAGTGTTGCCTCCCTCTCCCAAAGGAAATCATTTGTTCTGCCTGCGTCTGCTTGAGCTGGTCAAGCAGCAGGAGGGTAGAAACCAGTCTGTGGAGGGGCAGCAGCGTGGGCTGCCTGGAAAACCCTAGAAGACTGGTAGGAGCAATGCTGGTGGTCCTCTAAGGAGCCTCCAGAGTGCATGGAATCATACAACCAATACTGGCAACAGTATTGGTGTATGATTCTGACATGTTTGATATCAAACATGCCCAGATTCGGATTTACCATTATGTAGCTGGACATAGGTAGTGAAGTGTCCAGTACACAGGTAAAATGGCTTTCCCACACTGACGGAGTCCAGGAAAATGGATCTAGAGTTCGTAGGGGCACCTCTGCTTATGCAGGGGTTCCCTCACACACAGGTACCTGCACTCTGTCCTTTGGGCTTGGTAGACCTGCCATAGGGGTGAGTTACAGTGACTTGGTGCAGTGATCTGTAGTGAAAGGGAGCATGCACCTTTTCATTCAGGCTGCAATGGCAGACTTGCAGACACATTTTGCATGGGCTCCCATGGGTGGCACAATATATGCTGCAGCCCATGGGAAACCCCTGGTGCCCCAATGCCCTGGGTACCCAAGTACCATATGCTATGGCCTTACATGGGGGCACCAGTATGCCAATTGTGGGGTTGTAGGAAGCTGGCTCAGTATGTACCATATCAAAATGATATATAGTGTGCACAGATCCCAGGGCTTCCCCAAGAGGCTTGATGGAGGCAATAATAGATAATACTAATGCTCTATTTGTGGTAGTGTGGTCGAGCAGATAGGCTTATCAGAGGGCAGTGTTAAGCATTTGTTTTACACACACAAGCAATTAGTGAAAACACACACTCAATGACTTAACTCTAGGCCAATAGGTTTTTATATAGAAAAATATTCTTTGGTTCATTTATTTTTAGAACCACAAGATTCATTTAGCAGGTAAGTGCATCAAATGAAAGGTACTTTGCATAGTAATACTTAAAACTTTGAATAGATTCAATATTATACACAGTTTTCTTTAAAATGGCAAAAAGCTATTTTAAAAGTGGACACTGCAATTTCAACAGTTCCTGGGGGAGGTCAGTGAAGTACAGTTACTGAGGTAAGTACAACACTTATGGTTTCAGTCTCCGGGGCATAGGTAGCCCACCGTTGGGGGTTCAAGGCAACCCCAAGCACCTAGCACCAGCAACATAGGGCTGGTCAGGTGCAGAGGTGAAACAGGAGCCAAAATTTACAATACCAAGGTACAGGAGTTTACTCCCTGTATTTTCTAATTCCCCCAAAAGATGGGTCTCTCAGACCAGTATTAGATCTCAGACCCTTATATCACTACATTCTATCAGAAGATTTTCACATGATCACTCTTGTTATTGCTCTTGTACAAATAGGAGACTTTATTATAGCCCTAGATCTAAAGTATGCTTATTTTCACTTTCCCATTCATCCTGCACACAGAAAATACCTAAGATTTGTTGTAGCAGGAAAACATTACTAATTCAATGTGTTACCCATTGGAGTCACAGTTGCTCCCAGAGTATTCACAAAATGCCTTACAGTAGTGGCAGCGCATCTCCGAAGAAAACAAATTCATGTTTTTCCTTATCTGGACGATTGGCTCATATAGGCCAATTCATTCTATCAGTGTCAAAAAGATATGCAAACTACAATACACCTACATTCTCTAGGGTTCACCATAAACTACCTCAAGTCTCACCTTCACCCTCTGCAAACGCAACCATACCTAGGAGCTATCCTAAATACACAATTAGGAGTAGCATTTCCCAACCAAAACAGGATCCAAGCTTTTCAAACATTAATTGCAACATTAAAACAGAACCAGACATATCTAACAGTTTCATTACAGTTCTTACTGTGTATGATGGCATCTTCTATTGCCATAGAGCCTCATGCCAGGCTTCATATGCGTCCTCTTCAAAAGTGTCTCTCTCGACAGTGGTGTCAGACACAAGGTCAAATGGAAGATCAGTGTTGTTGGACTGCCAGACTTCTCTTTCTCTCTCTCTCTCTCTCTCTCTCTCTACATTGGTGTAATACCACAAACCTGTTAAAAGGGCGGACCATTGTAGACCCTGTGCCTCAGATTACTCTCCACAGATGCCTCAAGCAATGGGTGGGGGGGAGCTCATCTCCTCAACCTAACAGTTCAGGGAATATGAGATAACACTCACGGGTCTCTTCATTACCTCGAACTGCAAGCAATATGCTTGGCAATGAAAGAATTCTTACCACAAATGCAATACAAGACAGTGTTGATATGTACAGACAATATGACTGCCATGTACTATCTTCAAAACGGGGGCGTGGGGGGGAAAGGAGGGGACAACGCACAATCTCAACAACTGTCCCAGTTAGCAGACCTGCTAAGCAGGACGTATCAACAAACACACGAGTGGGAACTCCACCCACAAGTCCTTCAACAGTACTTCACAAAGTGGGGAACACCTCAAATAGATCTGTTTGCAACAAAACAAAAAATGCCAAAACTTCACCTCCAGGTGCCCACACCGTCAGTCAAAAGCCAATGCTCTATGGATCAGTTGATCAAGGATATTTGCTTCAGCTTCCCCCCCCCACCCCCCTCCCACTCTTACTATTCCTAGTATGGAAGATAAAACAATCTTCCCTTAACATGATCTTAGTAGCCCCTACATTGGCACGCCGACCATGGTACACAACACTTCTGGAACTCTCAGTTGTTCCTCATCAAAAACCTCTGAACAGACCAGACATTCTAACACAGAAAAAGGGACACATAAGACATCCAAATCCCAAATCACTCAACCTTGCGATATGGCTCTTGAAGTCACACCACAAGAATGTATGGATATCCTAAAACAAGTATGCAAACCTACCACTAACAGTGTTATGCAGCAAAGTGGAAACATTTTGTTTGTTACTGTCAAACAAAAAACATTGACCCTCTTCAACCAAAAGTACAGGACATTGTACAATATTTATTACATTTACAAAAGGCAAAGTTAGCCTAAACATCTGTTCGTTATAGCGGCATATGTGCAAAATAGACAGCAAATTTCATTGTTTAGAATTCCAGTTATCAAAGCATTTATGGAAGGGCTAAAAAGAATAATTCCACCAAGATTTCCTTCAGCACCATCTTGGAACTTAAACATTGTACTCACAAGACTCATGGCTCCACCATTGGAGCCACTACATTCATGCCCATTACAATACCTTTCATGGATAGTAGCATTCTTAATTGTTATCACATCTCTCACGCTTGTTAGTGAACTCTAGGCACTGAACTTAGAAGAACCCTTCTTTCAGGTTCACAAAGAAAAGATTATATGAAGAATACATCCAAAATGTCTTCCAAAAGTCATTTCACAATTTCATATTAATTAAACAATAGAACTGATAGTTTTCTTCCCAAAACCAGATTCAGTAGCAGAAAGAGCTCTACATACTCTAGATGTCAAAAGAGCTCTAATATACTACATAGACAGGATAAAACATTTTAGGAAAACAAAACAACTTTTGTGTCTTTCTCACTACCACATAAAGGAGACCAGTATCTAAAACAACTATAGCAAGATGGAAAGACAATTACCTGTATCACCTAGAGCACATTCCACTAGGAAAAAATGTGCATCTATGGCTTTTCTAGGCAACATACAAATGGCAGATATCTGTAAAGCAGCAACATGGTCTACACCACACACCTTTACTAAACATTATTGTGTAGATGTCTTTGCCTGACAACAGGCAAATGTTGGATAAGCTGTACTTAAAACACTTTTTCAAACAATTGCGACCCCCTACACACTAGCCCCTGCTTTATGGAGGGACTGCTTTACAGTCTGTGCACAGCATGTGTATCTACAGCTACACATGCCATCAAATGGAAAATGTTACTTACCAGTAGACATCTGTTTGTGGCATGTAGTGCTGTAGATTCACATGCACCCTCCTACTTCCCGGAAGTGTGTACAGACTGCAATTTTATATATGTTCGATGGCATGTGTAGCTGCAGATACACATGCCATGCATATCTCTTCCGACATCTAGTGTTGGGCTCGGAGTGTTACAAGTTGTTTTTCTTCAAAGAAGTCTTTTCGGAGTCACAGGATTGAGTGACTCCTCCTCTCAGTTACAGTGTGCCTGGGCATCGACTCCATTGTTAAATTGTTTTCTTTCCACGGTCGGGTTCGGATGTGTTTTCTCTCACTCCGAGATTTCGAATCGGAAAAACCTAGGAAAACCTATTTAATCGTTGTTATGGTTTCGATCGCGTTTCCATCTAGCATCGAACCGGTAGTGCCGTCTGAATCTCAATTTTGCCCTTCGGAGCGCGTGCACCCGACTCAAGCCTAATCAGGCCAACCGCGTGGAAAGCCTGATGGATCGGACTCCATTTAAATTCTGCCCTCTGTGCCACACAAAGTTCCCATATACAGACCAACATCTGGTTTGTAATTTGTGCCTTGCTCCGGACCATTGAGAAGAAGATTGTGAAGCCTGTCGATCATTTCAATCGAAGACCTTGAGAGATCGCAGGGCCCGAAGACTAGAAATGGCGTTGAAAAGCACTGACCATCTCAACATCATGGAGGAAGAGCAAGCGCAGACAGCAGTCTCCATCCGACTATATAAAATACAATCAAAGGCCTTGGGTACACCACTGCCAGAAGGCCATGGTTTGGCCCAAAAAAAGACTGTCGGCGACTGACCTGCGGGCTCAGCACCGAAAAAAGCCACTCCTCCGTCCGTCATTCCAAACTCCCAAACAGACCAGATTTGTTAACACAAAACAAAGGTCAAATCAGGCACTCAAGCCCCAGTGCTCACAGTCTAGCGATTTGGCTCCTGAAGTCATAGAATTTGGTTACCTAAAACTTCCATCAGAATGTATGGAAGTAATTAAACAAGCACGTAAACCTACTACTAGACAATGTTACGCAAACAAATGGAAAAGATTTGTCTACTACTGTTGATCTAAAAGCACTGATCCACTCACAGCATCTATGCAAGATATTGTATGCTATTTAGTTCATTTGCAGAAATCAAATTTAACTTTTTCATCCATCAAAATCCACCTTACTGCAAAATCTGCTTATTTACAAACTATTCAACACACTTCTCTATTCAGAGGTCCTGTTATGAAAGCCTTCATGGAAGGATTAAAACACATTATTCCACCAGCTCCTTCTTGGAGTTTAAATATTGTACTTACCAGACTCATGGGCCCACCTTTTGAACCCATGCACTCTTGCCAAATTCAATTTTTGACATGGAAGGTTGCCTTCCTTGTAGCTATTAGTGACATACAAGTGTTCACTCTCGAGGAACCTTTTTTCCAAGTACACAAACATAAAGTTGTACTTAGAACAAATCAAAAATTTCTACCAAAAGTAGTATCTCCTTTTCACATCAACCAAACAGTGGAATTGCCAGTCTAATTTCCACAGCCAGACTCTGTGGCAGAAATAGCTCTTCATACTGTAGATCTCAAAAGAACTCATGTACTATATAGCCAGAACTAAAGAATTTAGAAAAAACTAAATGACTTTTTGTTGCTTTTCAACAACCACATAGAGGCAATCCTATATCAAAACAAGGATTAGCAAGATGGATTGTTAGATGCATACAAACATGCTGTATCAAAGCAAAAAGAAAACTTTTGATCACTCCTAGAGTACATTCTACAAGAAAGATGCGTCAATGGCAGTTTTAGGAAACATACCAATGGCTGATATATGTAAAGCTGCCACATGGTCAACTCCTCAAACATTTACAAAACACTACTGTGTTGATGTTTTTTCGCAGCAACAAGCTACTGTAGGTCAAGCTGTCTTAAGAACACTATTTCAAACAACTTCAACTCCTACAGGCTACTCACTGCTATTTTTGGGAGGACTAACTGCTTTGTAGTCTATGCATAGCATGTGTATCTGCAGCTACACATGCCATTGAACAGAAAATGTCACTTACCCAGTGTACATCTGTTAGTGGTATGTAGTGCTGCAGATTCACCTGCACTCCTCCCTCCTCCCTGGAAGCCTGTAGTCGTTCAAGTTTAACATTTGTACATATGTGTATATATTTACTTTTGCATGTACATCTCTTGGTATTCTTATACTCTCACTCCTTCCTTCACCCTTTGCGGGAAAACAATCTAACAATGGAGTCGATGCCCATGGATCCCGTGACTCCGAAAAGACTTCTTTGAAGAAAAACAACTTGTAACACTCTGAGCCCAACACCAAATATTGAAAGAGATAAGCATAGCATGTGAATCTGCAGCACTACATGCCACGAACAGATGGACATCTTTTATATACTACTATACTCTTTTTCACTACTTCCCTCTCCCGCCTGCAAACAAACAATCTAACAAAGAACTCTATGCCCATACACAGTATCACCGAGAGGAGTTACTCGATCCCGTGACTCAAACTTTCTTCGAACAAAAACAAGTTGTACTACTCTGAACCCTACACTAGATGGCGTGCTTATGCACAGCATGTGAATCTACAGCACTAAATGCCACAAACAGATGTCTACTGGTGAGTAACATCTTCCTTAATAATTTGTGAAATTATCCATTTGATTGCATGTGTGTCTGTATATTTCTGCCATCTATTTTTGGGTTCATAAGGTTGCAAGTTACTTTTCTCAAAAAGTCTTTCGGGTCACAAGTTGCAGTGGCTTCTCTTACTGGTAATGCGCATGGGCATCAACTTCATTGTTACATTGTTTTCGTCTGCCATATGGTCCGGTTGTGTCGAGCTCTGGATTGAGACCATTTTTCTGACTCTTTCAGTCGGGATGCTTCTCATACCATCAGTATTGTCTTTCAAACACATTTCCTATATTTTGCGTTTCAGGATCGAAGAAACTACCCATTGGATCAACGTGTTCTGACAGAGGTCCTTCGGGCCGCCATTTTCTCAGTTCCATTTCTCGAGAATGAACTTCTGATGGAACTGAATAACTTTTGTTTCTGCCCTAAGTGCCACCCAAAGTTCCCGCGAACCAACTTGCACCATGTCTGCATCCTCTGTTTGTCTTTGGGCTATAAAGAGGACTACAAGGTTTGCCAGTCTTTTCAATCTAAGAAAAACATGTGAGATCTAAGAGCCTGACGTTGGAAGATGCAGCAACAAGAGATTGAGGACACACCAGACATTTTTGGACTCCAAGACACTGTCTGAACCAGAGCAGGAGCTTCAAGTGGCCTCGGCTGCAGAGGAAGAGGCCTTCATTGAGGATTCAGACTGAGGTTGATACAGTTCTTGAGATGCAAGACCTTCCTCCATCTCAACCAACTGAGTACCAGCTCCCATGCTCCGCCTAAAGTCATCTACCACCAAAGCAAGGGCTATCAGGCTGCCACTGCTGTTGGGCCATGGCTGACAACGAAAAACGGATTCGGAAGCCTCGCCACAGAGTTCGTCTCCGAAAAACAAGCCTAAGCCAACCACTTCGGTACTGGACCAAACACCACCAGCATTGAAGAGATCGCTGCTTGCCTCAGCACCAACAGTTTTGGGTATTGAAATTTGAACGCTTCAGCTCTGAAAAGGCTGAAAGTCACCACACCTTCGGAGCCAACTACTTTTATTGAGCCTATCCACCACAAAATGAAGCAGCCCCAAGCAGTGACTCCCTTCACCTTAACTCTGTCTACTTAACACGTCGGATGACATCTTTACCTCATTTTCCACCACTGGCAAAATATCACAACAGATCAATGGGTGTTGGATAATATCCAACATGGTTACTGTCTGGAGCTCATTTACACACCTCCAAACGTTCCGTCTCGCACTCGCAAGCTTTCAGCAGAACATACCATTCTGGTCAAACAGGAAGTGCAGACCCTACCAAGCAAAGGAGCGTAAGAACCAGTTCCTCTGCACCATCAAGGAACTGGAGTGTACTCCCTATATTTTCTCATCCCCAAAAAGGATGGCTTCTTATGGCCTATTCTAAATCTCAGGCCTTTGTCTCTGCATCCTGTCAGAACATTTTCACATGACCACACTTCAGGACGTGATCCAGTAGTGAATCCTACTTCGTTTTAATGGGATAACAGGAGTTAGCTTAGCCTTTGGCTTGCAGACTTGTGCCCCCGTCACCTAGTGACTTTTTTACCTACTTAGCTTGCTCTGTCTTAGCACATTTAATTATTTATTTCTTCTAAGATGGCTGCCTTGTTTAGAGCTAGGCCACTTGTTATGGGTTACATTATCAGTGTCACCGCGCTGAGGCGTCAGGATCTAGCGCCAAAGACAAACAAACAGTAGACCTTCACACTTAGGGATTTTCCCTCTCTATACTTTCGAGGGATTGTTTATATTAATTGCCGTCCCAAGCATGTCTGTTATCTATTGTTTGGGAACACACCTACGTCAGGGGTCCTTGAAGATCTGCATAAATATATCGCACTTTAGACAGATAATCAGAGGGATTCCGACCAGAGGGCATCGCCACCATCGCTGATATCGATGCTGCAGTCGTCTTGACGCTGACCCAGTCTTCGTGTCCCTACAGAGTCTGAGATAGAGACCTCATTCCAAGGTAACAAGGGTTGGGGGCTCCTTTCATGGACATGGCATTGGCAGATTAGGTTTAACAAACCCAGCTCTCCTTTAGGGTGGAGGTTAGGTCTTATGCACTAGGGTATTTGGGAATATTACATTCCGTATGTCTTTTTCATTCATTGCAAGATGGTGGGTCTTTGTAATAATGACCAATTCTGTTACTTATATTATTCATCATCCTAATCATTGCAGCCCATGCAACTTATCGCAAATTGCAGTTATGTTGAATAAAAACTACTGAAACTTTACTGCATCTTTGTCACTAACTGCATTTGTATGAGACATGAGACATCTGTGAGAAAGGGGTAATCTCTGTTTAACCACGACACTCCCTGAGATGTCTTACTCTCGAGTCCATGCGTAAAGGCTGCCACAAATCACCTTTTACTGTGTTTCTAGTGAGCCGGTAAGGTTGGGACAACAGTTGGGACTTGTAGGAGAGACGTAGTCCCCTACAAACAAATGTACTGTCATCCTTTAACCAGCAGTCTTGCCCAGAGCAAGAGTCCAAACTACGACATGGTGCCACCAACGATGGTGTTTAGGCACTAATTTACAGATACCCCGACTATCACTGTCTCACAGACAATAGGTACCCTAAGTACCATTATACGGAGACGTCCGTGGTCTTTGGGAAAATCCTCCTCAGCTGAAAAGGTAACACCTGATTACGCTGTAGGTTGTTCGAGCTCGAACTCCTAAAAGGACTTTACTCCCCATTTTTTGGTGTTCCGTTTTTCTAAACAAAAATGGCTAACGCCATTGACATTCCTGAAAATGCTAGACAAGCACTAACACAACATTTATTAATGCATGGCCTTACAGATGGGGGCGGGGATGTAACTCTTATTATAGAAGCTAATGAAGCATACCAAACAAACATTTTACTGCTGGGTCACCTTTCCTGAGGTGGATCCAACAACACATACTTTCCACACATATGAAATTGCGAACGTACCTCAGCGGTACCGAGCATACCAGTATCATGAAATATCGCTCACATACCAAGAGCATCAGAACTGGTTTGAAGGCGCCCTACCACATGTACTACAAAGAGTGAGGGTAGGTCCCTTAAGTAACGACGGACCTACATGGCCTATGTTTGCCACTTACACACCCCACCCAGGCATACAGAATATGCCACTAGCAGATCTGCGAGATTTATGTAATAAATTAGTGACATTATATAGACGATTAGTTCAGTTCGTAATGCGAACATTGAACACATCAGTGCGTCCAGCACAGCCAGCACCTGGTGGTTACCAATTGGCTACTGGGATTAATCCGCAAACAGTAAATACTATTATGGGTAAGGTACCCGCGGAACGGGGAAAAATACCGTTCTGGATTGCCCAGAAAACTAATCAACTGGAAGCTCTTTCCCCATACGGGACCACAGGAAAAACATAGACTTCTCACAATGTGCTTGCCTTTTGTGATGGTTCCCTCGGTGGATGACTGAGCCACATGGGGTACAGTCTCCGCTGCTATATACACTACCACACATGGTAACCCTACACTTGCCAATTTACCAGAAGTGTTAAAACACATACAAAATGAGCATGGGGCAGCACCAGCCCTGGATTTGGGGATGAAACTAATGCGTAACTTTGACGCCGTATCCTCCATAATACTGAGTAACATTAAAGGGGAAGTGGTAGCACTGGCAATTCGCCAGCGTCTCTGGGAAACTCCACACCAGGAACAAGAGAGACAGCTACCGAAAATTATCTCCGATACCTGTACTAGTATAGGACGGGATAGTTTGGGAGCCAAACCAAAGAAGTTGGAATTGCAAAGCACCGCCCATAAGGAGGGTACGAAGCGGGCATAAGAGGGCACAAAGAAGCACTGGGACAAACAAAAAGACTTTAAAGAAAGAAGGAATAAGAGAGCTGATTCTCCACACCTGGAGAACTCCGAAAGGAGATATAATCTTAGAAATAGGGAGAATATTAAAACTCCAGACAGATATACTGATTCACGTCCCTCTAGTTCCTTTCAGGACGCACCGGATAGACGTTGCGAGAGAGGGGTCCGTCAAGATTGACGTCCTGAATATGTGAAAGAAAAGAAAGACTATCCTCAGTCTAACATTAAAAAAGAAGAAAAGACTCCTCAGCAAAAGCCACAGTTTAAAAAGAAGAAGGTGGCAGCACTGACAGCTAAGAATGCCAGTATACTTGAGAACACTGTTGAGGAACAAGACGTGGGCAGTGACCCTGTTAGACAGCGCGGCAGAGGTCACGATATGTTGCCAGAATCTGAAAGATCATCTGGATGCGACAGCAACTAGCGTTTTCATCGCAGTTGAAACAGCGGATGGCTGCGTACTGATTTAAAAATTCAGATTGAGGGAGACGTGGAGCGCGTTATTAGTGTGATATTTTGGGATGAACTTACTAGTGATATCCTATTGGCCGAAAGACTGGCCACCTGAACACGTCCGCAAGCTCCCGCGTGGGGAAGATGTCATTTTGCCTTCTTTCTCCGATCTTGTTCCGGAAGCAGACAAAGAAGCCTATGCTTCTGAATGGGCTTTAGCGCAAGCACCTGCGTTATACCGCAATCCTGTAGGTTGGGACAAGGAGTCGCCTTGTCATATTATTCCCGTTAGGTCAACACCCCAACCGCATCCTCAATATCCTGTTAAACATGAAGCGAAAGCTCCCGTGAAGGAAATACTCGCCCAACTTGAGTACCAGGGAGTAATTGAGCCCTGTACATCTGCAATGAATAATCCATTATTCCCCGTTGCAAAGCCAGACCATTCATATAGGATAGTAATTGATTATAGACACTTAAATAGTCATACACGTACATATGCTATTCAGAATTCGCACAGCTCTAATAAATAATATAGTGCGTAAAAAATATAAAACTACATTAGACATTACTAATGGATTCTTCTGCCAGAATTTAGCACTTGGAAGTCGGGACCTGAGCGCGTTCTCATTTGGCTCGCAGAAACGCTTTTGTTGTTTACCTCAAGGCTATAAGAATAGCCCAGGGCTATTTTCAGCCCGTGTAACGTCAATACTACACAATATCGATTCTGAGGCGTTATCCTATGTGGATGTCATATATCTCAGACAACGTCCTCGACATTCATCTTGCGAGGGTCGATCAGATCATTTTGGGATTTGTAGATCTCGGTTACAAATTACATTTTAAGATAGCTCATATCCCAGGAATAATACACTAAGAAAGGCTATCAAACGAGGGAAAGAGCCTGGCCCGCACTTTCTAGAAAAATGTGCTCAACTGCACCCTCCTAACTCGCTGAAGAAACTCCAGTCATTACTAGGTTTCTTTAATTTTGGCAGAACATACATTCCAGATTATGCACAACGGATCAAGCCACTTTATGACTTGGTTCAGCCCAAATTTTCTAGCAGGCACTGGACAATTGAACACACGCACATCATTAGGGAAATGCAGCGGGACATGCTAGAAGCTAATCACTTGCACACCTGTGACAATAAAAATAATTTGGTCATCAGAATAATAGCTGGTGCCATTGGATTTACTTATGTCACCTTTAATGAGGATGACACAGTACCCATAGCATATAAATCACATTTATACTCCAATGCTGAACAGCGTTTTGCACCTACAGAAAAGATTCTTACAGCAGTTCAGATGGCCGTCATAAAAGAGAGGCCACTTGTCCAGGGGAAATGTATTATTGTTGTCTCCCCGGTGCCGGCCTTAGAGGCTTTCACCAAAGCAAGCGTTCCTAACGCTAAAGCATTACATCCACGTTGGATTCAATGGGCAACATCTCTGACCACCACTGATGTCGATTACATTTTTGATCTAAAACTTCAGACACAAGAATTTCTTCAGTACGAACAAGAGTACCCCGCTCCTCTAAATATCTTGCCATTAGGCAACTACCATACTGTCATATGTACTGATGGTTCAGCACAACCGGCTGTAGGTACTAAACATCAATACTCGGCAGCTTGCGCAGCCGTGAGCGGAGTGATGGAAGATGGAGTTTTCCACCTTCGCAATACCTACACGCAGACCTTAGGGGACTGCACAGCCCAGTTGGCTGAGCTTAAAGCTCTTATTCTAGTGCTCGAATGTAGGAAGTTGGCTCTGTATGCACTATTTCAAAGTAAGGAATAGTATGCACAGAGTCCAAGGGTTCCCCTTAGAGGTAAGATAGTGGCAAAAAGAGATAATACTAATGCTCTATTTTGTGGTAATGTGGTCGAGCAGTAGGCTTATCAAAGGAGTAGTTGTAAAGAAATGGCTCCCTGTTGCAGTTACCCCCCACTTTTTGCCTGATACTGATGCTGACTTGACTGAGAAGAGTGCTGGGACCCTGCTAACCAGGCCCCAGCACCAGTGTTCCTTCACCTAAAATGTACCATTGTATCCACAATTGGCACACCCTGGCATTCAGATAAGTCCCTTGTAACTGGTACTTCTAGTACCAAGGGCCCTGATGCCAAGAAAGGTCTCTAAGGGCTGCAGCATGTCTTATGCCACCCTAGAGACCCCTCACTCAGCACAGACACACTGCTTACAAGCCTGTGTGTGCTAGTGAGAACAAAATGAGTAAGTCGACATGGCACTCCCCTCAGGGTGCCATGCCAGCCTCTCACTGCCTATGCAGTATAGGTAAGACACCCCTCTAGCAGGCCTTACAGCCCTAAGGCAGGGTGCACTATACCATAGGTGAGGGTACCAGTGCATGAGCATGGTACCCCTACAGTGTCTAAACAAAACCTTAGACATTGTAAGTGCAGGGTAGCCATAAGAGTATATGGTCTGGGAGTCTGTCAAACACGAACTCCACAGCACCATAATGGCTACACTGAAAACTGGGAAGTTTGGTATCAAACTTCTCAGCACAATAAATGCACACTGATGCCAGTGTACATTTGATTGTAAAATACACCACAGAGGGCACCTTAGAGGTGCCCCCTGAAACTTGACCGACTATCTGTGTAGGCTGACTAGTTTTAGCAGCCTGCCACAAACCGAGACATGTTGCTGGCCCCATGGGGAGAGTGCCTTTGTCACTCTGAGGCCAGTAACAAAGCCTGCACTGGGTGGAGATGCTAACACCTCTCCCAGGCAGGAATTGTCACACCTGGCGGTGAGCCTCAAAGGCTCACCTCCTTTGTGCCAACCCAGCAGGACACTCCAGCTAGTGGAGTTGCCCGCCCCCTCCGGCCAGGCCCCACTTTTGGCGGCAAGGCCGGAGAAAATAATGAGAAAAACAAGGAGGAGTCACTGGCCAGTCAGGACAGCCCCTAAGGTGTCCTGAGCTGAGGTGACTCTGACTTTTAGAAATCCTCCATCTTGCAGATGGAGGATTCCCCCAATAGGGTTAGGATTGTGACCCCCTCCCCTTGGGAGGAGGCACAAAGAGGGTGTACCCACCCTCAGGGCTAGTAGCCATTGGCTACTAACCCCCCAGACCTAAACACGCCCTTAAATTTAGTATTTAAGGGCTACCCTGAACCCTAGAAAATTAGATTCCTGCAACTACAAGAAGAAGGACTGCCCAGCTGAAAACCCCTGCAGCGGAAGACCAGAAGACGACAACTGCCTTGGCTCCAGAAACTCACCGGCCTGTCTCCTGCCTTCCAAAGATCCTGCTCCAGCGACGCCTTCCAAAGGGACCAGCGACCTCGACATCCTCTGAGGACTGCCCCTGCTTCGAAAAGACAAGAAACTCCCGAGGACAGCGGACCTGCTCCAAGAAAAGCTGCAACTTTGTTTCCAGTAGCTTTAAAGAACCCTGCAAGCTCCCCGCAAGAAGCGTGAGACTTGCAACACTGCACCCGGCGACCCCGACTCGGCTGGTGGCGATCCAACACCTCAGGAGGGACCCCAGGACTACTCTGATACTGTGAGTACCAAAACCTGTCCCCCCTGAGCCCCCACAGCGCCGCCTGCAGAGGGAATCCCGAGGCTTCCCCTGACCGCGACTCCTTGAACCTAAAGTCCCGACGCCTGGGAGAGACCCTGCATCCGCAGCCCCCAGGACCCGAAGGACCGGACTTTCACCGGAGAAGTGACCCCCAGGAGTCCCTCTCCCTTACCCAAGTGGAGGTTTCCCCGAGGAATCCCCCCCTTGCCTGCCTGCAGCGCTGAAGAGATCCCGAGGTCTCTCATAGACTAACATTACAAACCCGACGCTTGTTTCTACACTGCACCCGGCTGCCCCCGCGCTGCTGAGGGTGAAATTTCTGTGTGGACTTGTGTCCCCCCCGGTGCCCTACAAAACCCCCCTGGTCTGCCCTCCGAAGACGCGGGTACTTACCTGCAAGCAGACCGGAACCGGGGCACCCCCTTCTCTCCATTCTAGCCTATGCGTTTTGGGCACCACTTTGAACTCTGCACCTGACCGGCCCTGCGCTGCTGGTGTGGTGACTTTGGGGTTGCTCTGAACCCCCAACGGTGGGCTACCTTGGACCAAGGGCTGAACCCTGTAAGTGTCCTACTTACCTGGTAAAACTAACAAAAACTTACCTCCCCCAGGAACTGTGAAAATTGCACTAAGTGTCCACTTTTAAAACAGCTATTTGTCAATAACTTGAAAAGTATACATGCAATTTTGATGATTTGAAGTTCCTAAAGTACTTACCTGCAATACCTTTCGAATGAGATATTACATGTAGAATTTGAACCTGTGGTTCTTAAAATAAACTAAGAAAAGATATTTTTCTATATAAAAACCTATTGGCTGGATTTGTCTCTGAGTGTGTGTACCTCATTTATTGTCTTGTGTATGTACAACAAATGCTTAACACTACTCCTTGGATAAGCCTACTGCTCGACCACACTACCACAAAATAGAGCATTAGTATTATCTATTTTTACCACTATTTTACCTCTAAGGGGAACCCTTGGACTCTGTGCATGCTATTCCTTACTTTGAAATAGCACATACAGAGCCAACTTCCTACAGTAGTGTTAAGCATTTGTTGTACATACACACAGGCAATAAATGAGGAACACACACTCAGAGACAAATCCAGGCCAATAGGTTTTGTTATAGAAAAATATATTTTCTTAGTTTATTTTAAGAACCACAGGTTCAAATTCTACATGTAATATCTCATTTGAAAGGTATTGCAGGTAAGTACTCTAGGAACTTTGAATAATCACAATAGCGTATATACTTTTTACATAAAACACATTTAGCTGTTTTAAAAGTGGACACAGTGCAATTTTCACAGTTCCTGGGGAGGTAAAGTAATGTTCTTGCAGGTAAGTAAACCACCTACGGGGTTCAAATTGGGGTCCAAGGTAGCCCACCGTTGGGGGTTCAGAGCAACCCCAAAGTCACCACACCAGTAGCTCAGGGCCGGTCAGGTGCAGAGTTCAAAGTGGTGCCCAAAACACATAGGCTTCAATGGAGAAGGGGGTGCCCCGGTTCCAGTCTGCCATCAGGTAAGTACCCGCGTATTTGGAGGGCAGACCAGGGGGGTTTTGTAGGGCACCGGGGGGGACACAAGTCCACACAGAAAGTACACCCTCAGCAGCGCAGGGGCGGCCGGGTGCAGTGTGCAAACAAGCATCGGGTTCGCAATAGGATTCAATGGGAGACCAAGGGGTCTCTTCAGCGGTGCAGGCAGGCAAGGGGGGGGGCTCCTCGGGGTAGCCACCACCTGGGCAAGGGAGAGGGCCTCCTGGGGGGTCACTCCTGCACTGAAGTTCCGATCCTTCAGGTGCTGGGGGCTGCGGGTGCAGGGTCTTTTCCAGCCATCGGGATTTTAGAGTCAGGCAGTCGCGGTCAGGGGGAGCCTCGGGATTCCCTCTGCAGGCGTCGCTGTGGGGACTCAGGGGGGGGCAACTTTGGTTACTCACAGTCTCGGAGTCGCCGGAGGGTCCTCCCTGAGGTGTTGTTTCTCCACCAGTCGAGTCGGGTCGCCGGGTGCAGTGTTGCAAGTCTCATGCTTCTTGCGGGGATTGCAGGGGTCTTTAAATCTGCTCCTCTGGATACAAAGTTGCAGTCTTTGTTGAACAGGGCCGCTGTTCTCTGGAGTTTCTTGGTCTCTTGGAAGCAGGGCAGTCCTCTGAGGATTCAGAGGTCGCTGGTCCTGGATAAAGCGTCGCTGGAGCAGTTTTCTTTAGAAGGCAGGAGACAGGCCGGTAGGACTGGGGCCAAAGCAGTTGGTGTCTTCTTTCTTCTTCTGCAGGGGTTTTCAGCTCAGCAGTCCTCTTCTTCTGTAAGTTGCAGGAATCTAAATTCTTAGGTTCAGGGAAGCCCTTAAATACTAAATTTAAGGGTGTGTTTAGGTCTGGGGGGTTTGTAGCCAATGGCTACTAGCCCTGAGGGTGGGTACACCCTCTTTGTGCCTCCTCCCAAGGGGAGGGGGTCACATTCCTATCCCTATTGGGGGAATCCTCCATCTGCAAGATGGAGGATTTCTAAAAGTTAGTCACTTCAGCTCAGGACACCTTAGGGGCTGTCCTGACTGGCCAGTGACTCCTCCTTGTTGTTCTCATTATCTCCTCTGGCCTTGCCGCCAAAAGTGGGGCCGTGGCCGGAGGGGGCGGGCAACTCCACTAGCTGGAGTGCCCTGCGGTGCTGGAACAAAGGGGGTAAGCCTTTGAGGCTCACCGCCAGGTGTTACAGCTCCTGCCTGGGGGAGGTGATAGCATCTCCACCCAGTGCAGGCTTTGTTACAGGCCACAGAGTGACAAAGGCACTCTCCCCGTGTGGCCAGCAACATGTCTCGAGTGTGGCAGGCTGCTAGAACCAGTCAGCCTACACGGGTAGTTGGATTAGGTTTCAGGGGGCACCTCTAAGGTGCCCTCGGGGTGTATTTTACAATAAAATGTACACTGGCATCAGTGTGCATTTATTGTGCTGAGAAGTTTGATACCAAACTTCCCAGTTTTCAGTGTAGCCATTATGGTGCTGTGGAGTCCGTGTTTGACAGACTCCCAGACCATATACTCTTATGGCTACCCTGCACTTACAATGTCTAAGGTTTGGCTTAGACACTGTAGGGGCACAGTGCTCATGCACTGGTGCCCTCACCTATGGTATAGTGCACCCTGCCTTAGGGCTGTAAGGCCTACTAGAGGGGTGACTTATCTATACTGCATAGGCAGTGTGAGGTTGGCATGGCACCCTGAGGGGAGTGCCATGTCGACTTACTCGTTTTGTTCTCACCAGCACACACAAGCTGGCAAGCAGTGTGTCTGTGCTGAGTGAGGGGTCCCCAGGGTGGCATAAGATATGCTGCAGCCCTTAGAGACCTTCCCTGGCATCAGGGCCCTTGGTACCAGGGGTACTAGTTACAAGGGACTTACCTGGATGCCAGGGTGTGCCAATTGTGGAATCAAAAGTACAGGTTATGGAAAGAACACTGGTGCTGGGGCCTGGTTAGCAGGCCTCAGCACACTTTCAATTCAAAACATAGCATCAGCAAAGGCAAAATGTCAGGGGGTAACCATGCCAAGGAGGCATTTCCTTATATCGAACATACTGAGCCAGGCTGCCAGACTTTAATGGTCTGTGACTCTTATTACTGCGTCCAGTCATACAATGACTATCTCAATCATTGGAAACTGAACAGGTTTAGAGATTCTAAAGGGAACACCATTAAACACAAAATACTGTGGTGGAGGGTGGCTGATCTTAAGGATAAGCTGCAGTGTGTCCATGTAGTACATACATTGGGACACCAACGTGTAGGAGTACACGTTGCTGGTAATACTTTGGCTGATGAAGCGCCCAAAGCAGCAGTAGCTACGGCTTCTGTGGCTGCAGTGACTCGTTCTCAGACGAGATTGGATAATGAAATATTGATTGCCGTTAAACCTTCAGCTGCAGGCAAGTCCTTTCCTAAAGGATACCCTACAAACTATACTTACCCTATCAGTGCGCATAATGTTGCTTACACATCAATTCCTGGGGTTGGAGATCGAGTGATTCCCAATGAAGACCAGAGATTAGATCTAATTAAAGCAGCACATGAGGGTGTTGCTTCTGCACATGCTGGTGTACAGGCCACAATAACACTTCTACAGAAACGCTTCTGGTGGCCTGGTCTATGTAGACGAACAAAGCAGTATGTCCGTTGCTGTGACATTTGCCAGCAGAGTGAGGGTTCTAATATCAAACGCCCGCCGCAGACATCCCTCTTAGTGTCCAACAAGCCACTACAGTGTGTGTACCTGGACCATTGTGGTCCCTTACAGCTTGATGGTGCATACAAATACATTTTAGTCACTGTAGATTCTTGTTCTAGATTCCTGTGGGTATGGCCACAGCGGTCGGCTGATGCCCGGACTGTTATAAAAGGCTTGCTGATCTTTATCAGTACAAATGCGGTTGCAGCATTCCATTCGGACCAGGGTCCTGCATTTGCCTCTAAGGCATCTGAATGCCTTAGAGGCAAATGCTGGGCCCTGGTCTGAATGGGACACCATGGGGACGATGGGTGTTGAACTCCATTACTCCTCACCATACCATCCCGAGGGAAATTCGTCGTGGAGAGGCGGAATCGTGATCTAAAGCAGTCCTTAACAGCTCAAGTATTCGGTTCAGGCCGCAGTTGGTTACATCACCCATATGGGGTCCAGAGGGCACTGAATAATCTGCCAAGACGGTCCTTGGGGGGACGCACTCCATATGAGGTTCTCTTTGGGATACCTATGTATGTCCCAGATCTTGATGCCCCTGGTATGGTGGCAGCAGAAACACCATTTGACATAAATGAATGTCTCACTGTTTTACAGGAGCTTCAGCAATTTCGTGATGATAAATCATCTGCAAGTGCTGCCACCTTAGGAATAAGGGACTTAGCGAAAACTTCGACTGGCTGGATTCCTAAAGTTGGGGATCTGGTTAGTGAGAAGATTGCAGTGAAGAAAGAATTCGGTCCATCATACAGAGGACCTGTACCGGTCTTGGGAATAAAAGGCACCAGGACACTTATCTTACCACCACTGTCTGGTTCTAAAACGAACAGATTCATCTCCATTGATGACATCAAACTACACTATGTGGCCGATCCTTCACAGTAGACCAAGAGGTCCCTTGGGTGGTTCCCGATCCCCTCTCACTACCCAACAGGACATACGTCTACATAGTAGGATGAACATCACTGCTACAGACTATGCAACAATGTCAGCTGCTGTTCCAGACACCTCCTGCGGAAAATGAACTCTTGTTGGTTCCAGGCACTTCTTCAGTGACCACCCCGGTTCAAGATCTAGCTGTTTTTACACAAACACATCACAGACTAACGACCCTGTCTGTCAAGAGCCCCCACGTGAAGTGGACCAAAGTATGGATGGTGCACCGGCTCCCGTGTTTGCAGAGACTGCCTCTGGCTATTTCGTTGACATTGATGATTTTTCTTCAGACTCATCCACTACTGTGGTTGGCAATGTTTCCAAAAGTAGTAAGCTGTATCAATGGCTTAAAAACAACTATTTGAGATACCCATGGAACTACTTATGGTTCTGTTTGAAATTTTTTGCATTATTTTTATGGATTGTTGTATTATTATTTTTTTGTGCTGTTTTCATGTTACTTATAAATGGTCATTATATTCCTGATCGCTCCTCTGTGGAGCCTGTTAATGAAGTTTTAACACCACATCATTCTTCACATAAGGTCCGGAGAAATTTGTCCCCCGTAAATATTACAGCAATACCGATTTCTGATGGGATTGTGTGGGACAAAGTTCCATTCGATATATACGGGCCTACGGAAATTATTCAAATACCATATGTGTTCAGAATTTCGATGACCAATGTAATTACACCTGATGTTGTCTCTGATGATTGGGATGTCCAAACAGTTGATTCCATGCTAACTGAGTTGAAGGACTATTCCGCTTTTGAAAGTGATGATGGATATGAATATACAATTAATTATGGGGAAATGTTCTGCTATAACAATTGGGGACATTACTACCTACACCGTGCCACTAGATATAGGCCAGTATTAAACTACACACAGTGGGAACACTGTTCTACACCACTGGTGGGGAGCCAAAAGTACTATAGTGATAAATTGACATACTTTTCTGGGCATGATACAAAAAAAGGAGTCGTCGTATTATTTTAAAATACCTCCGGCACAAATTAGGAAAATTTTGCTAACTGATACAAAACTGATTTACTCAGATCCTTTCGTTTCCCGGCTCGCAGTTGAAGGTTATGAATACTGGAAGAGCACTATTGATTTGAAAAGTGTATGGGGAACACGAGATTGGCAGATACAGGGTAGGGAGGCTTTATTCCGAGCATGCCTGATTCCTGTACAAATGATTTTCTTAAATAACACAATTCAGCAGACGTCTTGTCTGGGGTTAGCAAAAATAAGACTTGAATACGCCCAGTACCCCACCACGGCAAAGTTTTAAAGATTGGCAGTACTTCCTCAATATCACAGAGGACAAACTAGATGCAATGGTTAAGGCTGGTACTTAGAATTCCTCACTTTCCAGTCCCGACGGGTGGTTAATATGGCCCACCAACACTGAGTGTCTAGCGTGTTTTTTTAACTCTTCAGGGGTTTTTTCAATTAACAGGCCAGACCCTCGCTTTATATCGGGTCAACATACAGGTATAGTTACGACATACAGTGTGGGTAAGCTGTGCCAGCAATGGGTACTGACCAACACATTAGCCGCAGTTAAACATCTGAACACTCTTTCTGAAGATATAGACTTGCAGGATTTTCTGCTGAGTCCTAGGAAACAGCGTTCAAAAAGGTTTTCATATGCTATGTACAATGAAATTTGGAAACTTTCCCAAATCGAGGCAGCTGCACGTTTAAGGCAATTGGATAGAGAAAATTTAGAAAAAGCATTAGCTGTTGTCGATAACGGCATGAATACACTGTCCAACAGGATTTATTCACTGTCAAATATAGTATCGTCTGCTATTGATATCACTCAGACAGACCTGTCCCAGTTATATCATGGGCAAACGCTGCGGTCCATCATGCAGCTGGGTTGGACATTACAGACACTGAAAAGTGGCCGCATTCCATGGAAGTATATTAACGGGAGTGACTTCACTGCTTTTAATTTCTCCAAGGAACAACAGACAATGGCTAAAAGGGAGGCTAGTTTCACCATGCTTCGCGTAGAAAGGTTAGATAAGTTGCCCTTCACGGTAGCAGAGAGTCCTTCAACTATCTGGCTCTTACATGGCATTATTAACTTGCCGATTTCAACCTTTCGTTTCTCGAACTGCCTGAAACATCTTGCAGTAGGATGGTACGAGCAACTAGGAGATAGCTATATTAAGGAAGAGTGGGAGTTGCCCTTTGACTACAGATGTCTGAACAGCGAAACAGAGGTCTTTCTTAGCGGAAGCGAATGTGAGACTGCTGTTCGTCATTCGATGGTATGTAAGCAGGTGTCTCTTCACGGTCTTTACAATGCGGGGGTCGCAAATTTGGCCTGCTTGTTGAGGGGTACTCCCGTCCCTTTGATTCGCCCGGTATTTCATGTACTTTCCAATGGAAGTTATGTGGTACTGAACAATCAAAGTTGTTGCGGCATGCGACCAGGAATTGCCTACACAGTCTCGGTCTCGAAAGTCGTTACGTGTTGTGGACATGTTTTGTTTCCCCCCACACAAGAGATAAAAGTATCTGACATGTGGCCCCACATAGATACTATTAATGTGAACTATGACAAGCTGAGCAGGCTAACGGCGCTATTGTTTAAAAAACAGGTCGCCTTGACATCCGCAAAGGAGACGTATGCTCTCCAGATTGCGAGATCATCAGCAGAGATACAATCCCTATTAAATACCAACTTCCCCAAGCACTTTGGAGAGCTGGTATCCAGAATATTCAATGCTTCAAGTACTACTGGGATTGTTCTTCTTTAAGGCTGTCGGGTCTGGTTTTGTATCCATTTTCCAGACTGTCTTCGGAGTCATCACGTCAGCCATCCACTCGCTCTTTTCAAGTGTGTTTGGTGGCTTTCCAATCACTTTGGCTTTGATTGGCGGACTACTACTGCTATTTCTTCTGATTTGCAGTGCTTGTTTCTTTCCAGCAACGTAGAGCAATGGCGCCGCTCCCACCATCTCCACTGTGCCGTGGGCGCATCGTTCGGATCTTCGGTGCACCCTTGCTAGTGGAGTTGGAGCACGACTGGTCGTTGTCATTCCGGCCCCTTCTCTGGTGCGTACAACCAGTCTTCCGTTGCATATGGTGTCTCTTTGAACATCTGCCTGTGGTCTGTCTTGCTGTTGCACCGACATCTCCTGTGGACCACGCACTGCTGATGTCCCCGATGAGGGTTCATACACAGTCATGCCCCTTGAGACTGAGGTCCGTGAGGCCACCTATGAGCCTTCCGTTTTGAGATCTACCGCAGATGAGGGCACCGCAACTGATAACGTTGCACCAGGAACTACTGCTCACTACTGCTCTGTGGATCCGTTTGTCCGCCCTGAACTCGATTTTACCTCCGATGATGTTGACTCATTTTTGAGGTCCTTGGTTGGTGACTTCGATAACACTTTTCAAGATCATGCGTAGAGCACATAATTTGATGATTTGATTTGCCATTCCCGTTTTCAAATTGTACACTTCAATTAACTTGCTTTGGCACGCTGTGCTTGTCATGGTTGACATTAACAGCTCTGTATGTGTTTTAGTGACATTGTTTTTATTATCTTTTTAATAAATTTTAAAGGTTTTTTAGCTGATTTTTTTAAATGCTTTTAGCTTTTAGTTCAGAGCAATTTTAGCGTTTGGGTTCCTATACCTTCGTCATACCTGTAACGGCAATGGGGAGGGTGTAGTGAATCCTACTTCGTTTTAATGGGATAACAGGAGTTAGCTTAGCCTTTGGCTTGCAGACTCGTGCCCCCGTCACCTAGTGACTTTTAACCTACTTAGCTTACTCTGTCTTAGCACATTTGATTATTTATTTCTTCTAAGATGGCTGCCTTGTTTAGAGTTAGGCCACTTGTTATGACCTACATTATCAGTGTCACCGTGCTAATGCGTCAAGATATTGCACCAAAGACAAACAAACAGTAGGTCTTCACACTTAGGGAATTTCCCTCTCCATACTTTCGAGGGATAATTGACGTCCCAAGCATGTCTGTTATCTATTGTTTGGGAACACAGCTACGTCAGGGGTCCTTGAAAATCTGTATAAATACATGGCACTTTAGACAGATAGTCAGAGGGATTCAGACCAGAGGGCATCACCACCATCGCTGATATCGATGCTGCAGTCGTCTTGACGCTGACCCAGTCTTCGTGTCCCTACGGAGTCTGAGATCAAGACCTCATTCCAAGGTAACGAGGGTTGGGGGCTCCTTTTGTGGACATGGCAATGGCAGATTAGGTTTTACAAACCCAGCTCTCCTTTAGGTAGGAGGTTAGGTCTTACGCACTAGGGTATTGGGGCATATTACATTCCGTATGTCTTTTTCATGCATTGCAAGATGGTGGGGGTCTTTGTAATAATGACTCTTGTCTTCACAATTCTGTTACTTGCATTATTCGTTATCCTAATCATTGCAGCCCATGCAACTTATCGCAAATTGCAGTTATGTTGAAATAAAAACTATTGAAACTTTACTGCATCTTTGTCATTGCCTGCGTTGGTATGAGACATGATACATCTGTGAGAAAGGGGTAATCTCCGTTTAACCACGACACTCCATGAGATGTCTTACTCTTGAGTCCATGCTTAAAGGCTGCCAAAAAAATCACCTTTTATTATTGTTTCTGGTGAGGTACTGCTAGCGAGCCGGTAAGGTTGGGACAACAGTTGCGACTTGTTGTAGGAGCGACGTAATCACCTACAAACAAAAGTACTGTCATCCTTTAACCAGCAGTCTTGCCCAGAGCAAGAGTCCAAACTACGACAATCCCACTGCTTCAACAAGGTGACTTTCTCTCAGCACTAGATCAAAGGACACCTACTTTCACATTCCTATACATCCATCACATCACAAATATCTCTTATTTGTGATAGCAGGACAACAACTGTCCCAAGAGTTGTCTCAAAATGCCTGACACTTGCGCAGACAAAATATCCACATCTTCTCATATCTGGGCGATCAAAGCCAGTACCCTCACACAATGTCTGCACCACACACGTCACCATAGACTTGCTTCATTATTTAGGTTTCACTATCAGTTTTCAAAAGTGGCACCTGAATCCTATTTAGATCCAGCCCTATCTAGGGGCCATTCTGAACATGCAACCAAGACTAGCCTATCCCAATGCAGCAAGGATACAAAACTTTCAGACACAACTCTCCCATTTACCCTCCAGTCACCAAGGCACAGTAAAATGTCAGACTTCTGGGCATGAATGGCCTCTTGCATTGCCATCGTGCCACATTCCCATATTCATATGAGTCTGTTGCAGGTATGTCTAGCACGCCAATAGTCTCTGGCACAGTGTCATCTAGAAGGTCTAGTGTTGATAAACAGCCCCATCCCTCACTCTGCAGTGGTGGAACAAAACCAGTCTCTTGAAGGGGCCGCCTTTCCTTGACCCATGTTCCACTGATCATTCTGACATCAGACAGGGTGGGGCGCTTACCTTCCAGGGTCTCTGGGATCCCACACATCATTCATTGCACATCAGTTACCTAGAGCTTGGAGCTGTTCACCTGGCGCTCAAAGCGTTCATAGTTCACCTAATTAGCAAGGTAGTCCTCATACGCACAGACATTACAACCAAGTATAATGTGCTGCAGAAACAGGGGGAGGGGTGGCACATTCCCCACATTTACCTGCTAGCGGAACACCTCCCAGGAACCCACAACAGCTTTGCCAACGTCTTCAGCAGTATGCAGCAATATGTCCACAAATGAAAACTCCATCCTTGATTCCTGCTTCCCTACTTCCAAAAATGGGCGGTTTCCAGACATAGACTTATTTGCAACAAAAGAAGACACAGAATGCCAACACTTAGCCTTTAGGTTCCCACACCCTCAGTCCAAGGGCGCAATGCTCTATGGATGAACTGGTCAATGATTCTTGCCTATGCTTTTCCACCACCCTCCCTCCTTCCGTTTCTGGTTTGGAAATGCAGGAAACTTGATACTATTGACCCCTACATGAGCTGGACAGCCATGGTTCACTACTCTGTTAGAGATATCAGTTACTCACGAGAAGCTTTCCCTCAACCCGGACCTTCTCACTCAGAACCATGGTAAAAATCAGGCACCTAAATTCTAAGGAATTGAACCTTGCGATAAGGCTCCTTAAAGTCTGACTGGATACCTTAAACTTCGTCAATGCATCAATGCAGGGTATTATTTTATATCTTCTTAATTTGTAGAAACTAAACTTAGCATACATCCATAAAGTTACATCTAGCAGCTATAACTGCTTACATTTGAAACTTGCATTAGACTTTCATTTTCAAAGTCCCAGTTATTAAGGCTTTTATGGAAGGATTCTGCCAAGGGTAACCCCATTATCTTCTTGGAACCTTAACATTGTACTCACTAGACTCTTGGGCCCACCATTTTAATTTCTGCATTCATGTCCTTTACAATTTATGTCTTGGAAAGTGGAATTTTAAGTTTCAGTCACTTCCCTTAGATGTGTAAGTGAGCTCCAGGCCTTAACTTTTCAAGAACCCTTTTTCCAAGGATAAAGTAGTTCTTTAACCACTCCAACATTTTACCAAAAGTGGTATGTTCCACATTAATAGAACTAAAACATTTAGGAAAACTAAACAACTTTGTGTTGCCTTTTCCCCTCCACACAAACTCAACCCTATTACTAAATCCAGTATAGCAAGATAAATTGTTAAATGTATCCAAACTTGTTATGCTAAAGCCAAAAGACCACTACCTATTCCTCCTAGAGCACACCCCACTTGTCAAAAAAAAAAAGGGAGCACCAATGTCCTTTTCAGGTAACCTTTCCATTGCTGACATATGTAGGGCAGCTATAAACCATCACTAAACATTGTGTAGATATTTTAGTATGACAGTAAGCTAACATAGGTCATGCAATGCTACGTGCACTATTTCAGACCACTGCAGCACCCACAGGTTAGCCACTGCTTTGGGGAGGCACTGCTTTACAGTCTATGCAGAGCTTGTGTATCTACAGCAACACAAGCCATCAAACAGAAAATGTTGGTTACCTAGTAAGCATGTGTTTGTGCCATGTAGTGCTGTAGATTCACATGCACCCACCCGCCTCCCCTGATAATTGTGGTCATTGCAGTCTTTTCTATACATTCATATGCATGATCATCTTCTCTTTCTCACTCATACTCTAACTCCATTCTTACCTGCCTGCAGGAAAACAAACCTCCCGGGTCTCTAGGAGTACCTCATCCAAACCCTAAGAAGTAGAGGTGATTTCTCGCAGCCTAGCAAATGGACTTTGGAGACCTCTCAGAAGTTGTATTGTAACCAATCTTACCCCTTTTCTCTTGTTAGAAATAAGTCTCTTACACACACGTGCACGCACACAGGCAATGAAGAAGATGCAGGACAGTTCTCAGTATGTTTATTGAAAAGACTGCAATCTACGATAAAATGCATGTGCTGCAATGATTGACAATGAGAAATAACTGAAGCAGAGTGGTGAGGATAAATGTTAAAGATTGACACACCCAACAAATTGCAATAACCTAATCCATGAGCGGGGCCCCAACCCTGTTAAATTGAGATGAGATCCCGTAGTCTCCGGATCAGGAATCGTAGAAAAGCAAGGCTGAGATTCGCTGCAAAGCGATGTGGAGTCTAGATGGTGAGTCCTGGTGGAACCACCTCTAATGACCTCATGTGAGGTGTTTTTATAGGGCACATGTTATTGTGTGTGCCGGAATCCTGACACAAGCATACCTAAACATCAAATTGTGTATGCAAACTTGTCGGCAATTGCATAACAATTACCTGGCATGTTCGCATTTTGTTCTTGTTAATGTAAAACAAAAGGAGCATGATTATATTACCAACGTACATCACTGGTAATGACGCTTTCTCAGAATAACACTGATCAGGAAAATTAAAACATTTCTTTATAATGCACGCATCTGCAAACAGTGCTAAAAGGAAATAATTAAATAGAATAAAACAGCAGGAAAATAGGTCAAAGGAGATCAGGTAAAAAGGGCAACAGATCTGCTAGTTAAAGGCTAAGCTATCCCCTGTGCCCAGGCCAGGAATAAAATGAATCTATAGGAAATTGTCTCTGTATATACTATTTCAAACTAAGAAATGGTGTGCACAGAGTTCAAGGGTTCCCCTTAGAGGTAAGATAGTGGGAAAAGCAGATAATTCTAATGCTCTATTTTGTGGTAGTATGGTCGAGCAGTAGGCTTATCAGAGGGTAGTTTTAAGCATTTGTTGTACACACACAGGCAATAAATGAGGAACACACACTCAAAGACTTACTCCAGGCCAATAGGTTTTTATATTGAAAAATATATTTTCTTAGTTTATTTTAAGAACCACAGGTTCAGGATTTACAATTAATACTTTAAATGTAAGGTACTTCACTTAGATACTTTAGGAACTTTGAATGAAAACAACATCATGTACAGTCTTTGTAAAAATGGCAATAAGCTATTTTCATAGTGGACACAGTGCACAAATCAACAGTTCCTGGGGGAGGTAAGTAAAGGTTAGTTTTGAAGGTAAGTAAAACATGAAGTCTCAAGTTTGGGGCATAGGCAGCCCACCTTTGGGGGTTCAAGGCAACCCCAAAGTTACCACACCAGCAGCTCAGGGCCGGTCAGGTGCAGATGTCAAGGAGGTGCCCAAAACACATAGGCGCCTATGGGGAACACGGGTGCTCCGGTTCCGGCCTGCCAGCAGGTAAGTACCTGCGTCCTCGGGGGGGCAGACCAGGGGGGTTTGGTAGAGCACCGGGGGGGGGGGGGGGACACGAGAAGGGACACAAAGTACACTCTCAGAGGCACAGGGGTGGCCGGGTGCAGTGCGCAAAGCAGGCGTCGGGTTTCAGGTAGGAAACAGTGGAGGGGACCTGGGGTCACTAGCGTTGCAGGCTGGCACAGGGGGGGCTTCACAGGACAGCCACCACCTGAGCTAGGCAGAAGGTCGCCTGGGAGTTGCTCCTGCACTGAGGTTCGGTTCCTTCAGGTCCTGGGGGCTGCGGGTGCAGTGTTGGTTTCAGGCGTCTGGTCCCTTGTTACAGGCAGTTGCGGTCACGGGGAGCCTCTGGATTCTCTCTGCAGGCGTCGCTGTGGATGCTCAGGGGGGTCGTCTCTGGTTACTCACGGGCTCGCAGTCACCGGGGAGTCCTCCCTGAGTTGGTTTTCTGCAGGTCGAGCCGGGGGCGTCGGGTGCAGAGTGTAGAGTCTCACACTTCCGGCGGGAAATGTGAAGTCTTTGGAAGTTGCTTCTTTGTTGCAAAAAAGTGGCTGGTTTTGAACAGGGCCGCTGTTCATGGCAGTTTCTTGGTCCTGTAGTCCAGGGCAGTCCTCTAAGGCTTCAGAGGTCTCTGGTCCCTGTCGGATGCGTTGCTGGAGCAGGTTTTCCAAGTTGGAGACAGGCCGGTAGGGCTGGGGCCAAATCAGTTGTCGTCTTCCTCCTTCTCTGCAGGCTTGTAGGTCAGCAGTCCTTCTTTCTTCAGGTTGCAGGAATCTAGTTCCCTAGGTTCTGGAGAGCCCCTAAATACTGAATTTAGGGGGGGTGTTTAGGTCTGGGAGGGCAGTAGCCAATGGCTACTGTCCTTGAGGGTGGCTACACCCTCTTTGTGCCTCCTCCCTGAGGGTAGTGGGGCACTTCCCTATTCCTATTGGGGGAATCCTCCAAAATCAAGATGGAGGATTTCTAAAGGCAGGGGTCACCTCAGCTCAGGACACCTTAGGGGCTGTCCTGACTGGTGGGTGACTCCTCCTTGTTTTTCTCATTATCTCCCCTGGACTTGCTGCCAAAAGTGGGGGCTGTGTCCAGGGGGCGGGCATCTCCACTAGCTGGAGTGCCCTGGAGCATTGTAACACGAAGCTTGAGCCTTTGAGGCTCACTGCTAGGTGTTACAGTTCCTGCAGGGGGAGGTGTTAAGCATCTCCACCCAGTGCAGGCTTTGTTTCTGGCCTCAGAGAGCACAAAGGCTCTCACCTCGGGGGGGGGGGTCAGAAACTCATCTCTCAGCAGCAGGCTGGCACAGACCAGTCAGCCCTGCACTGAAGGATTGGGTAAAATACAGGGGGGCATCTATAAGATGCCCTCTGTGTGCTTTTTTTAAATAAATCCAACACTGGCATCAGTGTGGGTTTATTATTCTGAGAAGTTTGATACCAAACTTCCCAGTATTCGGTTTAGCCATTATGGAGCTGCGGAGTTCGTTTTTGACAAACTCCCAGACCATATACCTAATATGGCCACACAGTACTTACAATGTCTAAGAATGGACTTAGACACTGTAGGGACATATTGCTCATGCAGCTATGCCCTCACCTGTGGTATAGTGCACCCTGCCTTAGGGTTGTAAGGCCTGCTTGAGGGGTGACTTACCTATGCCACTGGCAGTACTTTGTGTGCGTGGCACCCTGAGGGGGATGCCATGTCGACTTTGCCTTTTTCTCCCCACCAACACACACAATCTGCAATGGCAGTGTGCATGGGTTAGGTGAGGGGTCCTTAATGGTGGCACAACACATGCTGCAGCCCTTAGAAACCTTCCCTGGCCACAGGGCCCTTGGTACCACTGGTACCTTTTACAAAGGACTCATCTGTGTGCCAGAGGTGTGCCAATTGTTGAAACAATGGTACATTTTAGGTAAAAGAACACTGGTGCTGGGACCTGGTTAGCTGGGTCCCAGCACACTTCACAGTCAAGTCAGCATCAGGCACAAAGTTGGGGGTAACTGCAACAGGGAGCCATTTTCGTACAGGATCTGCAACAATATTTTGAATAGGCATATGCCCAATTGGCATAAGCTAACTTACCTATAAGTCCTTAGTATGCAGCACCCATGGCATGTAAGTTAGGAGGTCACCCCAGGGATTACAGTACTGTTTGTGCCACCCTGGGTGTGACACAGGTAAAACAAGTCTCTGAGTCTGCCATTGCAGATTGGATGAGCATTTTTAAACTGCTAGCCTGACTTGCCATTTAAGGCAATGGCAACGCAAAACCTCCTCCCTGCAATGTGTACGTTTCCTCTATGGCAGGTCTACCAAGCCCTAAGAGAGGGTGCAACGTATCGTCCAGCCAGAACATGTATTTTATAAGTTCTGACTGTAAAAATGTGGCACTGTCATTTTTACAGTGGAAAAGTTTGGTTGCCCCATTGGCGATTGCAGGGTTACACTTTGACCCTTGGCTGTGCCAACTTCTGAGCGGTGCAACCTAAGTTGATACTCCAAGGTATCAAACAACTTGTTACATTAAGTTTTCTTGGTCCTCAAGCCAAAATTTTATATAACTTGTTGCAGTATGCAACCTTAATAAAGTTGCCATTGTGTTCCCTTTAGCCTCCTACGCCCTTAACGGTTGCACATGGGGGTTTTGCCTCAAATAGGTCCAACAAAGTGCCGAAATACCAGTACATAAGTAGTGTAGTAGTAGTAGTAGGTGGTGGTAGACCTTGAGGTATTGCAGAGCCATATACAAGTTACCCTTCCCCTCTTGTCTAATTTATAGAGCTTGTCACAGAATGCTGTATCTTCTTTATCACCAAAAATTGTTAATGGTTATTAGTTGGATTGCACAGTAACACTTGGGTATGTCTGTCATACCCTATCCCCCTTCAGAAACTGGCTGCATTTATCAAAATCTACCCTAGAGTATTTAGTAGCCCAAGTAATGGCTACAGCATATGATCTGTGTATCGAGGTGTTGACCTGGGATCTCATGCAAGTAAGTTTGGATGACCTAGTGACACTTTAGCAGTATATAAAATGATTGTCCTGCCAGTCTTCCAGACTCATTAAGCAACACATTGTTTCAGTTCTGAGTGCACGTATGCATTTCATCTGTAGAGGTTCTACATTTAACTCCACACAACATGAGGGGCTAAGCTGCAAGCGTAAAGATATTTTGTTTCTACGTTAATTGTGACCTGTATATTACCCTATTGATGATCTGCTGGATTGCAGTAAATTAGGACTGTCAACTTGATTCTAATTTAAGTAGAGAATTGAAGCCTGGCCATTTGAATCCACATAGCTCAGTCTCTGCCCTGTCCAACTAGGGCAGTGCATAAACTAAGCAGGTCATCTGAGTACAGGGAAAGACTATCTTCAATATCCCCTGCTCACTCGCCTCTGTATTCAAATTGCCAACAAGCAAGGGGAGAAAGAAGCAGCCAGTGGGCAGTCATATAGTAAACTAACATTGAGAGGAAGTGTAGTCCAATGTTTAACTGTGTAAGTACCTGTTGCAAGAATTCCCCAGTCCTGGGTGTCAAATGCCTTCTCGAAATCTGAGTGTAAGTACGCTCAGACCTGAGTTCATGTCTCCATGCCAGTGCAGAATACACTTGTCTGATGCAGTTTCTAGTCCCCACCCACAACTGGCATACACCTATTCAGATCATGTTGCACAACTCCGGAGATCGTGCTCGCTAATACCTTGGTGATGACCTTGGCTTCCATGTTAATCAGTGAAATTGGTCTGTATGATTTGCAGAGCTCTGGCTGTTTTTCAGGTTTAAGCAGTACTCTTAGTGTGGCCAGTTGTAAGTCCTCTGGCAAAGGGTCAGTCGATCGAACCTCCTTTCACATTGGAGATGAGGTGGTATACGGGAAGCAAAATACCTAAAGAATTCCACTGGAAAACAATTTGGGCCTGCAATCTCACTGGTTTGCATGTTGAGTGATGCTGACCGGAGATTCTCCTTACAGAGCAGGATTCAAGCACTTCCTTATCGTCATCCAGTATCCTGGGAAGTGGGAGATGACTTATCAAGGGTAACAACCTCTGTGCCCAGCATTGGTGTTTCTTCATACAGAGTCGGTAATGACTCACAAAGGTTTTAGCTATCAGTTTTTAAAATCTCATGGTTATTGCAGACCCCCAGGTATGTCCTGGAGCAATTGTTCCTCTGCACTAATAAGTAAAGCAATTTAACACATTTGTCCCCTAATTAATTTATTAACCAGAGAGTAGCCATCTTATCTAATGTACATTCTATGGCTCTATCCTGTTTTTTAATTGTCATAGCAGTATAACTTCTCCTGTGGCGAGGTTGTCTGACTTGAGCTTGAAGATCGTTAATTCTAGAGTGCAGATCACTGCTTTTATAGGCTTGCTTCTATGAAAAAGGTATGGTTTAGATTTCACATCACTGTTTTAGCAGCTTGCCATAAGAAATTATTGTAAGTAACAGAACCCTCAGTAAAATGAGGGAATGTATTCTGTAAAGTATTATAAGAAACCATCATCCCTTAACCTCTTGCATTATGTAACGTTGATGTTCTGTGAAGATGTTAAGAGCTAATTAACAGGGGGACTTCTGGCTAATTGACCAGAGTTGGAGGGACTAAGACCTTCAAATACATACTAAAGATAATGTCTTTTAAATATTCCTATTTCATTTGCTTTGTCTCATATGCACAAACAATCTAGAGTATAGTGAGAGCAAATAAAGTCAAGGTGTGCATAATGGACCTTATCAAGAGGGATTTTTCTCTATAAGGTTTGGTACAAATTGGCTTAGAAGCAACTTCATGAAGCTCTGCGGGCTCATTACACCAGAGCCAACGCCGCTTACCATTGTGTTGGTATGAAGAGCCCCCCTTCTGTATATCTAAAGTATACAAAAAAAGTGATTCGGGCTCCCTAATGCAACAGAAACGTAGAAGCTTTGGCAAAGCCAATGGGTTTCTCCTTCTTGACCTATTGGCTATGCCCATACCTTTTGGTTATGCTATGCAACATCTACAAGATGTTTTGCATCATAGCCAAAAGAAGGTGCAGGGATGAGCAAAAAAAAAAAGGCACAATGATGTGGTGGCTTATCATTTTGTAGGCTCATGCATGCATGAGGACAGTGTGGGTGATTGTGTGCAAGCGCAACAAAACAATGATGCAGTGTTTTGATTTGTTTTTTAATTAGATAAAAGATTGATTAAATTAAAATTAAATGAAGGTAGAACAAAAAGTTTTTGTATTTTTAAGGCGTCATGACTGGCAGCATTCTGTTGCTTAGTTCTCCCCCCCCCCCCCAAAAAAATAAAATTTAAATTACACAAAAAAAAAGACTGGAGGAGGTCACACAATGGATAGCAGCATGTTGCAGGTAAGAAGTAAGCAAGCTAGAAAAGAACGGGAGTTTGGGCTGGGCGAAGCACACAAGGGAGCTTGCAACAGGAGGGAGAATACAACACAGAGTACAGGGAAGGGAAGATGTACAGGACAGAGAGCTGAAAAATGTGTTCTCATGGGGTGCTTATGTGGATAGGAGAAAGTAAGCAGTGGAAAGACCTATGTGCCCAAGGCAAATGATGGTGAAGAAGCAAGGCTCCAGGGGAGGGACAAACAAATTGGTAAGAAAAGCCATTGAATGACAAGGAAGCAAATGAGTACCAATAAGTGGAAAGCAGTGGGTAGGCTGGAAGCTCACTAAGTTCTTGGTAAGTCTACAATAGGTGTTTTCCAACAGACTGCTTGCTCTGTCTTGTAGGCACGATTTAAAAGGATTGAAGGGGGATTAACACTTCAGCTCCTGATGCAAGAAATAAAAGGCCTCTGTTTCAACATTGGCATTTATTTGTTTAAAACAATATCACTATTTCATGATGTTGACTACAGCATGTGCTCATCACTGCATAACAGCTAGCCTAGGCAATTCATTGCAATGCAATACAATACAAATCAATATAATGGCATTTGTAAAGCGTGCGGCTACTCCCAAAGGAGCGTCCCAGCGCTAGCGGCAGGACCACCTAAATCAACTAGCTAACATTCTTATGCATTGGCGTGAGCATTAAACAGATGAGTCTTCAGACATTTCTTAAGTAACATTTCCAAAGGTGCAAAACAAAGGGTGGTTGGAAGCGAATTACAAAGATTTACCATAAGTAAAGTAAAGGATCTCCCACCACACCTAGCTCTATGGAGCTTCAGTGAATTAGATCGAAGGGATTTACCCTGACAGTAGGCTCTAAGTGTACATCTCAAATACGGAGGTCTCTTATGCGCCAAAGCTCTGTAGACCAAGATTAAAGCCTTGAATTTAATGCAACTGATTACAGGAAGCCAGTGCAGCGCGTTGAGATGATCCGAAACCGACTGGTGTAGAGGGACCTTAAGAATAAGGTACATGGCCCCCAACTCGGACCCTGCCAGCAGAGAGTGTCTGGGAGCTTTCTTGTACTACTGTTTTATCAGAATAAAATTTGAGGTAACCTTTGCCCATCCTTTTGCCCACTGCTTTTAGGCAGTCCTTGAAGGAGATGGTGTGAGAAACCTTGTCCTGGAAGGACAGAAAACGCTGAATAACATCAGCATAAGACTTCACCTTCAGACCCCAGGATTTAACCAACTTAATCAGGGGCTCCTAGTAGACATTAAAAGGGTTCGGGCTCAAGACTGAGCCCTGAGGCACTCATACTTGAGAAGCTTGGGGTCTACGGTGAAGTGAGCAAGAAACACTGCCTGAGGTCTATCCTCTAAGTAGGATTTAAGCCACCTCTCCAGCATCTTGACTGCTGAAGGAAGAAGGGAGATCGGTCTAAAATTGGTGAATGACTTAGGATCTGCATTAGGACTTTTTTTTTTTCTTTTTTTTTTTTAGCAGAGGTTGCAGGAGGACCTGTTTCCACCTCTTTGGAACAGTAAATGACTCCAAGAAGGCATTACATTTATTAAGAACTGGGTTGACAATCCTGGGGTGAGCCGGATTTAGCCAGCAATGTAGCCAATTCCTCCAGTGAGGTAGATTCAGAATCCCTCAGGACTGAGCCAGTAGAAAGCACACTCTCGGAGGTACCTTCATATGAGCACTGGATGAGGAACTGATGATAAATTATTTTAATTTTGTTGGAAAAGAGGGGGGCATGGCCAAGATGGTGGCAGAATAGAACGTGCTCCTCACTTTGTTGCTGCCCAGGCCATTAATGACTATGACAAGTGGTGCCCTGGGACCATTTGTAGCAGCTTCCCTCTGTTGTTCCCTGAGCTGAGCGACCACATGAGCATCGCAGGTCGGGCCTTACTTGGGTACAAGCCCCAACCTCATACGGCACCTAGCACTGAAGCAGGGGCCTCAGCCCCTCCATAACACCTCCCTCTTCCAAGCAGGTGAAAGGAAGCAAGTAGCCCCGAGTGGCAACGCTGGACTGTGGGGAGGGCCTGTGTGCCTTGTGGATACAACGTGGGCCCCTGAGTGCTCCCTGAGACCCCAGGGCCTGATCTTGACTGCACAGACACAAAAGAAGTCTAGAGGCCTGTAGGGCGATAACCATTGGGACTTGCTGGATGGGCGGCCCGACAGAGACCCAGACACAGAAGTGGAGGCACCCCCCTGCCCAGTGAGTGCACTCCTGCAGCGCTGGACATCAATGACCAAGACTTGCCTCCTACCCCACCCCCTGATATTTGATATTTAGTAACAGAGATGAGGGCCCAGCTGGGGGTCCCCCCAGGGGTGGTTCAGAGGAGTCTGCTGATAGACGGACCTTAGTGCTCGTCCACTCCTGCACAGGATGCTTACGCGCACAAGAGATATTCCAGTTGAAGAGGGGTCATCATACCTCCTGATACTCCCGTGCCCACCGGGAATCTTGCAGAGGAGGGATGTCCTACTAAGAGGCCTGGTGGGCAGCATAACAAACAGGGAATCCTCACACACAACCACCCCTCAGGCCATGGCAGTGCCCAAAAACAAACCTGATCAGTCAGTGAGGGACATGCTCACCCGCTCTACACAGACTCCAAGGACCCAGACCCATCCTTGCAATGCCCTCTGCAAACTATCAGGAGGAGGCCCCCCCGACTCTGAGCAGGGCCCGGTGACCCAGGCCTTCCTGGCTTCCCTATAGGACTCTCTGAAGACAGACATCTAGGACCTCAGAAGAGACCTCTCTTGGGACATGCGGGAGATGAAATAGGACCTGTCCTCGGTGGGTGAGCGGATCTCCACCCCTGGAGGATAACTAACCTGCAAGAGGTGAATAAGTGGAAATGCTGTGACATGAGATCATTCGCCTTCACGAGCAAAACTATGATTTTTGGGCCCAGGCGGAGGAACTTCAGAATGGATCCCGCTGCATTAATATTTGGGCCCATGGGAACCCCCTGGAGGTAGAGGGCTCTGATATCCACTAGTACACTGTAGGAGGCTGGCTCACTATATGGTGTACACCTGTAGTTGAGGCATTCTGTACTGAGCCCAGCCAACCCTTAGTGATAGTGGTTCCAGATAACCAGAGCTCTCAAAGGGTAGCTGTAGAGAGCAGCTAAGGCTTATCCAGGAGGGTGTGAAGCAATTGAAAATACGTCATTGATCGGTCTGTGATGTACACAAAGAAAGAACCGCACCAGTGTTAGAAGAATAATGTATTATTTATTACAACACTGGTGCTAAACTAACTTTGGTATATCTCCTAACCGGAGATACTTACTTACAAAAATATACTTACACAGGTGAGTAAAGGCATAAAATAACCCCTTATGGGGAGACCAAACCATATACTAAAAAAATGTTTTAAAAAAATGGGATGAGACAGTCCCTACCAACCAAGACTACCACCCAGGGACCCTCGGGACTGGAAAAGCACATAAACACCAGAGGTAAGTAGCTAGGATTCCCCAGGCACCTGTGTGCAGAGATGTTACCCTGGGTCAGTGTCCATAGGATAACATGGTAAAGTCGTGGTTAAAGTTTTCATGTTTCAGGACCCTTCCTAGAGGACCCCAATGAAACCTGTTGAGACAACGGAGGTTCAAGAGTGTCCCCACCCATGGACACCCAGAGACGTGAAGTACCTACACCAGGAAGCCCAGGTGCGTAGGGATGATTTTGTGTTGGAAACCCCCATTGAAGTCAGTGGGGACTTCGGTTTTCCAGCTGCTGTCGTGACCCGTGGACCAGGTTGATGGAACCCAGGTGTGGATTCTGGACAAAGAGGGCCAAAGGAAAGAGGTAACAGAGTCCAGACCACCTGGAGATGCCCACGGGGTGCAGGAGGGCAATGCCCTCCCGTTTTGAAGATGCTTTTCTGAGGGTTGGTGGTCAGGGAAGTGCAGCTCTGGTGTCCAGGCGATGCAGGAATATCCCAGGTGTCGTCCACGCGCTGTCCCATGCTCCCACATCCCCTCTAGTAGTTCATTGTGAATTTTGGGTTCCATTGCCTGGAGCAATGCGGAGGTAAGTTACCAGTAGATAGGACCTGTTTACACTATCAAATTCTTTTTCGACGTCAATTGATAGGAGGAGGGCTGCTCTCTGGGAATTGTTCTCATCTATGAAGTGGAGAATGCATTTGCAGGGCTCGAAAAATCCACTCGACGACTCGCATTGGCGAGTCTTATTTGATCAGGTTGAGCTATTTTTAATACTTATTCGTCCTTTCTGGCAAGTTGACTCTGAACAGGTGTTAGATTGCGTTGAAAAGTGGAAGGGAATAAAATGTGGCTTTAAATCTTATGTCACATTTGCTCTATGTTCACAGACAGAGGTCAAAAGTCACTTTTTTTTACAATTAATTTTCCTTCTGACTGCAGAGTTCCAGGACTTTGTAAGGTGAACTGTGTGACCTGCTGCTAAGAATGTAAAATAAAAGGATATGGGGTGTCAGGTTTTTCCTAACACACAACATTTAAATGACTAAATCAATTGTGCAAACATTTCAAAATATATTTCAGTCGTTGTGAAAGCCCTTTTTTATATTTCTGTGTGATGAAAAATATTTTCATAGGATGAAAACAAATCACAATACTTTACATGTTGATGTGCAAAGCATATATTTTCTGAAACCCAATTTTCACAGATTGTTAATACACTGTATACTTTTATCAGTAAAGCTGCAAGTTAGTGGAGAGGTTTTTGGACATTTCTTGGAAAGTTACTCTGTGTAGATGACAATATGTTATCACATCATGATTTAGTAATGTTCTTATTAAGATTGAGTGTTAAAACAAACTGGGAAACACTCCTACCCTGATGGCAATGTTAGTAAACTAAAAGAAGTCCTAGGTTAAGTGGGCTAGACCTCATGGGTATGTGGGCTAGATTCTTGTGATGCATGCAGCAAACTTTAGTCTACATAATCAAACGAGTTTTTTTTATATTTCAAAAATGCTGATCTCGCATGTTTGAAGGTACAATCATGAGAATTAAGAAAAAGGTGACTCTAAACTATTTGCCTAGGATCACACAATTTGAGACCCGTTTACGGGTCAAGTACATTACGGTTAGGTCGAGTAGATTAAGTTACTCGACCTGCAGGTCTAGTAACATTTTTATGATTTTTTGAGCCCTTATTTGGTGTTGTCTCCACATTGCCGATTTGGTATGAAACCCGCTTGGTCGGGGTTCCCTGTAATACTAGTGCAACAGTTTCCTCCTGGTACTATTGCAAGAGATTTCTCCTATTGGCACTAGTATTCCAAAACAAGGGCAATATAGATAAAGGTTCAGTTGACCTTTAGACCTTCATAGATCTGTGCAAAGTGGAATTGAATTGAGATTGGCATTCTCACATATGTGGGTGAAACTTGACAAACAGAATTTTAGACTCAAAATCAGAACAAGAACAATGTTGCAGTCACCAAAATTTTATCCACAAGCAGTTAGTCTTCATCTGAGTTAAGCAGTCAGTCGATCAGTCGGCCTTAATTTGGTTACAAAAACGTAAATATCCATGAATAAAACATAACATGAATAAAAATGTACATTAAAAAAATGTACAAAGTCATCTTATCGCTTAACGTTATAGACGTTACAGACAGGAAATGGCTAATCATCAAACAAGAGGGCTATCTAACAGTCATTAACGCTTATTTTTTTCCTTTTGATTTCAGAGTACAAGAAGATCACCCAATTATGTCTTTCACGATTTCAAAAAACGGACGATTAGCATTATTAAATGTAGCTACTCAGGTAAGATTAAAAAAATATATATATAGACTTGTTCTGGCTGCAATATTTGAAATCTTTATTTAATTAAATCAGCAAAGCAAACCTGATTTAGTGCACCAATTCAGGTTACAGTTGCTTCATTTTACCTGGCGCCTGGTCATTGCAAGGCTGCTTTAATTAAAATCTAACCAAAAACAATGGAATATATTTGTAAACAATACTGAATATATGAGCAGTACTGCAAACGTTCTAGAAAAGTGGTTCCCAACCTAATGACTTATTTGGACCCCCATTTCATCATTATTGGAACCCGGGGGCCCCACAGAATCATTTTTGGAAACCGGGTCCCCTCCAACCCCCACTGAGTCATTACTGAAAGGTGGAGACCTAATCTGTTAACATTATTTAATTTTCTAAGCAGTCGCTGACACCCCCCACCCCCCTGAGAAGGCTTTGCAGACCCCCAGGGGTCTCTGGACCACAGGTTGGGAACCACTGTTATTGAAAATAAAAATCTGGTATGTTACTCATTAGTGAAGAATGACCTTCCTTCCCTCCCGCCCCCATCCCAACTGCGCAACTGCTGGAGTTTCACTTCTAGTTGAAATCCCACAGCTGGAGAGCAGGGTTGTCAGACTGTAGGGGTAAATGAGTCGTAGTTGATATGGTTTGAAATAATTTTACAGGAAACATCGGTTTGTGCAATGTGTAGCTGTAGATAGACAATCTGTGCATATTCCTGCCATCTAGTGTTGGGCTTGAATTTGTGCAACTGGTTTTTCTTCAAAGAAGTCTTCAAGTCACGAGGTATGGTAACTCCAGCTATTAGTGATAATGCACATGGGCATTGTGGGAAAGTGCCATCTTTCTAGCAAAGTTATCCCCACTTTTTGCCTGATGTCCGTGTGTGTAGACTGTAATTCTCTGAGATCCTGCTCATCAGGATCCCAGTGACTGTGCTCTCTCTCCTCTAAATTTGCTTGCTTCCAAACTTTTTACACCCACAATTGGTAAACCCGGTGCACCTCTGTAAGTCCTTATATATGGTACTTAGGTACCTAGGGTACTGGTACACTAGAGGTCTCCAATGGGCTGCAGCATATATTGTGCCACCCATGGGAGGCCATGCAAGCTATCTGCAGACCTGCCATTGCAGCCTGCATGAAATGGTGCATGCACCCTTTCACCACCGAACCTGGGCACTGCACTAAGTCACCCCTCTGGTAGGCCCTTCAGCCCCAGGGCAAGGTGCATGTGCCCAAGTGTGAGGGTACCCCTGCATGAGCAAGGTGCTCCTACAGACCCTAGGCCATTTCCGGGACACTCTAATTGCGGGGAAGCCATCTTAAGGTATGTAGTAGACATTGGTCAACCTGAGTGGTCCAACTACATAATGGCTTCCCCGAACGTAGGCATGTTTGGTATCAAACATGTTGGAATCATGCAACTACACCAATTCCAGTGTTAGTTGCATGATACCATGTACACTCTGAGTTCCTTAGAGGATCCCCCAGTTCTGCCTGTACAGCCTTACAAGGGCTAGCTGCCAGCCCACGTTACTGCTGACCCCAGACACTGTTCTGCCCTCCTGCTGGTGAGCCTGGCTCAGGCTGGAGAGGCAGAATGAAGGATTTCCTGCAAGTGAGAGGTGTGACCACCTCCCCCTGTGTAGTAAGAGTCTAAGGGCTGGGTTAACCTCTGCGTGCCACCAGACTGCTTTGAAAGGCACATTTGGTGCCGTTCTTGCATAATCCAATTTGCACCAGTTCAGGAACTCTCGGTTCCTGCTCTGGTGCAAAACGACACTAAGGATAGAGGAGTGACCACCCCCCTGTCCAGCTCCTTCCCCAGGTGTACACCTGATTCTGCCATCTTGGAAACAAGATGGGCAGAGGCCCATGGGACCGTCTGACTGGTTAGGCCAGGTAGATGTTGCCCCTGACCCCCTCTGATAGGTGGGTGTAGGAGGCTGGCCCAGTGTGTGGTGGACACCTATGGTGTTACACCTTATACCGGATCCAGGCAATACTTATTAGATAGTGTTAGTGCCTAGGTAGCCAGGGCTCTCTAGTGGTAGCTGTGGTGAGCAACCAAGACTTATCTAGGAGGAGTGTGAAGCACTTGCAATACCACAGTAGGCACACAGTAACTTATTAAACATGAAAGGAACCACACACAGTGTTGCACAAATAAAGCTACTTAATTACAGGAACACCAAACCAGGAGGTTGGCCATACCTCAGAGGTTTAGTGAGTTCTTATTGAACTTGGGCCATGACATTCACCTTATAGGACATCTTGGGCAAAGCAAGACCTGGGACAAGCTTGTCCCACACTTTCTCTGGCACCATATGTCTGAAGACACCGAGGAGTTTTGTCGCTCCTGTGTCACATGCTAAAACAGTGGCAAGACCGGTGGCACTACAAAGGCCATTAATTTGACTTCCAGTGGTTGGGGTACCCTTTGAGAGGGAAGGGATTGACATCACTGGTCCCCTTGACCCTCCTCACATCTAGGTCTACATCTATTGTATTCTGGTGGTGGTGGACTATGCCTCCAGGTTCCCAGAGACCATTCCCCTTAGGTCCACTACAGCTCCTGCCGAAGCCAGGGCCCTCCTGGGAATCTTTTCCAGGTTGGGCTTTTCTAAGGAGGTTATATCCGACATAGGTGTAAACTTCATGTCTAGATACCTGAAAACACAGTGAAATGTTTAAACTCTCATACAAACTAGGAAAAGGTGGGATGTCCTACTATATTGCCTTATTTTTGCCCACAGAGATTCCACAGAAGGGAGTGGGTTACAGTCCATTTGAACTTCTAGTTGGACATCCAGTTAGGGGTCCTCTTGCTCATACGAAAGAGAGTTGGGAGCAACCTCTCAAGCCCCCTCAGTAAGACATAGTTGACTATGTACTAGGCCTATGCTCTCGCGTGGCAGAATATATGTAGAAGGCTTCCAAAAACCTTGAGGCCGCCAAGAGCTTAAAGCTTTGTGTAAGGAAATGCCTCCTTGGCATGGTTGCCCCCTGACTTTTTGCCTTTGCTGATGCTATGTTTACAATTGAAAGTGTGCTGAGGCCTGCTAACCAGGCCCCAGCACCAGTGTTCTTTCCCTAACCTGTACTTTTGTATCCACAATTGGCAGACCCTGGCATCCAGATAAGTCCCTTGTAACTGGTACTTCTAGTACCAAGGGCCCTGATGCCAAGGAAGGTCTCTAAGGGCTGCAGCATGTCTTATGCCACCCTGGAGACCTCTCACTCAGCACAGACACACTGCTTGCCAGCTTGTGTGTGCTAGTGAGGACAAAACGAGTAAGTCGACATGGCACTCCCCTCAGGGTGCCATGCCAGCCTCTCACTGCCTATGCAGTATAGGTAAGACACCCCTCTAGCAGGCCTTACAGCCCTAAGGCAGGGTGCACTATACCATAGGTGAGGGTACCAGTGCATGAGCATGGTACCCCTACAGTGTCTAAACAAAACCTTAGACATTGTAAGTGCAGGGTAGCCATAAGAGTATATGGTCTGGGAGTTTGTCAAACACGAACTCCACAGCACCATAATGGCTACACTGAAAACTGGGAAGTTTGGTATCAAACTTCTCAGCACAATAAATGCACACTGATGCCAGTGTACATTTTATTGTAAAATACACCACAGAGGGCACCTTAGAGGTGCCCCCTGAAACTTAACCGACTATCTGTGTAGGCTGACTAGTTTTAGCAGCCTGCCACAAACCGAGACATGTTGCTGGCCCCATGGGGAGAGTGCCTTTGTCACTCTGAGGCCAGTAACAAAGCCTGCACTGGGTGGAGATGCTAACACCTCTCCCAGGCAGGAATTGTCACACCTGGCGGTGAGCCTCAAAGGCTCACCTCCTTTGTGCCAACCCAGCAGGACACTCCAGCTAGTGGAGTTGCCCGCCCCCTCCGGCCAGGCCCCACTTTTGGCGGCAAGGCCGGAGAAAATAATGAGAAAAACAAGGAGGAGTCTCTGGCCAGTCAGGACAGCCCCTAAGGTGTCCTGAGCTGAAGTGACTCTAACTTTTAGAAATCCTCCATCTTGCAGATGGAGGATTCCCCCAATAGGGTTAGGATTGTGACCCCCTCCCCTTGGGAGGAGGCACAAAGAGGGTGTACCCACCCTCAGGGCTAGTAGCCATTGGCTACTAACCCCCCAGACCTAAACACGCCCTTAAATTTAGTATTTAAGGGCTACCCTGAACCCTAGAAAATTAGATTCCTGCAACTACAAGAAGGAGGACTGCCTAGCTGAAAACCCCTGCAGAGGAAGACCAGAAGACGACAACTGCCTTGGCTCCAGAAACTCACCGGCCTGTCTCCTGCCTTCCAAAGATCCTGCTCCAGCGACGCCTTCCAAAGGGACCAGCGACCTCGACATCCTCTGAGGACTGCCCCTGCTTCGAAAAGACAAGAAACTCCCGAGGACAGCGGACCTGCTCCAAGAAAAGCTGCAACTTTGTTTCCAGAAGCTTTAAAGAACCCTGCAAGCTCCCCGCAAGAAGCGTGAGACTTGCAACACTGCACCCGGCGACCCCGACTCGGCTGGTGGCGATCCAACACCTCAGGAGGGACCCCAGGACTACTCTGATACTGTGAGTACCAAAGCCTGTCCCCCCTGAGCCCCCACAGCGCCGCCTGCAGAGGGAATCCCGAGGCTTCCCCTGACCGCGACTCTTTGAACCTAAAGTCCCGACGCCTGGGAGAGACCCTGCACCCGCAGCCCCCAGGACCTGAAGGACCGGACTTTCACTGGAGAAGTGACCCCCAGGAGTCCCTCTCCCTTGCCCAAGTGGAGGTTTCCCCGAGGAATCCCCCCCTTGCCTGCCTGCAGCGCTGAAGAGATCCCGAGATCTCTCATAGACTAACATTGCGAACCCGACGCTTGTTTCTACACTGCACCCGGCCGCCCCCGCGCCGCTGAGGGTGAAATTTCTGTGTGGGCTTGTCCCCCCGGTGCCCTACAAAACCCCCCTGGTCTGCCCTCCGAAGACGCGGGTACTTACCTGCAAGCAGACCGGAACCGGGGCACCCCCTTCTCTCCATTCTAGCCTATGTGTTTTGGGCACCACTTTGAACTCTGCACCTGACCGGCCCTGAGCTGCTGGTGTGGTGACTTTGGGGTTGCTCTGAACCCCCAACGGTGGGCTACCTTGGACCAAGAACTAAGCCCTGTAAGTGTCTTACTTACCTGGTAAAACTAACAAAAACTTACCTCCCCCAGGAACTGTGAAAATTGCACTAAGTGTCCACTTTTAAAACAGCTATTTGTCAATAACTTGTAAAGTATACATGCAATTCTTATGATTTGAAGTTCCTAAAGTACTTACCTGCAATACCTTTCGAATGAGATATTACATGTAGAATTGGAACCTGTGGTTCTTAAAATAAACTAAGAAAAGATATTTTTCTATATAAAAACCTATTGGCTGGATTTGTCTCTGAGTGTGTGTACCTCATTTATTGTCTATGTGTATGTACAACAAATGCTTAACACTACTCCTTGGATAAGCCTACTGCTCGACCACACTACCACAAAATAGAGCATTAGTATTATCTCTTTTTGCCACTATCTTACCTCTAAGGGGAACCCTTGGACTCTGTGCATGCTATTCCTTACTTTGAAATAGCACATACAGAGCCAACTTCCTACACTTTGGCACAACCAAAAGGCTGTACTAACTGTTTACCAGCCAGGTCAGAAAGTGTGAGTGTTAGTCTGTGGCCCCAAGACAAGTGGCCTCCCCACAAAATAGAAGAGGAGAAAGGTGAGGTCATCTATTTGGTTGATCTGAGCACTCCTTGAAGCCCCCACAGAGTGCTTTATGTGAACCCCCCCTTAAGCCTTATTATGACGGGCTGACATGAGCTTGCTCATAACCAATGTTGAAGGGCAGGAACCAGAGAGCGACCCTTTCCCTGACCTTCTCTCCCACAACCGAGTTGATGGTTCAGTGGATGGAATAGTCTTTGCAGACTGCCTTTCTGAACAACTTCAAGCTGACTGCAAACAAGTTCTCAATCAGTTTTCTGAACTCTTTTTTCTGAACCCTAGTCAGACCACCTGGTGTGCCCATGATGTGGATACAGGTGCCAGTCTGCCTGTAAAGAATAAAATCTGCAGGGAGCCTGACCATGTCAGAGATTGCATCAGTGCAGAAGTCCAAATGATGCTGGATTTGGGGATGCTTTAGCCTTCATATAACCCTTGGGCTAGCTCAGTAGTCCTTGTGCCAAAGCCTCACTTCCAGAGTGGAAAGAGAAAAATGAGGTTTTGTGTAGACTACAGAGGCCTCAATGCAGTCACTAAGGCTGATGCCCATCCAATTTCTGGGGCAGATGAGCTGACTTATTCTCTGGCTTCAGCTAAATACCTCAGCACTTTTGACCTGCCAGCAGGCTTTTGGCAGATCAAGCTAACTGATGCTGCCAAGCCTAAAATAGCTTTTTCCACTCCATGGTGGGCACTATCACTTCATGGTGATGCCATTTGGTCTGAAAAAGGCACCTGCCACATTCCAGAGGTTGGTGAATCAAGTTCTGGCAGTCCTGAAAGTCTTTAGTGCAGCATATCTAGATGATATTGCTGTCTTTAGCTCCTCCGGGCCAACCTAATGAGGGTACTTGAGGCCTTGGAAAAGGCAAGACTCTCTATCAAGGCCACAAAAAGCTGTATAGGACAGAATAAAGTGGTTTACTTAGGCTACTTGGTAGGTCGAGGCCAAGTTCAACCCCTCCAGAGCAAAGTCCAAACCATCATGGATTGGGTTGCTCCAACTACCCAGACCCAGGTCAGAGCTTTTCTGAGACTGACTGGGTACTACACATTTTTAAAAGGGTATGGCTCCATTGTAGCTCCCCTGAATGTTTTCACTTCTAAAATGATGCCTAAAAAGGTACAGATGGGTTACCTTCCAAGAGGTCTTTGATTCCCTGAAAAAGGCCATGTGCTCCGCTCCCATTCTCAAAAGCCCAGACTATTCCAAACAATTCATTGTCCAGACTGATGCTTCTGGAAAAGGAATAAGAGCACTGCTATCACAACTAAATGAAGAGTAAAGAGGGCCAGGATCAACCTGTGGCTTTTATCAGCAGAAGGTTGACCCCCAGAGAAAAGCGCTGATCAGCCATTGAGAAGGGAAGCCTTTGCTGTGGTCTGGGCCTTGAAGTTGATGCCATTCCTGTTTGGCACTCACTTCATTGTTCAGACAGACCACAAGCCCCTCCTCTGTCTTAAACAGATAAAAGGTGAGAACCTCAAACTTTAGAGGTGGTCCATTTCCCGGGGATGGACTTTTCAGTGGAACGTAGACCTAGGAGTAACTATGCCTATGGAGATAAACTCTCCAGATATTTCCACTTAGCTAATGAAGACTCAACTGGGCAAAGTTAGTCTCATTAGCTTTCATTTTGGATGGGATTATGTAGGAAAATGCCATCTTTCTAGCATAGTTACCCCCACTGTTTGCCTGTTTGCCTGTTTGCAGTGTGTTTATACTGTAGTTCACTGGGATCCTGCTAGTCGGGACCCTAGTGACTGTGCTGTCTCCTCTAAATCTGGTGGCAGGTGAACATTTTACACCCAGAATTGGTATGCTGGTGCATCCATGTAAGTCCCTAGTATGTGGTACCTAAGTACCCAGGATATTGGTACCCCAGAGGTCTCCCATGGGTTGCAGCATATATTGTGCAACCATGGGAGCCCATGCAAACTGTCTGCAGGCAGGCCATTGCAGCCTGTGTAAAATTGTACATGCATCCTTTTGCCACCAAACTTGATTACTGCACTTAGACATTGTCACCCCTCTGGTAGGCCCTTCAGCCCAAGGGCAAGATGCAGGTCCAGAAGTGTGAGGGTACCCTTGCATGAGCCATTTCCTGGACTAAGTGCGGGGAAACCATCTTAAGGTATGTAGTGGACACTAGTCAGCACGAGTGGTCAAACTACATAATTGGTTCTCCTAACCTAGGCATGTTTGGTATCAAATATTTTGGATTCCTGCAACTACACCAGTTCCTTTGTTAGTTGCATATCATCATGAACTCTGGGGGTTCCTAAGAGGATCACCAGTTCTGCCTTACGGGGTCTGACAGCCCATACTGCTGGTGACCCCCGACACTGTTCTGCAGTCCTGCTGGTGAGCCTGGCTCTGGCCAGAGAGGCAGAACAAAGGATTTCCTGTAAGGGAGAGGTGTGACCACCTCTTCCTGTGTCCCTTAGTATTAGGTGTCTAAGGGCTGGGATGGGGTGGCCTCTGCGCACCACCAGATTGCTTCGAAAGGCACATTTGGTGCCCTACTTGCATAATCTGGTTTGCACCAGTTAAGGAATCCCTGGTTCCCACTCTGGTGCAAATCTACACAAAGGACAGGGGAGAGCCCCCCCTGTCCAGCTCCTCCCCTAGGGAGGTGCACAGAGGTCTGCCAGTTGGCCGCTTGATTCTGCCATCTTGGAAATAAGATGGGCACAGTTCCCCTGGGAGCGTCTGACTGGTTAGGAGCTCCCTGCAAAAAGACATCTGCTCCTAGCCTCTGGAACCGCTGCTGGTCTGCTTTGGAATTGAAACATGACTGCTTCTGGTGGGAAAGCTCCAATTGCAACATTGTTTCTCCAGATCCTGCAAGAATTGTGCAACATCAAGGCTGTGCATCCTCCAGGGTCACAAAGACTGTTTGCACCTGGAAGCGCAAAGGAATCTCCCTTTGAGCGAAGGAGTCACTTCTCTGCAACTGCAAGCACCTCAAGACAACATCGACTCGCTGGTGGAGTCTGCTGTTCCATGAACATCCTTCACAGGTGGTGAGTCTGTGACTTCCTCTGGGTCCTGCTTGTCTTCTGACCAATTTGGGAGACTGTGGGCCCCTGCCACTGGACTGGAACCCCTGTGCACCCCACCTGTTGCACTTGCCAAGGCTTATTAACTCCTCCTCCAGGAGATCTTCAGACACCAAGAAGCCCCAGCCTCCAGCACTCTGCAACTTGAAGATCAGCCCCTGTTCTGTAACTCCTGCAATGTGGCACTTCTGTTTTGTTGTGCTGCTGAGGCCTCCTTGTGACTGTGCCCATCACCTGTGGGTCACTCTTGGGGGCTCCAATGACTTCTGCTGGCCTTTCTGCATGCTGGGGGCCAGCACGGACTCCTCCCTACGGATAAAGTCTCCTGGGCCTGCTGGTCCCTAATACTCTGCAAATCCATCTTCAGCTCCTGCGTGCTTTTGCCAGTTGTTATTGGTGACCAGTCTGTTCACTAAACCTACTGCAATCCGACGGGACACCCCATAGGCGATTCCTGGGATCTTTTGCAGCTCCTGGACCCTGCAGCTGGACTGCTTCTTCAACCGACTTGCAGGAACTTCTCCTCTAGGAGGGTGGGCATTGCTATCTGCACCACCTGGTCACCTTCAAGGGTGCTGGACTTTGTCTCCTTCATTTTCAGATCCTCCACATCTGGAATCCATCCCTGGGTTCCACCAGCCTGGTCTATGGGTCGTGACAACAGCTGGACAATCCGAGGCTTCAACTGACTTCAGAGAGAGTCCCTTCTCCCCTCTACATCCGGGTCCCTGGGGTAGGTACTCCTGCCTTCTGGGTATCCTGGGGTGTGGGCACTCTCCAACCTTCCTCTTGTTTTGCTGGTTTCCTTGGGGTCCACTGGGAAGAGTCCTGAATCCGACAAACTCCAATCATTACTCCCTGTGTTAGCCAATGGGCCAATTGGGTGGGTAACTACCTTTCACCTGGTAGCTGGGGCCACTTACCGTACTTATGTCTAGTGTTTCTATCTATCCCCAGCCTCCAGCTAACTACCACTCTTACCTCGGTTGAGTTCACTATTTCACATTCCACTTTTAGTCTATGGTTTAGCCCTCCCGTAGGGCCCTGAATATTGTATGCTATTTCTGTTGGTTATTTTGTGTGTAGATATCTCCAAAGGGAGATATACCAATGCTAGTCCAGTAGTAGTGTTGTAATAAAGTATCCTTTATTTTGCAACACTTGTATGGCTCTTTCTTGTGAGTGAGTTACTGTCTGACTATTGTGGTATTGCAAGTGCTTTACATTCCTCCTGGATACACTTCAGCTGCTTGCCTCAGCTACCACTAGAAAGATTTTGCTTTCTGTACACCTATTCATTGTCACTAAGGGTTTCCTTGACTCAGTATAGGTGTACACCATAAACTGAGCCAGCCTCCTACAGGCTTTGGCTCCATTGTTAGATTGTTTTTTTTTCCTCTGGGTATGCACCCCGAGAACTCTGGGTCAATCCCCTCCACTTCGGCCCCCTTACCTCTCAGTTCTTCGACCAGAATCCTCATCAACAATCTTCTGCTTCGTCACATACGTCAACTTACTGTCAGTTCTTTCCACCACCCCCTTGGGGCACTTGACCTTTCCCGATGCCTTCTCCTCAGCTTCTCCCACTGAAAATGCAGACTCCATAATGGAAAGAACCCCTTTTTCAGCACTGTCCACAATGCTATTCAAAATACCTCTGGACGGATCAACATCAGGTCTGTAGCTCATGCCTCTCCCTGGAGCACAAGTCATCCTCCATTGTCTGCCTCTCCTTACGATCCAAAGGGTAGAGCCCCGGGCACTCAATTGATCTATACAAAGCACCACTCGACCTCGGGAAAGGAGATGGCCCATAAGACAATTACACCATTGACCCACCTGTAGACACGGATGTCTTCCCCGCAAAGTCATCTCCTTCCGAGGATATCACCTTGTATGAAAAGGTTATATTCAGGAGTGCAAACTTCCATAAGGTAGAGCTACATAAGGATCAGGAGGACTCATGGAGGGACTCTCCGCTACCCATATGTCAGTGCAGTATCTCCTAATGAATGAATGAATGAAGCCATGCCTAGGAGCCGCACCTGAAACCTTTTATGACTGTGAAAGCTAGGGCCGTAACCCTAAGCATTCAAGGCATCATGCTCCGGCCCACCGTACATTAGAAGCCAACTACCACCTGACTCCCTGGTGGTACATATGGTCCAAAAAATCACTAATGCATGGGCACTGACAGTGCTCCTCCGCCAGATGAAGAGTAGAAAGCTAGATGCGGCTGGCAAATGCATCACCACTCGATCGGCAAACCAATGGAGAATTGCAAATCCTGTTGGGCTACTCTCACTTTGACTCTGCTCACTGAGATGAGATGGAAGAACTTCTCAGCACATCTCAGTATTAAAACCAGGGTCATTAACTTGTCTCGGAAAGGAAGCTCATTTTTATCACCACCATCCCCATTAACTTGGGTTTTCTGACTCAACAATGTGCCTGACTGTGTGTCTCTGGTTCTAAACCAGAGGTACACCAGCATCTCCGCAACCTGCCTTTTGACGGGCCGCACCTCTTCAGACTGTAGGTTGATGAGATGCTGGGAAAAAAAATCAAAAGGACACTGCAAAGGTGATTGGAGCTCTCCGAATGACTGCTCCACTGGGTCCTTTTGAACATCCAACTATAGAGGAGACTCTAAAACCACCTCCCTGAGGACCAACAGATAGTCACAGGGTTACTCTAGGGGAAATTACATAGGCAGTAATTTCTGAGGTAGAGATAACACTGCTAGTCAGTCGCCACCACTAAAGAGTGACTCTGGTCTGATTGTCACACAATTGGCATACACTTTTGCACCCCTGTATGTCCCTAGTAGGTGGTACTAAAGAGGGTGCCTATGGGCTGCAGCATGTATTATGCCACCCTAAGCGACCCCCATACAAATTGCATGGAGCCTGATATTGCAGATCTAGTTGCTGGTGCCACCCACTCTATCATACCTGACTCCGTTACGGAGCCAGATTGGTGCCGTACGATGTAGACCAGGGCTGCCTTTTTTCGACAGGCTTTGTAATGAGTGTGACTGGGGAGGATCTAAAGATCCTTATGGCTACCAGAACCCTTTAGAAGAGCCCGAAGGCAGCTAGTTATGAGGAACTGGCGGATGCCAGTGGTCTGGGCACCTCCCCATTAACTGACTTAGTGTCTGCTCCTAGTGTTGCTATGGAGGAAGGGTCTTCCTTTACTGTGGTGGTGAGAAGGGAAGCTAAGGTCCTGAACATTACGCATCTTCACAGAGGTGCTTCAGCCAGGAGTCGCTCCCCCAGAACATCTCTTTTAATGAAGCCCTCTCTCATGTCATGATTGGGGCATGGCCCAAGCCTCCACAGGGTCTCTTGTGGGGGCAATTTGCCCACTGCCTCGACACGCTCCTGGGGACCCTGCTTTGTTCTCTCAGCACCCCACCCCAGAGTTCCTGCTTGTCCAGGCCTCAACCTCCAAAGTCAACCCTGATGTGTTTCCTACTAAGCTGCCGGCTAAGGAATCGAAGAGTCTGAATACCTTTGGCAAGAGGATGTTCTCTTCTGCCAGCCTTGTACTGTGGTCAATAAACACCACATGCCTCTTGGGCCGATTTTCTCATACAGTTTGTGTTTAGGTTGCACAATGGCTGCTATGGTCTATTGCCAGTGGCAGGGACCCAGCAATGTTCCCTATTCGCTGCGAACTGGCTAGGCAGAGCGATTGTGTTATCAATGGCACTTAAATGCCACGCCTGGCTGATCCCTACTGGCTTTTCAGGGAATGTACAGGCATACCTTAAGGACATGCTGTTTGATGGCACCCGTCGCTTGTCTTTCCATGTACCCACATCAGCCCCATTCTGCCATTTTGCCCTTTTTGTAGCTATGGTAGGGGCTACCAGCCACAAAGGACTACAAGCTCCCCCTTTCTTATGTGGTCTTGCACGTGGCTGCCGCAAGCTTTGTAGGAGACACCGCCAGAGGCCTACCCAGTCTGCCATCCCCATGGCAGCCGCAGCTTAAAAAAACTCTTTAGTTTGTCCTCTTAACAATGCAACTGGTTGATGCCAGGATCCTACACCACCTGCCTGGCAGTCCATAACATTAGACAAGCGGTCACTTCAAATTGTTTAGTTAGGTCCATCATTTCTTAGAAACCACATTGCCCATGCCACCATCCTCAGACCAGCTGAAGGAGGACCACCTCTCCCTGTTCTGTCATGAAGGTCAGGCTGTTTTGGCCAGAGGGTACTGGCATCCGAAGTAGGTTGTGGTTGCTATTCTAGCTACTTTTTGGTGCCCGCTGTATATTAGACCTGCGCCCTCTGCTTTTTCCCTGAATAATACATTCAAGATGCTCATGCTGGCTTAGGTTTTGTCTGCCCTGGACACCCTGGGGATTGAACCTCTGGATTTGCCGGTTGCTTATTTTCATCTGCCCGCCCTGCCTGCCCACAGGTATTATGTGCGGTTCACAGTGGGCATTATCACTTTGTTTGCTGTGCTCCTTTAAGGTGTCACCAGCGCCCTTCTGGTGTTCACCAAGGTAATGGTGGTGGTTGCAGCTAATCTGCAGATGTCAGGGGTTTTTCTTCCCCTACCTCGATGACTAGCTGTTGAAGGCAGGCTCGTCCCAGGCAGTTGTCTCCCACCTCCAGACTATGGCAGACCTCCTACATTTGTTACGGTTCACTATCAATGTCTAGAAGGCACCCCTGACTCCCTCTTAGATGCACCCTTGCATCGTAGCCCTTGTAGACGCAGTTCAGTCTCAGGCCTCTCCTCCGGAGGAGCGAGTCCAGGATATTCAGGCTGTCATTCTGATGTTTCAGCTTCTATCCTGGATTTCGGTGACACGGACTCTGAGGCTTGTGGGCCTCATGGCCTCCAGCATCCTTCTGATAATACATGCCTCCTGGAAAATGTGGGCTATACAGTTGGACATGAAGTCTTGCTGGACGCAGCATCAGGGAAATCTCTGGTCCAGATACTGGAGGGAAATGCAAAAGATCTGCAGTGGTGACTGATTGGGTGACCAGCAGACACCTTTCACTTACCACCCAGAACTGACTGTACAGACCGCTTCCCATGGAAGTGAATATGACACCGATGCTGTAAAACATCTGCACCCGGACACCCCAGAGCTTCCCAAGCTTACTGTATGAAAGTGCCCCTTTGTCATGGTTACTCCCACCCCCCCCCCCCCCCTCTCCCCCAATCCCAGGTGAATCTGTACTAGGGAATGAACTGGAGTTCTCCGCTTGGGCTGAGGTAGTACTCAAAACCCATTCAGCTATGCTGGGAATCCCTAGAGCACAGAGCCAAACACAAGGTGAAAAAGAAGTGTTGGAGCCCGGAATAATGGCCCAACCTTCCAAGAGAAAGGGCAAGAAGACTGGAGGGACCAGCTTCTGTACAGCAACAAGCACACGACGACTCAGGCAGAAGTCTTAACACCCTCTGAGGGTTTCTCAGTACGTTTGACATAACTGCAGGGTACTGGCAAATTCGCGTGGCACCAGGATCAAAAGAAAAGACTGCCTTCTCTTTACCTGATGGGCACTATTAGTTCACTGTTGTGCCTTTTGGTTTAAAGAATGGTACTGTCACCTTCCAAAGGTTGGTGAATCAAGTCCTTGCTGGCTTGGAGTCCTTCAGTGCAGCATATCTAGATGATATTGCTGTCTTTAGCTTCTCCTGGCAGGATCACCTGATCCACCTCGGGAAGGTCTTGCAGGCTCTGCAATCAGCAGGCCTCACTGTCAAGGCATCAAAATGCCAGATAGGGCAGGGCACTGTTGTATACTTGGGCCACCTTGTAGGTGTAGGGCAAGTGCAACCTTTACAGCCCAAGATCCAGACAATTCTGGACTGGAAAGCTTTAAAAACCCAGATTTAAGTCCGGGCATTCCTTGGCTTGACTGGTTATTACAGGAGGTTTGTGGAGGAGTATGGGTCCATTGTGATTCCTGGCAACCTCGAGAAGAAAGAAGCAAAAACAGAGGACTGCTAAGCCAACCCCAGCAGAGAAGACTCCAGACACCCACTGACCTGGCCCCAGCCCTACTGACCTGTCTGCAGCTTCTAACACTTCTGCACCAAAAAGGCGATGCATCCTGCAGGACCAGCAACCTCTACAAACTCCCAGAGGACTGCCTGTCCAGCAGAGGGCCAAGAACTCTCGGACAGCGGCCCTGTCCACAAGAAAGTCCAAAAAGGACTCCAGAATCGGGCAGGATATGCGAGCCCTACCCCCTCTGCACCTGACACCCACGGCACGTGTCCAACTGGTCCAGAGCAGGTCCCCAGGTGAGTCCGACCTTGTGTCCACCCAGGATTGACCCCCTCCTGGCCAACACGACAACGCCTGCAGCCTGACACCAGAGGCTCCTCCCTGACCGCGTCCGGATCCGACGAAGATTCCTGACGCCTAAAGATACTCCAGCGCCTGCAATATCCAGGCCTTGGGGAATCCAACCAACAGTCCAGCGACGTTCAGCAGGCAGCCCTCCTCCTTGTCCAGCCTGTGGTTTTCTAGAACCAACCCACTTGAGCCAGCCTCAGCATCTCCCTAAACCCGCCCCCCCCCACCTAATTGAAAAGCAGCTTTGTGTTTCCACCCTGCACCCGGCCGGCTCTGTGCCGCTGAGGGTGTGTGATTGGTGCCTACCTGTATATCCCCTGGTGCTCGCCTAAACCTCCCCCCCCCCCCCCCCCCCCCCCCCCAGTCTGCTCACAGAAGATACGGGGACTTAACTGCAAGCAGATCTTTACCAAGCACCCCCAGTCCTTTTAGGATTCCAGGATTACATTGCAAACCCAACACCAACTTTGACCTCTTCACCCAGCCCAACCGTATGTTGCTGGTGGTGCACTTTTGGGGTCTAACCTAAACTTCGACCTCATGACATCCTGACCTCCGAAGACTGAAGTCCTAAATCGTGTACTTACCGGTTTTCTGTGCTAACACTTTTCTCCCCTAGGACTTTATGGTCTCCTATGGAAAATTGCACCATGTCTACTTTTGAAAATAGAAAATTGCTACTTACTTGTAAACTGCTTTATTTACAAAAACCAAAAAAAGTTGATTTGATACATATGCTTGATACCTATTGACAACTATACTTACGTGCAACAAGGTTCTTCTGGCTCTAGTAATAAAGTAACAAAATATATTTTTGCTCTATAAAAACAATTGGCCTGAAGTTAGTCATTGAGTGTGTGCCCCATATCTTGAATGTGTGTGTACAGCAAATGCTTTGCACTACCCTCCGATAAGCCTAACTGCTCGACCACACTACCACAAAAGAGCATTAGTATTATCTACTTTATCCTTTGTTAAGCCTCTGGGAAACCCCTGGACTCTGTGCACACTAAAGCTCATTTGGATATAGTATGTACCAAGCCAGCTTCCTACAGCGACCTGTTGGTATGGCCTTGGACCCTTCCCCATCCTCGCCTTAAGTCCTTGAAAATAGTCATGTTAGTCACTGTGAAGTGTCCGAATGCAGTACATATTTTTCTCCCATGGGATAACATTTCCACACCCAAAAATTGCTGTCAACTTTTGGAAACTGTAAAAATTCCTAATTAGAAAAGTACTTACCTAATTCTGATGATCTTGGTATCAAAATGTACATTAAAGTATGTGTTATTTTGATAAATTGTCTGATTTCTTTGAGTGTGTCTCATTTACTGCCTATGTGTTTGTATTGGATGCTTAACACTACCATCTGATATGCCTAACTGCCTGCCCACATTACCAGAGAAAATAGTATTTGTGGTGTAATTTGTGCCTCTGTCATTCCTCTCTGGGGTTAGCTTGGACTCTTTACATAGTGTACCTTGTTTGGTTCACTATTTAAAGAACCAGCTTCCTACAAAGATCGATGGGTGTATTCAGATTTTAAAAGCAGATCCACAATGGCCTTTTTGGTCACCACTCCTTTAACTGATATCTGCTTGATATCTGCTTGAGGATACACTTTAGAAAATCGCTTTCTGCAAACCATAGCTTTAGATGGCAAGGGTACTAGTTTACTCCCTGTACACAACATAGGATCTACAACAGCACCTACGAAAAACCCCTTTTAAGTCTTACAATCGATTTTCAGCTAGTAGTGTTGATACCTGCAACCCTACCACCTCACTAAGGCATGAATGCAACAAAATTGTGTTGACATAATTTTAGGTTCTCTGTTGCACACATATATACCTACTCCATCGAGGCTAAAAAAGAACATAATCAGGTGGAATCTCTTTATCTGCATTGTATGCTTTAGGAGCTATGATTGCGACTCATGTCACATGCTAGAAATCAAAACTAGACCTCTAAATGTCAATTAGCAATGTTTCAAACCAAAAACTACATGGCATGGCAGCAACAGCTTGTGAAACCAAGAACTACAAATCATTTTTTACAGTTTAGTAACATTTTCCTTAGCTATTTAACTGCTAGGATATTTCTGCATTCATATTGCAATCTAATTCTACATAATTTAGGGCAGCAAAAGGTAAGCACCTTAGTATCTCTAGCAGATTCTTGTGCAACCCTTCCTGCCAACCCACAAAATGTGGTGTACAGGATGACGTGATTATTTATACAGCACAGGGATGATTTGGTTCATGGTTTATGGCTAATAGATAATTATTAGCTGTCATATCAATTGTGGTAAAAATGAGCTGCTGTGTTGGCGCTACTGCGATTCAAAGTTTCTGGCTGGTTTTCAAAACAGAAGCAATCCAGGCTTCTATACAATTTATCCAGAAAGCAGACTCCTACTAGATATTGTTTTTAAATAGTGTACAGGTTAATCTGAATGTATTTTTTTTCAAATGACTGTAAATTATTTGTTTATAAATAACTATATCCTAAGAACATAGTGATACAGATAACTTCTCATGTTCCTTGTAACATATTATTACCTATTTAAATGTTGCATTTCATGTGGAGTTATAATTCAATTTTTTTCTTGTGATACAGTAGTATATTAATATTTAATATCTTTCTGTCTTGTGTACTTAGGGAGTCCACTTATGGGACTTGCAAGACCGAGTTTTAGTGAGAAAATACCAAGGTGTTACTCAAGGGTTTTACACAATACATTCATGTTTTGGAGGCCATAATGAAGACTTCATCGCCAGTGGTAGTGAAGGTAATGTATGCTATTTGTGTTCTACAGTGTAGTCAAAACTGGTGTCATTTCTGCCTAGTGTATATGCTATATTTAAATGTTTTAAGGCAATGTGATTAGTTACATTAATCTTGTTTTGTAGTGATAGCTCGCTCACTAATTAGGAAAGTATATAAAAAAAAAAACAAATAGCTAGAACAAATTGAGTCACAAAAATCCTATTTGTTTCAAACATATTTAGCTCAGCTTGAAGCAGATTTGATTGTGTGTAGGGCTGGTTACATACAAGCTTTGTAATGGAAATGTAAGTAGATAGTTGTCAAGGAAAGTATACACATTTGCAAGAAAGAAAAAAGTTATATTTGAGGAATGTGTTGCTGTAGATACACATGCCCTGCATACTTACGCCATCTAGTGTTGGGTCCGGATGTGTACAAGTTTTTATTTGAAGAAGTCTTTCGAGTCACGAGGTAAAGTGACTCCTCCTCTCGGTGATAATGCGCATGAGCATCGACTCAATTGTTAGATTGTTTTCTTCCCACATTCTGGTTTGGATGTGTTTTTCAGAGTTCCAGTTTGAGACCGTTTCAGGCTCCCTTCAGTTCGATGTTCACTGCCACACGTCAGTATTGTTTTCGATTGTGTTCCATTGTAAAACAAGAAAAACATTGCCTGTTGATTCGACGTGCACCACTCACAGCCTTTGGGCCTTGCCCATTCGGGTCTACTCTTCCGCTCATCGGCTATGACCAACAATGCGCTGCTAATGGAATGGGATTAATTTAGCTTCTGTCTCAGCTGCCAAGCGAAATACCTGCGGACCGTCCACCAGGTTTGCAACCTGTCTGTCTCCTGATTATAAAGAAGAGGACTGAGACAGCGGCGGCTCCTCCATTAGTAGCAAATTCATGCATTAAAAATAAAAAATAAAATGCTAAAATTGTTTTATCATTTTATTTTTCGTCCTGCAGGCTGCTAGCCAAGCGCGGGGCAGCTGCAGCCGGGAGGAGAAATGATGGGAACTGCTAAGTGCGCACGTCGGTTTGGCCGGCTGTCTTAGGACAACCAAACTGACATGCGCACTTTGGAGCCTCCAGCCCGAGCTGTATTGCACAGCCAGGTGGAGAACAGGCACAGTCTAAGGCTCCCAGTCCCCGTTTGAGCAGAAAACCAAACCGCTCAGACCCATCCTGGTGCTTTGCTCATGCTTGATAATAGTATTACCAGCATGAGAGCAGTGTCTGCATTGGCCTTGGAGTCTGGGAACCTGTGTGTAGTGCACACTCATGGACTGCTGCGAGTCAGACAGGAGGAGAAGAGCTCTGGGGCCCTTACTTTTACAGTCATTCTTCACCGACAATTGGCTGGAGTACGAGAGGTATTCTTTTTTTAGCCGGTAACCTCACTGCTGAGGGAGATATTTGGAGCATGACCCTGGAACACATGTGCATTAAAGTAAGAAGGACCGGGTCTTAAGTGCACACTGTACCTACCCTCCAGCAGTCAATGTGTGTGCCTGTGAACCTATCAAAGGGGATCCTATGCTGACATAAAATGCTCTTGGCCTTGCACAGGTAAGTCTTCCTCCTGGTGGTTACAAAGTACTCACATCTGGCATAGAGTATATGTAGGAAGTTGGCTCTGTATATACTATTTCAAAGTAAGAAATAGTGTACACAGAGTCCAAGGGTTCCCCTTAGAGGTAAGATAGTGGCAAAATTAGATCATTCTAATGCTCTATTTTGTGATAGTGTGGTCGAGCAGTAGGCTTATCAGAGGGTAGTGTTAAGCATTTGTTGTACACACACAGGCAATAAATGAGGAACACACACACTCAGACTTACTCCAGGCCAATAGGTTTTTATATAGAAAAATATATTTTCTTTATTTTAAGAACCACAGGTTCAAGATTTGAAGTAAATACATAAAATGCAAGGTACTTCATACAGGTAAGTTAGGAACTTTGAATAAAAGCAATATCATATACAGTCTTTGTTAAAATTGCAATAAGCTATTTTAAAAGTGGACACAGTGCAAAAATCAACAGTTCCTGGGGGAGGTAAGTAATGGTTAGTTTGTCGGGTAAGTAAAACACTTACAAGTAAGTCTTAGTTCCTGGGCATAGGCAGCCCACGGTTGGGGGTTCAAGGCAATCCCAAAGTTACCACACCAGCAGCTCAGGGCCGGTCAGGTGCAGAGGTCAAAGAGGTGCCCAAAACACATAGGCGCCTATGGAGAACAGGGGTGCTCCGGTTCCAGTCTGCCAGCAGGTAAGTACCCGCGTCCTCTAGGAGCAGACCAGGGGTTTCTGTAGAGCACAGGGAGGGGGAAGGGGGGGAAACACAAGTAGGCACACAAAACACACCCTCAGCAGCACAGGGGCGGTCGGGTGCAGTGTGCAAAGTAGGCGTTGGGTTTTAGGTAGGATTCAATGGAGGGACCCGGGGGTCACTCTAGCATTGCAGGCACGGGGTGGCTTCTCGGGACAGCCACCACCTGGGCTAGGCAGAGGTTCGCCTGGGGGTCACTCCTGCACTGAGGTTCTGTTCCTTCAGGTCCTGGGGGCTGCCGGTGCAGTGCTTGTTCCAGGCGTCGGGTCCCTTGTTACAGGCAGTCGCTGTCAGGGGGAGCCTCTGGATTCTCTCTGCAGGTGTCACTGTGGGAGCTCAGGGGGGGTCGTCTCGGGCTACTCACGGGGTCGCAGTCGCCAGGGAGTCCTCCCTGTGGTGTTTGTTCTCTGGATCTCGAGCGGGGGGCATTGGGTGCAGAGTGGAAAGTCTCACGCTTCCGGCTCACGTGAAGTCTTTAAAGTTGTAGAAAATTTGCAAGTTTGTTGCAGATTGTCGAGCAGAGCCGCTGATCACTGGAGTTTCTTGATCCTGGGGTCAGGGCAGTCCTCTGAGGCTTCAGAGGTTGCTGGTCCCTGTTGGATGCGTCGCTGGTTGCAGGTTTTCCACTCTGGAGACAGGCTGATAGGGCTTGGGCCAACGCAGTTGTCGTCCGTCGTCTCTGCAGGCTTGTAGGTCAGCAGTCCTTCTTTGTAGTTCAGGTTGCAGGAATCTGATTTCCTGGGTTCTGGGGTGCCCCTAAATACTGAATTTAGGGGTGTGTTTAGGTCAGTAGGACAGTAGCCAATGGCTACTGTCCTGGAGGGTGGCTACACCCTCTTTGTGCCTCTTACCTGAGAGGAGGGGGGCACATCCCTAATCCTATTGGGGGAATCCTCCAAACGTAAGATGGAGGATTTCTAAAGGCAGGGGTCACCTCTGCTCAGGACACCTTAGGGGCTGTCCTGACTGGTGGGTGACTCCTCCTTGTTTTTCTCATTATCTCATCCAGCCTTGCCGCCAAAAGTAGGGGCAGTGGCCGGAAGGGGTGGTGGGGGGGAATCTCCACTAGCTGGGATGCCCTGTGGCGCTGTAACAAAGGGGGTGAGTCTTTGAGGCTCACCGCTAGGTGTTATAGTTCTTGCAGGGGGAGGTGTGAAGCACCTCCACCCAATACAGGCTTTGTTCCTGGCCACAGAGTGACAAAGGCGCACTCCCCATGGGGCCAGCAACTTGTCTGGTTTGTGGCAGGCCTGCAGGAACTGGTCAGCCTACACTAGAAGTCGGATTGGTATTCAGGGGGCATCTCTAAGATGCCCTCTGGGTGCATGTTACAATAAATGGCACACTGGCATCAGTGTGCATTTATTGTGCTGAGAAGTTTGATATCAAACTTCCCAGAGTTCAGTGTAGCCATTATGGAACTGTGGAGTTTGTGTTTGACCAACTCCCAGACCATATACTCTTATGGCTACCCTGTACTTACAATGTCTAAGGTTTTGCTTAGACACTGTAGGGGCATAGTGCTCATGCCTGCTAGAGGGGTGACTTATCTATGCCACAGGCAGTGTGAGGTTGGCATGGCACTCTGAGGGGAGTGCCATGTCGACTTAGTCTATTTCTCCCCACCAGCACACACAAGCTGTGAGGCAGTGTGCATGTGCTGAGTGAGGGGTCCCCAGGGTGGCATAAGACATTCTGCAGCCCTTAGAGACCTTCCTTGGCATCAGGGCCCTTAGTAACAGGGGTACCAGTTACAAGGGACTTATCTGAGTGCCAGGGCTGTGCCAATTGTGAATACAAAGGTACAGTTTAGGGAAAGAACACTGGTGCTGGGGCCTTGTTAGCAGGGTCCTAGCACACTTTCAATCAAAACGTAGCATCAGCAAAGGCAAAAAGTTAGGGGGTAACCATGCCAAGGAGGCATTTCCTTACAGTATACCAAGGCTTTTAAATTCTGTTCCTGCCCCATACCACCCCCCTCCCATCCTCCTCCCCCCCCCCCCCCTAATCCCCCTTCCCAACCCCCCCCCCCCCCCCCCAACCCCCCCCCCCCCCCCCCCCCGCGTAGCCGGCAGAGAATATACCCGGGTGGCACAAAGTGTTTCTGGATTTCGTGGGGGCAACTCTTCTGCACCTCGGTTTAAACAGTGCTTCTGGTTAGGAAAGGCTGCCCCTAACAGGCGAGCGCAAAGCATTTCTTTCTTCAGGACACAGCAACACATAGTAAATGGCATGAAATAAGAGGGTGTATGGGCTATGCCTGGCACATAGTGTTTTTGATGATTCGTACACACTGATGAGTGTTCCCTGTGGTACAGCGTGAGCTCCTCTTATATGCGGCACAAGTTCACTGGGTGCCATATCATAAGCAACCCTCATGTTGCCATTGCCTGTGGGCAGGAGGTTATGGCATGGAGCCCAAGACCCTTCCCTCTTCATCCTGTGCGGTCACCTCATGGGCACTGCTTGGCAATGGAAGGAGCAGGTACAAATCCAGGGCAAGAGCTGATGGTTCCATCTTCCAGTTCTTGAACTGAGAGAAACTGGGCAAGGACGGAGGAAGAAGAGGGTGACTGAGTAAGAGTGGGGGCTCACATTGTGGACCAATAACGACATTCCCACCTGCCCTTAACTCGGCCAGAACATGGACGTCATTTAGTGGTTGCCAAGGGCCGTAGACTGTGTACTTGGTTCCTGCTAACCAGGCCCCCAGTAGTTTTGCTCTCCTCTAAATTTTACCTTTTTTCCCACAATTGGTATACTGGTCTCCCCCCCCCCCCCCCCCCCCCCTGAAGTAAGTCCCTAGAATATGGTACCTACGTACCCAGGGCATTGGTGTTCAAGGAGAACCCTATGGGCTGCAGCAGTTATTCTGCCACCCGTAAGGACCCCATGCAAAGGGTTCAGCAGGCCTGCCATTGCAGTCTGCGTGAACAGGGTCAATGCACCCGGTCTCACTACAGGTCACTGCACCAGATCACTGTAAGTCACCCCTATAGTCGGCCCTCTCAGCCCTGAGGGCAGGGTGCAGGTGCCTGTGTGTGAGGGCGCCCCTGTACAAGCAGAGGTGCCCCCACGAACTCCAGCACCATTTTAACTGGACTTTGTGAGTGCGGTGACGCCATTTTAAATTTATACTGGACATAGGTCACTGCCTATGTCCAGCTACGTAATGGTAACTCCGAACATGGGCATGTTTGGAGTCAAACATGTCAATCATACCCCAATACTATTGCACTCTGGGGGCTCCTTGGAGGGCCCCCAGCATTACTATAACCAGTATTGCAGGGTTTCTCGGGCAGCCCAGGTTTCTGCCCTCCTGCTGCTTGATATGATCAAGTCCAGGAAGGCAGAACAAAGGATTTCCTTTGGGAGAAGGATGTAACACCCTCTCCCTATGAAAATAGGTGTGACTGGCTTGGGAGGGGTAGCTTTCCAAGTCACTGATTTTCTTTCAAGGGCACATTTGGTGAACTCCATGCATAAACCAGTCCACACCTGTTCAGGGACCCCCAGTCCCTTCTCTAGCACGAAACTGGACAATGGAAAGGGGAGTGACCACTCCCCTGTCCAGCCCCACCACCAGGGTGGTGCCCAGAGCTCCTGCCATCTTAATTCAAAGGTTGGCAGTCGTCTCGTCAGCATCAAGTGGGAATAAGGGACCAGGCGCTTAAACTCTTGGAGTCCTTTCTTACGAATAGATGGACCACAGTTAGCTGTGGTGACTTTAAATCTACACCTTATCTTCTACCTTGTGGGATCCCTCAGCCCCACATTGTTTAATGTGTATGTAGCGCCATTGGCTAGCCTCATCCGCACTTTTGGTTTTACCCCATCTTCCTACACTGATGACTCCCAGCTTATTATTCCTATTAATCAGCCATGGGAGGAGGTGGCAGATCGGTTTAGTAACTGTATGCTGGCAGTGAGTAAATGGATGAACATCAATTGGCTTAAAATGATGCCACCAAAACTGAAATCTTATGTTTTGGACTTGGAAAAGATTTATGGAACTCACAGTGGTGGCCCTCTGAATGTGGCAACTGTCCCGTGCCCACTACTGTTAGTAGAAATTTGGGCATTTTGTTTGAACATTTATCCTTTAAAAAACAGGTTAATCATACGGTAAACATCAGTCTATGGTCCATTAAAATGCTCAGAAAAATCTTTCCTTATTTGTCACATGAATGGAGAGGATCTGCTATTCTGGCACTAGTGGCACAAGATAGACTACTGCAATGCACTGTTCCTTAATTTGGACAAGGGGCTGATTAATAGACTCCAATTAGTCCAGAATTCCGCTGTCAGAGCGGTTCTCAATCTCCCGCAATGTATATCAGCTAGAGAGAGTCTTAAGAAATTACATTGGTTGCCGATGGCGCAGCGTATACAGTTCAAATCGCTTTGTCTTACTTTCAAGGCAGCTCATGGAATAGGACCACGGTATTTGACTTCTAGACTCCACTGGTATATACCTAAAAGATACCTGAGGTCGCCCCAAGCCTATTGGATACAGGTCCCTCAAACTCATAAAGCTAAATGGGGGATAAAGCTTTTACGGTGGCTGCTGCCAGAGGATGGAACTCGCTCCCTTTGAATATTAGGCAAGAATCCTGTTATATGAAATTTAGGAAAATTGTAAAAACTTGGCTTTTTCCTCGTTAACATTTTGGTACCTTATGATCAGTGTTTTTAACTCTCTTGTTTTTGTTTTTTATTGGATGTTTTTATCATTTTTATTCTCGTCCCTCTCCTTTGGTTAGCGCTTTTCTACTTTTTCTATTACGTGCTCTCTTTCTAGCGCTTCAATGCTCTTTTGAGTAGGAATGCGCTTTATAAATCACGACATACAGACGACGTCAGAGCCCCCTCCTGATAGGTGCTTACCTGGTTATGTGACCAGTCCTCCTTTCAGGGCTATTTTGGGTCTCTCTCTTGGGTTGGTCCTCCGATTCGGCTAGCAAGATTCCGACAGGACTCCTCTGCAACCTTTACTTCGACTTATGGCCTCCAGCGTCTCTTGCAGCCGTCAAGGCTTGTTTGCATCTCCTCCAAGGGATCTTCAGGAGACGTGCAGCTCCAGTCACCAGCACTCCTTCCTGCAAATCCCAGCCTCCTGCATGGTTCTCCTGCGATGTGGGATCCTTCTGTGACCCCATCCCATGGGACTTCTTTGGGTGCTGCCTCTGCTCCTGTGGACTCTGACGCTGAGGGTCCCCCTGTGACTCCCCCTCCTGGGCCTTGCTGGTCCCCGGCAGCACCTCTTTTCCACTAACTGCGAGTTTGCCTTTGCCAAGGCTGGTTGGTGGAAATCCTGCACCAACACCCATCTACAATCTTCCTTTAGGCTTGGAACATCTTCATCCATCTGGAACTCTTCTCCGGCTCCTGGGCTGCAGTGCTGACCTGTTCTTCAGAACCATCGACCAACTCCTACATCCACAACTGGGTGGGTAGTACTGCCTACTCCTCCTGGACTCCACTGTGACTCTTGGAATTGTTTCCCTCTCTCCAAAGGTCTTCTTCCTATGCATCACAGAGGACCAAGAACTCCATGGACAGCGGCCCTGTCCAAGAAGAAAATACATCTAAGGACTCCAGAGCCTCCCTGGATCCGTGAGCCCTGACTCTGCACCAGACACCCACGGCATGTGTCCAGGTGGCCCAAACAACTAGAGTGGATCCCTAGGTGATTCTGAGCAAATGCCTGCCCTGGGTTCACCTCTCCTGCCTCCTACGATTACGCCTACAGTGTGAATCCAGAGGACCCCCCTGACCACGAAAGCTCTGGACGAAGATATCTGATGCCAAAAGGTACACTGAACCCGCAGCCCCCAGGCCTTGGAGAACCCGACCTCCAGTGCCGCAATGTTCAGCAGGTGGCCCTCCTACTTGTCCAGCCTGTGGTTTTCCGGAACTGACCCCCTGGACTCAGCCTGCTGCATCTAAGTGACCCCTGGTGTCGTCAACCCCCACAATAGGATACCATTGGGAGCCCGACGCTCTGTTTGCACCATGTGCCGCTAAAAAATAAGTGTTGTAGCCTGGAATAATGGCCCAACCTTCCAAGAGAAAAGGTAAGAGAACTGGGGGACCAGCCTCTGAACAGCAAAAGAAGCAAGACCTCTCTTCTCGGGAAGATGTCTTATCCTCTGAGGGAACCATGGAGCTGGATCCTTATCAGTTAGAGCTCTTGGGCCCAGGGGGGACCCTTAAGGGAACAGCTGTCTCAGGGACAAAGTACTTTTCCACTCTTGAAGGCCTGAGGCAGCAAGCAGCTGCACAAGAAACGAGATACGTCATTGGCTCCCACAGTGTCTATTGGGAAGATGGGCTCCTTTACGCTGAGGCCAGAGACCCTAAACCTGGTGCAACCATGAGAGTGGTAGTGCCTCAGCAGTTTAGGGAGTTTATCCTAACTTTGGTCAATGACCTCCCTCTAGCTGGGTATCTGGGACAAACAAAAACACTGAGTAGGCTTGTCAACCACTTCTATTGGCCCAATATGTCCCAGAAGGTGAAGGAGTTCTGTAGTGTTCTGTAGTGGTAAGGCAGGTAGCCACCCAAAGGCCCCCCCTCATTACACTTCCTGTGGTGGGAGTTCCCTTTGAAAGGGTTGGTGTGGACATTGTGGGTCCACTTGAGCCACCCGCAGCCTCAGGGAATCCGCACATACTGGTAGTAGTGGATCATACTACCAAAATACCCTGAAGCAAGGTCCTGATTGGTATTCTTACCTGAATGGGGTTTTCTGAGGTACAAACTTTGTCAGGTTACCTGAAACACGTGTGGGATGACTTACAAATTCACCACTCCATCCCATCCACAAACCAATGAACTTGTTGCAAAATTCAACAAGACTTTGAAGGGTATGATCATGGGGCCCCCAGCAAAACTCAAAAGGAGTTGGGATGTCCCCCCTGCCATGCCTGCTCTTCACTTACAGAGGTGCCTCAGAAGGGAGTAGGGTTTTTCTCCCTTTTAACTTCCGTTTGACCACCCTGTAAGGTGGACCACTAGCACCTGTTTAGGCTCATGGAGAGGTCTCTCCAGCCTTCTTTTACAAGATGTGGGTGGACTATGTGCTTGGCCTCCGATCCAGGATTGTTGCCTAGGACATTAAACACCCCGCAATTAGCATACTGGTGCCCACATTATAAGTACCTAGTATATGGCACTTATGTACCATGGGCATTGGGGCACCAGGGGTTCTCCTTGGGCTTCAGCATGTATTATGCCACACATGGGAGCCCATGCAAAATGTGTCTGCAGGCCTGCCATTGCAGCCTGCGTGAAAAGGTGCATGCACCCTTTCACCACAGGTCATTGCACCAGGTCACTGTAAGTCACCCCTAAGGTTAGGCCCTCTTAGCTCAAAGGGCAGGGTGCAGGTCTCTGTGTGTGAGAGCACCCCTGCATGAGCAGAGGTGCCCCTACAAACTCCACTTCATCACATTGGACTTTGTAAGTACGGGGAAGCCATTTTACCCGTGTACTGGACATAGGTCACTACCTGTGTCCAGCTACACAAGGTAACTCTGAACCTGGGCATGTTTGGTATCAAGCATATCTGAATCATACCTCAATACTGTTGCTAGTATTGGTTGTATGCTTCCATGCACTCTGGGAGCTCCTTAGAGGACCCCCAGTAATGCTCCTACCAGTCTTCTGGGGTTTTCTGGGCAGCCTGCTCTGCTGCCACCCCTCAGACAGATTTCTGCCCTCCTGCTGCTTGACCACCTCAGTCAGGGGAAGGCAGAACAAAGGATTTCCTGTGGAAGAGGGTGGTAACACCCTCTCCCTTGGATATAGGGGTTATTTGGCTTGGGAGTGGTGGCCTCCCCAAGCCACCGGTTTTGCACATTTGGTGCCCTCATTGCATAATCCAGTTGTCACCAGTCCAAGGACCCCCGATCCCTGCCCTGGCTTGAAATTGGACAAAGGAAAGTGGAGTAACCACTCCCCTGTCCATCACCACCCCAGGGGTGGTGCCCAGAGTTCCTCCAGGTGGCCACTTGTTTCTGCCATCTTGAAACCAAGATATGCAGAGGTCCCTGGGAGCATCTGAGTGGCCAGGTCAGGCAGGTGACATCACAGCCCCCTCTTGATAGGTGGTCACCCTGATAGGTGACAATCCCCCTTCCTGGGCTGTTTAGGGTCTCTCTCTTGGATGGGTCCTCAGATTCGACGTGCAAGATTCCACCAGGACTCCTCTGCATCATTTACTTCATCTTCTGGCTCCTGGAACATCAACTGGACACCTCAAGGAACCAACATTCTGCCACTTCAGTGACAACTCCACTTTGCAACATTGTTTCTCTGGCTCCTTCCAGCAACTGCAACATTTCCCCTGCTGTCCACCCTCTGAGGTCGGCGAGATGTTAGTGTGCTCCAAGTAGCAAGGAATCTCTCTTGTGCTCCAAGTAAGAAGGAATCTCTTGAAATAATGGAGTCACTCCCCTTCATCTGCAGGCACCAACTGTAACGATGACTGGATGCTTGAACCTGCTCTCCTCTGGCACTGCGTGGATCCTGCATCACAGGTGGTGGTCTGGAGTGGTCCACTCTGCCAGCTGTCAAAGTTGGGAGATGTTAAGCTCTTCTCTGTCCTTGCAGGACAGTACCCCTGTGCACAGCAACTCTTGCAGCTACCAAGGCTTGTTTGCGCCTGCTCCAAGGGATCTTCAGGCTTCTTGTATTCCTGGCCCCCAGCACTTCTTCCTGCCAAGCAGTCTCCTCACTGCTGCTCCAGCGACGTGGGACAGGTGTGCTGACTGGGCCTCACTGCGCCTTGCTGTGCCTGCTGCCAGTGGGTTGCCTGTGGGGGCTTCAACTGCTTCTGTTGGCTCTCCCGACTGCTGAGGGTCACCCTGGACTCCCCTGGAACTTGCTGGTCCTCTTCAGCCGTGCAACTCCTCTCCTTTTTCCCTTGCATTTGCCAAGGCTTGTTGGTGGTTCTCCTGCACCCCTGACCAACTGCAACCTGAAAGCAGACATGGGGCAACATCTGCATCCCTTCAAGGACTCCTTCACCTCAGGTGCTGCACAGCTGGTGGTCTTTGTCCCTCGTTGACCTGGTCCTGCATACACAGAAGGGTGGGTAGTGGCTCCTGCCACAAACGGACACTCCATCACAAACTAGACTTGGTCCCCTTTCTTTGCAGTTCCTCTTCTGCCAGAATCCACCTTTGAGTTCTTCCAGTCCAGTCTGGGTCTTACACAATCCTTTACCTAGGTCCTCCGGTTGGTCCTGGGGAGAAAAAAAAGGTACTTACCTCTGCTCTACTGGTTGCTGGGGGTCATTCTGGTACTCACCTCTTCAGGTTTCTAGTTCCTACAGCTCCTCTCTAACGACTCCACATGCTTGGATGGGGGACTGGATCTCACATTCCACTTTCTTAGCATGTGGTTTGGTCCTCCCCTAGAGCCCTTTCTATTTATTTCTAAGTATTGCCAGTGCTTATTACTTTTTATGCTATTTGCTGATTGCTATTGTGTATATAATTAACGTGTACTTACCTCCCGTTGGGGGGAACTGCTATAATAAAGTACCTTTATTTTTGTAACGCTGTGTGGTTCTTTCATGTGTGATAAGTTGCTGTGTGACTATAGTGGTATTGCATAAGCTTTGCATGTCTCCCAGATAGGTCTTGGCTGCTCAGCCACACCTACCTCTAGAGAGCCTTGACTTCTAAACCCTGCCTACACTTCACTAATTGGGGATACCTGGACCTGGTATAAGGTGATAACACCATAGATGTCCACCACACACCAGGCCAGCTTCTTACAATCACCACACCTCCCAACATCCCAACTCGCAAACAAACTCTCCATAGAACATCAATACCTACTCAAACAAGACATGCAGGCTGTGTTGCACAAAGGAGCCTTTGAGCATGTCCCTCTTCCACAACAAGGCTCAGGAATATACTCTCTATACTTTCTATTCCCTAAAAAAAGACAGCTTACTACAGCCCATATTAGACCTCAGACCATTAAATCATTCCATCCTATCAGCATACTTACACACGGTCACTCTTCAGGATGTGATCCCACTGTTACAACAGGGCAAGTTTGTCAGCACTAGACATAAAGGATGCTTACTTTTACATCCCCGTCCATCCAGCTCACTGCAAATCTCTGCTTCATTATAGCAGGAAGGCATTACTGTTTAAGATGCTCTTGTTTGGAGTCACTACCATCACCGAAGTTCACCAAATGGCTAGCAGTAGGAGCATCACATCTACGCAGACAGTAAGTTCATGTCGTCCCCTATCTGGATGACTGGCTAATCAAAGCCAGGATGCTCCATTTGTGTCATCAATACACTCAGACCACTCTACAACTTCTCCATCAACTAGGGTATACTATCAACATACAGAAGTTACACCTTCAACCTTCGCCGATTCAGCCATATTTAGGGGATGTTCTCAACACACAACTGGGATTAGCCTTTCTAAACGTAGCCAGGATTCAAAACATCCAAACACTACTACAACAGTTTCACCCCATCCAACATAAGTTAAAACAGTTATGTGACTCTTGGGCATGATAGCAATAGTATCATATGCGCTACTACATATGCGCCCGCTGCAAGAATGTCTGGCATGCCAATGTCTCTGACAGTCAGTTATGAGATCTAGTGTTGGTAAACAGCAACACTTACTGCTCTCTGCTGTTGTGGAACACATAAAAGGGCAGCCATTCCTCAACCTTGTTCCCCAGAGCATTCTCACAGCAGATGCGTCCCTCACAGGATGGGGTGCTCACTTATAGGATCTCACAGTTCAGGGTCTCTTGGACATCAGACATCAGGGTCTTCACATCAACTACCTTGACCTTCAAGCTGTTCACCTAGCATTGGGTGTTCTAACTCACCTGGTAGGCACGACTGTCTTGGCCTGTACTGACAACATGACAGCCATGTTTTATGTACAAAAATCAGGAGGTAGGTTAGACACTCTCTTCAGTTATCACATATATCTCAGACAATTTGGTGTTGGGCAATATGTGGCAACATCCACCTGCTAGCGGAACACCTCCCAGGGATGGAGAGCGACTTTGCCGACCTCCTCATTAGGATGCAGCAACAAGTCGATGAGTGGGAACTCCCCTCCACCTCTCCTTAGGTTTGTGGTTCGGACGCTCAGGCAAACACCTCTCACCCTCATTCTAGTAGCTCCCAATTGGGCTTGTCAACCATGGTTCACCACACTACTCAAGCTCTCTGTAGTTTCCGACGAGAAACTTCCTCTCAACCTAGACCTCCTCACTCAGAACCATGGAGAAATCAGGCATCCAAATCCAAAGGAACTCATCCTTGTGATTTGGCTACCGAGGTCATAGAATTCGGTTACCGTAATCTTCCACCTCAATGTATGACCATTCTAATAGAAGCTCATAGATCCACAACTAGAGCATTACGCAGCCAAGAAAAAAAGATTAGTTTTCTTCTGCTGTAGTAAATATATTGATCCATTTAATGCAACTGTTCAATAAATTGTCTGATATCTTCTCCATTTGCAGACTTTTGTCTAGCTTATACTTTAATACTTAGCATTTAGCTGTAGTGGCTGCCTATCTACAAAATAGGCAACACTTATCCCTGTTCAAGATACCAGTTAGAAGAGCGTTTATGAAAGGCCTTAAAAGAGTAATTCTGCCTATATTTCCTCCTGCATGGAATCTCAACTTGTGCTCACCAGACTTAAGGGTCCACCATTCAAACCATTGCATAACTGCCCCCTTCAATTTCTTTCTTGGAAGGTCACGTTTTTGGTGGCCATTACTTCATTTAGATGTCAGTGAGCGCCAGCTACACAGAGAGAGAGTAGTTCTTCAAACTAACCCAAAGTTCCTCCCAAAGATGGTGTCCACTTTCCACCTCGATCAATCAGTTGAATTACTTGTTTTCTTTCCGCATCATGACTCAGTTGCAGGAAGGACCCTTCATACACTAGACTTAAAAAGAGCTTTAATGTATTATATTGACAGAACTAAAGAATTTTGCAATACCAAACAACTTTGTTGCTTTTTCGCCCCCTCACAACAGAAAGCCCTTATCTAAATTAGACATGACAAGATGGATAATTTAATGCTTTCAGACATATTACGCCAAAACTAAAAGAACTTTGTCCACATCTCCTAGAGCACACACTGTGCCCGTATGATAGGTCCTACAGTTTAGCCACCACTTTGGATTGGGACTACTTTGAAGTCTATGCAGAGCATGTGTATGTATAGCAACACTTGCTTCGACCAGAAAATGTTCCTTACTTAGTATGCATCTGTTCGTGGCATGTAGTGCTGTAGATTCACTTTCACCCGTCTTCCTCCCCGGACACCTGTGGCCATTGAATTTCCTTCCTACTGTTTTCTTTGCACAGGCCTCTCTTTACTGATGCTTACTCGCGCCACTTTCTCACCTGCCTGTGGGAAAACAATGACGTCAATGCCCATGCGCATTATCACCATGAGGGTGAATCACTTTAACTCGTGATTCAAAAGACTTCTTCAAAGAAAAACAACTTGCACGCATCCAAACCCAACATTAGATGGCGGAAGCATGCACAGCATGTGAACCTACAGCAGTACATGTCACAAACTGATTCTTGCAGGGTAAGCAACCTTTTCCTTTCCCCACCCCTCTTTTGAGGAAGGCTGCAGTAGTATAGTTCTTCTCATCGCGCCAATAAATTTGAAGAAGTGGAATCAGCATCCGTCAAGAGAGGCAGGCATTGTTAGAATTTGCAAGATTCAATCTCTTGGCTCCCTCACCCCGTCAGCGCTCCCTCTTGACCTTACCCATATGAGAGTTGTCGGGCAGGTGCAAATTAGCATTAGATGATGGTGCGGTCTCGAAGTAGAGAGCCTTACCAAACTGTAGCCAAACATCGTTCCCAACTGTTGCAATATTTCTGTCAGTATGTGCAGTCGACTATGCCCATTAACTTGCATGTTCAGGTCCAACCAGGTTAACTGCAAATTTAAATTCAAATCGAATGGAATCCACTCGTAGGTTGTCATGTTTCCACACATGTGCCAGTCAGAACAGTACCTTAACAGTGAGGCTTTGCAAGGGCCAAGAGATAGCCCAGAACCAAAGCCGTATTGAAAATGGTGTGAGTAGGTCAATATCTAAATCCATATATAGTCTTCCTTCTCCAATACCTCCTTATCGAAGTCAGGCAAGTTTAAAAATAATAATAATAAATAAATTTAAAAAAAGAAATTATAAATAAATGAAAGCACAAGAATTTGAAGTGCGCCTCGAATTTACCTTCTCAACATCGTTCTTCTAGCTCAGCCTGGGGATCTGGTGTCATGGCCCTCTACGCGCTACCCCGAGTTTCCTGGAGCAGGAGCAAGGCCTGTGCAATCTAAAGAATTCTATGGTGCCATGCATGCCATCTTTGGGCCTCTAGCTTCCTCTGGAGCGTTTTCGGGCCACACAGAGCTAAGATGTGCCCCGATTGGGTTACCTTCGGCGGTTTTACTCTCAACATCAGCCAGGCCCTCCGGATCCAGACTCATGCGTCACTGGTGCCTCCACATGCCCATCCCTCCCAACACCACTTGATGACAAGCAAATGCCCCGATGCCGTTGGATGTTTGTTCCGCCACCATCCAGGCCTTCCTATCCCCTGTACCTTACCACTGATCTCTACCTTCCTGAAGGAGGTGATGAGGAGGAGGTGTATTGTCCCCTGAAGGACCCTTTTGACAATAACTGGTGTGCAATGGCAGTGGCTTGGTAACCTCTCCCTCTGGGCCAGGTTTTGGAGGAAGACTCATTCTTTACCACTGTGATGCGCAAGGTGGCAGAAGACTTCTGTCTCTCCAGTTGACAGTCGTCTAGGTCAAGGCTAATATTTTGACTGAGGTGATTCAACCTGGAAAGCGATCATCTGAACCCATGTTCCTCTTGAATGAAGCCCTTAATTGAAAGTGCATTTTTTCCCACCAACCTTGCCCTCCCCATCTCCTCCTTAGTGAAATGGGTAATTTTGAGTACCTGCATTACCAGCCATGCCTGATCTAACAGCCTGCACTGAGCTTTTGAGGATGCAGCTGCGAAGACCAAAAAGGATTCAGGAGCCAGTCCCAGCTTGTTGTCCAGTCCTCTGCCTCTCCAGCTGCTGCATCCTCAAATCCTCTTTAGTATGCCCTCCAACCAGCACAGCCATCTCATTAGCGGCAGAATCGGGCACCACCTTCCTCAGTGGTCAGCAATCACATCCCACAAGTGGGTACTTAACACCTTCCTGAAGAGGTACGCCCTACCATTTTTGGAAATACCTCCACCCCTGCCACCATCCCAAAAACGGTTGAGAGGACTACCATCTCTGCTTACTTCGTCATGAAGGGCAGGGTCTTATGGCCAAAGGAACCATCAAGAGAGGGTGTGTGGTGTTATTTCTGCTACTTCTTAGTGCCAAACTACTGAAGCCACTTCCCTATGAAGCACTGCACCCTCTTCACTACTTCCTGAAAAGAGAAATGCAGGATGATCATGTTGGTTCGTTCTAGTCCGCCCTGGATCCTGGAGACTGAATGGTACTGCAGGACCTGCAGGACGTATATTTCCACATCCCTGTCCTGCCGGCCCACAGGCGTTCCCTGCATTTCACAATGGGCTATGAGCATTTCAGTTCTATGTGCTCCCCTTTGGCCTCACCAGGGACCCTCTGGTATTCATTAAAGTAATGGTGGTGGTTGTAGCCCATCTGCGGATGTTAGGGTTTTTCAGTCTTCTGTGTGTTGAAGACTGGCTCGCCCTAGGAAGTTGTTGCCCACCTACAGACTATGGTGGCCCTTTGTATTCACTGGGGTTCCCTATCAGCATGCTAAAGTCACACCCGATTCACTCTCAGATGCTCCCTTTCATTTGAGCAGTACAGTTTCCCTCCTATCCTCTGGAGCAGCGAGTCTGGGATATTTAGGCTGAGATTCTAATGATTTGGCATCTATCTTGGATTTGGGTGAGACTGAGGCTTTTGGATCTCATTGCCTCCTGCATTCTTCTGGTAAAGCATGCCCCCTGGGATGTACAGGCTGTGCAGTTGGACATAGTCCCAGGGGGCGCAGCATCCGAGAAATCTCTTCAGCCTTGTCCAGATATAGGAGGAAACTGCAAAGTATCTCCAGTGGTGGCCAACAAACGAGGACTGGGTCAGCGGCAGACCCCTCTCACTTCCTCACCCACAACGGACTAGTTGCAAATGTCTCACTCCTGAGTTGGTGCAGAGTCTCATCTCTGTGTTGGAGTTGAGGGTGGTTCCCTTGGCACTGAAAGCTTTTTCACATCCATCAAAGGGAGGCTAGGTCAGTGTAGGAAAGTAGCCTCTTTCTAGCTTGGTAACCCTCACTTTTTTCCTGTTTCTGTGTTTGGCTGTATTCACTGGGATCCTGCTAACCAGGACCCCAGTGACTATGCTCTCTCTCCTCTAAATTTGGTTGCTGGTAACTTTTTCTTCCCACAGTTGGCATACTGGTCCCCCAATGTAAGACCCCTAGTATATGGTACGTAGGTACTATATGGGCATTGGTGTTACAGGGGCTGCAGCAGCTATTCTGCCACCCATAGGGAGCCCATGCAAAGGGTTCTGCAGGCCTACCATTGCAGCCTTCGTGAAACGGGTGCATATACCAGTTTTCACTACAGGTCACTACATCAGGTCACTATAAGTCACCCCTATGATAGGTCATAGGATAGCAGAGATGCCCCCACAAACTCCAGATCCATTTTCCTGGACTTTGAGTGCGGGGACGCCATTTTACGCGTGTACTGGACATACATCACTACCTATGTTCTGCTACACAATGGCAACTCCTAACCTGGGCATGCTTGGTATCAAACATGTCGGAATCATACCCCAATACTGTTGGAAGTATTGGAAGTATGATTCCATGCACTCCTGGGGGCTCCTTAGAGGACCCCGGTATTGCTACCACCAGTCTTACAGGGTTTTCCAGGCAGACCAGCTCCTGCCACCCCTCCGCCAGGTTTATAGCCTCCTGCTGCTTGATCTTATCAAGCCCAGGAAGGCAGAACAAAGGATTTCCTTTGGGAGAGGAAGGTAACACCCTCTCCCTTTAAGAAATAGGTGTGACTGGCTTGGGAGGGATAGCCTCCCCAAGCCACTGGCTTGCTTTGAAGGGCACATTTGGTGCCCTCCGTGCATAGACCAGTCCACACTGATTCAGGGACCCCCAGTCCCTGCTCTGGTTCTGAACTGGGCTTTGGAAAGGGGAATGGCCACTCCCCTGTTCATAACCACCCCAGGGGTGGTGCCTAAAGCTCATCCAGAGGGTCCCTGGGTTCTGCCATCTTGTTTCCAAGGTTAGCAGGGAACTCTAGGAGCATCTGCGAGGCCAGGTAGGTGACGTCAGAGCCCCGTCCTGCTAGGTGCTTACCTGATTAGGTGACCAATCCCCCTTTCAGGGATATTTAGGGTCTCTCTCTTGGGTGGGGCCTCAGATTTGGCTTGCGAGATTACAGCAGGATTCCTCTGCTTTGCCTTCAGGCCACTGGAACCACGACTGGACTCTCCAGAAACCGACAAACGCTGCTACAATGAAGACGACTCTTCTGCAACTTTGTTTCCACGTCTCCTGCCAGCTTTGCAACATTACCCCAGTCGTGCATCCTCAGAAGACTGCAACTCTTCATCCTGCACAAAAAGGAATCTCTCTTGGAATGAAGGAGCCACTTCCCTGCAACCGCAGGCACCTACAGTAAGTGACGACCGGCTGCGTGGATCTCCTCTCATCTTGAGCTGCGTGGATCCTGCATCACGGGTGGTGGTCTGGAGTAGTCATCTTGGTTCTCTTTGCCAGCTCTCCAACTTTGGTGGAGGTAAGCCTTTGCCTTCCCACGCAGGACAGTACCCCCGTGCGCAGTCTTTTGCAGCTGCTAAGGCTTGTTGACATCTCCTCCAAGGGATCCTCAGATGAGGTGTAGCTCCAGCCCCCAGCACTCCTTCCTGTCAGGACATTTTTCCTGGTCGTACAACACCTAGTGGGATCTCTGAATGGCGGGTGGACAAACTCAGCAGTCAATGCCTTGTGGGTTGTGAATGGATTCCACATCCGGAGGTGTTATAAGGTCTCTTCCGAGACTTGGAAGAACCTTGGTTATATCGATTCGCCACCCCCGAGAACCCTTAATTTCAGCACCTCAGCGCACTGGAACTTCCAAAGAGACTCTCACTCTGGCACGTTTTCTATCTCAAGTGGGACTCGGGGCTCCTGTACGCCACTCTTGCCCTAGGTTCTCACAAAGATCAGGGGGACCAGGCTCAAGTCATCCTAGAGGCTATGGACTGGGCATCGAGGGTCTGGTACCTGGAACTCCTGAGCATGTGTCCTCTGGTCAGGCTCCCTGCCGGGGAGGATCTTCATTGCAACACAATGGCAGGGTTCTTAATCCGAACCTGCAAACGCTCCACTTTCATGCATGGAGACTGAGCGTTGACAGTTGAGGGTTTTCAATCTCCTTTCAGAGTTTGATCTTGGCAGCCAGGAGTCCCTCCACTAAAACTGGCCACACCTGCTGTTGGAATAAATTTGTGGCTTGGTGTTCCTCACAACATATGGACCTTTTTTCTGGCCCACTTGCTGAGGTTTTGTTTGTTCTTTCCTTAGCCTGGCAAGGTTTTACTCTTAGCACTGTTAAAGGTTATTTGTCTGCCATCTCAGGTTTCTTGCAGCTGCCAGATCAACCCTCCCTTCTTCAAGTCACCTGTTTTGGCTTTTTCTAAAGGCTTGCATCTTTTTCCCCCACCTACTCCTTTTGTGATGCCCCAATGGGACCTCAATTTGGTCCTTACTTTTGTGACATGTTCCCCCTTTGAGCACCTGCGTAGCTGCCCTCTGTTGCTCTGGTGGTCATTACATAAGCCAGGAGGGCCAGTGATCTTCAGGCTCTCAGTCCAGCCTCCATACACGGTCTTCCATGACAAGCTGGTTCTTCGGGTACATGCTTCTTTCCTTCCAAACGTGGTCACCCGTTTTCACATTGACTGGAGCATTACTCTGCCTGCCTTCTGTGCTCTTCCTCCTCTGTCTTAGGAAAGGAGAGACTCTGTTGTTTGGACCCCAAAAGATCTATGTCATTTTAAATTGATGGCACTCGAGTGGGCTGTCCGCTCTTCATTGGGTTCGTCGGAGCAAAGGGGCAAGGCAGTGCGATCAAATGATCTCCAGGTGGACGGTACTCTGCATAAAAACCTGCTAAAAGTGACAACCCCCTAAGGACTTGCAGACTCCCTCGACCAGGACTAAAGCCGCTCTTACTGTATTAGTGTGCAGAGTACCTGTCCTGGACAGCTGTCAAGGTGCCACATGGACATCCCTCCACCTCTGGGAGGGTATTGCTTGGGTATCTGTTCCAAGGTGAGCAACCTGCTGTTTGTCTCTTTCAAAAGAAGGTACTTACCTTCGGTAATGCTTTCTCTGGTGGAGACTTATCTAAAACCATATTCCTCACCGACCCTCCCTTTCTCTAAACTCTGCAAACTGAGTTATTTTCCAAAAAAGATCCTGTTCAAAATTGCACACTGGTCAAACAGTAACATTGGGTTTTTCCTGGCTTTGTATTTTTGGCAGAGAACTAGTCACGCCAGGGTGGTGCAAATATGGACTCCACAGCATCACTACTGAACCTGAAGATGCCACCTACCATCACACAGAGGTACTGCTCAGTATTTTCCAGACCCAGTCTGCTGCCTGGGGAATATTGTAAGGTGAGTAATTAGCAGTAGTCCGTACCAAAAAAAGTGTGTTACCAGAGGTAAGTAACTTGTTCTTTGTAGCAAAAATGTTATAAATTCATATGTTGTGCTTGATTATGCTGTATAGCGTTTAGGTCTGAAATTTTAAATTGGTTTTCTGTAAAGATTGTGTTAATCAACTTTCTGTAGGTGACTGCTGTAGGAGTCTGGCTCAGTTCATGGAGTACACCTATGGTGTGGCACCCTATACTGAGTTCAGGAAACCCTTAGTGATTTTAAATAGGTGTCCAGATAGCAGAAGCTCTCTAGGGGTAGCTGATGCGAGCAGCTAAAGCTTATCCAGGAGGAATGTAAAACACTTGCAATAACACAGTAGACAGGCAGTAACTTACGCACAAGAAAGAACCACACAAGTGTTGCAGAAACAAAGGACACTATTACAACACTACTACTAAACTGACTGTAACAGGGTCGCGGGGGCCCTGTTTACGGATGTTGGTCCTGGACCGACCAACCGGGGGCACAGAAAAGAGCCAAGGAACGGAACAGACGGCCACAAACCCGGATATCTGGGTGGAAGCAGGTCTAGACGACGGACTACCGGCGCGTCAAGGAGGAGAAGAGAAGGCGGTAGAGACAAACGGAGACGCGAACCAGGGAGAGCAACGGGATCCAAAGAGCAAACGAACAAGCCGAGAAGCTGGAGAGCCGACCTGTAACCGAGGCACTGTTCCCCCGGCGGTTGAGCAGCATTTGGAGGCAACTTCACGCTACGTCCCTGGAGGGACGTTGCTATCCCAGGTACATACCTGCTTCCTAAGCCCACTAGCATATTTTACGGGTGGGAGAGGAAGGTTGGTGGTTTGGGGGCGAACGCTGGGAGGGAGTAGTGAATCAAACCTGGTGTCAACACCCCAGTGATTGCTGTCGTTCTACATAAACGTCCGCAAAGTAGAAAGGCAACAACATAATTTGATGTTTTGTTTTTTTGCGTTTGTTTGGGGGGGGGGGGGGGGGGGGCGGTTAACTCCCCTGTCCTTTATGTAGTTTTGTGCCAGAGCGGGTTCCTGAACTTGCAAAATCCGGTTTGCACTAGGACACCAAATGTGCCCTTCAAAGCAATCTGATGGCGCTTAGAGGCCACCCCAGCCCTTAGACACCTAATGCTCAGGTAGAGGTGGTCACCTCTCCCTTGCAGGAAATCATTTGTTTTGCTCCGCCAGCATTAGCCTGGCTCACCAACAGGAGGGCAGCACAGTGTATGAGGTTAGCAGCATGGGCTGGCAGCTAGACCCCGTAATGCTGCACAGGCAGAACTGGGAGAATCCCCTAGGGAACCCCCAGAGGGCATGGTTTCATGCAACTCACACTGGAATCAGTGTAGTTGCATGATTCCAACATGTTTGATACCAAACATGCCTATGTTCGGAGTAACCACTATGTACTTGGATCACTCATGTTGACCAGTGTCCACCACATACCTTAAGATGGCTTCCCCGCACTTAGAGTCCAGGAATTAGCCTGGTGTCTGTAGGGATACCCTGCTCGTACAGGTGTACCTTCAGACTTAGAGACATGCGCCCTGACCTTGGGCTAAAGGGCCTACCAGAGGGGTGGCTTATAATATCTAAGTGTAGTGGTTAGGTGTGGTAGTGAAAGGGTGCATACACCCTTTCACGCAGGCTGCAATGGTAGGCCTACAGTCAGTTTGCATGGGCTCATAGTACATGCTACAGCCCATGGGAGACCCCTAGTGTGCCAATACCCTGGGTTCCTAGGTACCATACACTAGTGACTTACATGGGTGCACCAGCATGCCAATTGTGGGTATGTAAAGTTACCAACAACTATCAAATCAAATAAAAAAAAATACTTTATTCGATTGTATCTCACAATCATAAAAGCAGATAAAATATACAAGATAGCACCAATCGACATTCCCATAGTATAAATAAAATAAAGTAAATCAAAACCTACAACAATTAATACCATGTGATAAAATTCACTACAAACACTATATCCAGTTATTCTTCTGAAAAACAGTATAAGATCAATAAAAGCAAATATTTGGAGAACAAGAAACTATTCACCTAGCTAAAAACATTTTAAGATGGAAGGCCTCCTCAATTTTGCCTACAGATATAATCTGGCCTTCATTACTGCGCACAGATATACAGCTAGACCATTACAGATTTTGATAGATGGGAGAGACAACAAATAAAGGCAGGATGTAGGAAGTTGGCTCTGTATGCACTATTTCAAAGTAAGGAATAGTATGCACAGAGTCCCAGGGTTCCCCTTCGAGGTAAGATAGTGGCAAAAAGAGAATTCTAATGCTCTATTTTGTGGTAGTGTGGTCGAGCAGTAGGCTTATCAGAGGAGTAGTGTTAAGCATTTGTTGTACACACACAGGCAATAAATGAGAACACACACTCAGACAATTCCAGGCCAATAGGTTTTTGTATAGAAAAATATATTTTCTTAGTTTATTTTAAGAACCACAGGTTCAAGATTTACAAGTAATACTTCAAATGAAAGGTATTTCATGTAGGAACTTTAGGAACTTTGAATTAGCAAAATAGCATATACAGTTTTCACATAAATGACATATAGCTATTTTAAAACTAGACAGTGCAATTTTCACAGTTCTTGGGGGAGGTAAGTGTTTGTTAGATTTTGCAGGTAAGTAAACCACCTACGGGGTTCAAGTTTGGGTCCAAGGTAGCCCACCGTTGGGGGTTCAGAGCAAACCCAAAGTTACCACACCAGCAGCTCAGGGCCGGTCAGGTGCAGAGGTCAAAGTGGTGCCCAAAACGCATAGGCTTCAATGGAGAAGGGGGTTCCCCGGTTCCAGTCTGCCAGCAGGTAAGTACCCGCGTCTTCGGAGGACAGACCAGGGGGGTTTTGTAGGGCACTGGGGGGGGGACACAAGTCAGCACTAAAAGTACACCCTCAGCGGCACGGGGGCGGCCGTGTGCAGTGTGCACACAAGCGTCGGGTTCATAATAGAAATCAATGGGAGACCAAGGGGTGTCTTCAGCGATGCAGGCAAGGGGGGGGGGGCTCCTCGGGGTAGCCACCACCTGGGCAAGGGAGAGGGCCACCTTGGGGTCGCTCCTGCACTGGAGGTCGGATCCTTCAGGTCCTGGGGGCTGCGGGTGCAGTGTCTTTACCAGGCGTCGGGTCTTTGAAGCAGGCAGTCGCGGTCAGGGGGAGCCTCGGGATTCCCTCTGCAGGCGTCGCTGTGGGGGCTCAGGGGGGTCAACTCTGGCTACTCATGGTCTCGTAGTCGCTGGGGAGTCCTCCCTGTGGTGTTTGTTCTCCAAGTCGAGCCGGGGGCGTCGGGTGCAGAGTGCAAAGTCTCACGCTTCCGGCAGGATACGTGTGTTGTTTCAAAGTTGCTTCTTTGTTGCAAAGTTGCAGTCTTTGGGGAACAGAGCTGCTGTCCTCGGGAGTTCTTGGTCCTTCTAGATGCAGGGTAGTCCTCTGAGGCTTCAGAGGTTGCTGGACCCTGGGAACGCGTTGCTGGAGCAGTGTCTTTAGAAGTGGGGAGACAGGCCGGTAGAGCTGGGGCCGAAGCAGTTGGTGTCTCCGTCTTCTCTGCAGGTTTTCAGGTCAGCAGTCTTCTTCTTCTTAGGTTGCAGGAATCTGAGTTCCTAGGTTCTGGGGAGCCCCTAAATACAGAATTTAGGGGTGTGTTTAGGTCTGGGGGGTTAGTAGCCAATGGCTACTAGCCCTGAGGGTGGCTACACCCTCTTTGTGCCTCCTCCCTGAGGGAAGGGGGGGCACATTCCTATCCCTATTGGGGGAATCCTCCATCTGCAAGATGGAGGATTTCTAAAAGTCAGTCACCTCAGCTCAGGACACCTTAGGGGCTGTCCTGACTGGCCAGTGACTCCTCCTTGTTTTTCTCATTATCTTCTCCGGCCTTGCCGCCAAAAGTGGGGCTGTGGCCGGAGGGGGTGGGCAACTCCACTAGCTGGAGTGCCCTGGGGTGCTGTAACAAAGGGGGTGAGCCTTTGAGGCTCACCGCCAGGTGTTACAGTTCCTGCAGGGGGAGGTGATAAGCATCTCCACCCAGTACAGGCTTTGTTACTAGCCACAGAGTGACAAAGGCACTCTGTCCATGTGGCCAGCAACATGTCTGGTGTGTGGCAGGCTGCTAAAACTAGTCAGCCTACACGGATAGTCGGTTAAGGTTTTAGGGGGCACCTCTAAGGTGCCCTCTGGGGTGTATGTTACAATAAAATGTACACTGGCATCAGTGTGCATTTATTGTGCTGAGAAGTTTGATACCAAATTTCACAGTTTTCAGTGTAGCCATTATGGTGCTGTGGAGTTCGTGCATGACAGACTCCCAGACCATATACTCTTATGGCTACCCTGCACTTACAATGTCTAAGGTTTTGCTTAGACACTGTAGGGGCATAGTGCTCATGCACTTATGCCCTCACCTATGGTATAGTGCACCCTGCCTTAGGGCTGTAAGGCCTGCTAGAGGGGTGACTTATCTATACTTCATAGGCAGTGTGAGGTTGGCATGGCACCCTGAGGGGAGTGCCATGTCGACTTAGTCGTTTTATCCCCACTAGCACACACAAGCTGCCAAGCAGTGTGTCTGTGCTGAGTGAGGGGTTCCCAGGGTGGCATAAGACATGCTGCAGCCCTTAGAGACCTTCCCTGGCATCAGGGACCTTGGTACCAGGGGTACCAGTTACAAGGGACTTACCTGGATGCCAGGGTGTGCCAATTATGGAAACAAAAGTACAGGTTAGGGAAAGAACACTGGTGCTGGGGCCTGGTTAGCAGGCCTCAGCACACTTTCAAATCATAACTTGGCATCAGCAAAGGCAAAAAGTCAGGGGGTAACCATGCCAAAGAGGCATTTCCTTACACAGGACGACACTGTTTAAAATGCAGCGATTTTTAAGAGTAGAATCACAAACACTTTCCTTATATCAGAGTAAAATGTGCAGAAAAAAACTATATGCATTGTTCTTTGGTCTGACACTGAGTCACAAGGACATTTTTCCAAGACTGGACTCTTTGGTAAGCAGAAAACTGACAAGTCAATGAAATGTCTCTAGTCTTAGGCGTGTGAGGACATATCGATGCCTCGGGTTCAATACATATTTTAAATATGGTTCAGTGCCATCTGATTGCTGCAACAGAGGATTCCTCCTTACACTACATTTCTTTGACTCAGTAGCCCACCTTAGGTCAGTCAGGTGGGTAAGGCAGATATTTTTTAGGTCTTTCCTGGAAAGTGTTTCAATTTTTTCTGCTGTAAAGTAAAACTCAGGATGGCCCAGGTCCGTAAAAACATTCTTTATATAATCCAGCCATGGAATTTGCAACGAATGACTTCGTGATTGAGCGTCTTCTATAATGGCCCTATTCAGGCTAGCAAATTCAGAGGTCCACACTTTATGCCAAAGTAAAATTGGTTGCATGCTTACTAAATCTGTGATGTATGTTACCCCCATTTCTGAATGGCACGCCAAGGTTGAGGTAGATTATGGCACACTTAGGATGGACTTCAAAAAATCATTTTCAGCTAGCTGTAGGGCGTTACAATTCCTATATCCCCATAAGCCTGCCCCATACAGTGCAACAGAGACACATTTTGCGTTATAAATTGTCATCATGTCTTTAGGAGTGGCCCTACCAACCTTTTTAGAGAAATTGTTTACAGCCATAATAGTTTTTGTGAAGAGTAATTTCCTAGACCTAATGGCTTGCAGCCAGGTAACTTTGTTATCAAACATAATTCCGAGGTATGAAAAAGTTTCTATGTCATCTAATTTGACACCCTTTAAAGTGACATGGGTTTTTTTGCAGATTTTATACCACAGATCATCATGGAGGTTTTAGAATGATTGATTTTAAGGCCTAAGTCTTCCATATAGTTGTCAAAGGTTGCCATTAGTCGCTGCAAAGCTACTGGGGTACGTGCCATCAAAACAGCATCATCCGCATACATAAGTGCTGGAATCTTTCAGAAGCCAACTTGTAGAAGATCTCTACAAGCAGTAGATAGAACAGCCTCTAGTTTAATAATGTATAGGGAGAACAATAGGGGAGCTAGAACACAGCCTTGGCGTACCGCCTGCTTTACAGGAAAGAAGGAGGTGCACTCCCCGTGAGACCCGTAACGCACCCTAGCTTTAGCTCCAGAATATAGTTCCCTGATAAAGTGAACTATTGTATTGGCTACCCCCATATGCAGCAAAATGGGCCAAAGTTTGCTGTGAATTACACAGTCAAATGCCGAGGTCAAGTCTACAAATACAAGGTGTAAAGCTCCTGTCTTAGCCTTCGTGTATTTACCAATCAAAATATCTAAGTTCAGGGCCTGTTCCACAGTCCCTATCCCAGCCCTGAAACCATATTGTAGGTCCATTAGTGTATTATTAGCTTCCGTCCATTCCCGCAACCTTTATAGGACAATACGTCCTGCAATCTTTGCGAGGGTGTCAAGCAGTGAAATTGGCCTGTAACATGCTGGATTTTGACGGTCGCCTTTTTTAAATATTGGGACAATAATGGACTCTGTTCAGGTCGGGATAAAGGCTGACGCAACAGGCTCATAAGACCTGTGTCAATAAAGCACCCCAAAGTGAAACATTAGACTTGTAGATATCAATTGGTACTCCGTCTGGGCCTGGTGCTTTCCTACTCTTGCTGGCGTTGATGGCATCAATGACCTCGTTTATCTGAATGGTGGAGTAATAGGCTGAAAATCCGCTCCATGGGCATTTGTATCTGGGGCTAAGTATTTTGAGGAGTATATTTTGGAAAAATAGGAAACCCACTCCTCTTCCGTGATGGCTATTTCGATACTTAGTGAACTCCCCTCTCCTGGGTGATGGAACGTCACCATCTTCCAGAATTTGGCATTGTTGTCCTGGAGGCTTGCATTATAGAGGGTATGCCACGCCTCATCTTTTAAATTATTTTTTTCCTGGTTTTTATGGCCTTTTTATACTCGTCTGAGAGTGGTGATCTCGTGCTTGTCAGGGCTTTGTCTATGTAGATGCTGTTTAAGTCTCTTATGAGCCCGTGTACATTCAGTATCAAACCACCCTTTGTTTCCCCGTGGTCTAGATTTGCTGTGCTTACTGTAAGAGACTGTTTCTTTCCCGTGGTGATTACTATAAATGCTTTAATACACTCCTGTGGACTAATGTTGTCTGAGAGGCAAGTTTCAATCTCATTAGCATAATCACTCAACAGTTGTTCCATACAACCTATTGGTTCAATCTGTGACCACTGAATAGAATAACCATTCCTTGAGCCCAATTCAATGTTCGCTACCTTATCTACTACTCCCTAGGGTTTGTTTATGGCTTGAGGCAATGCTAGGCATAAGCTTTGAGGATAGTTATCACTGAGTGTGATATCATGGATTTTGTACTCAGATGTGCAAAAAACAAGATTATTAGATATTAACCGGCTCTGTGCCTTGGACGAGGTGACCTTGTCCAAGGCTCCAGTTCCTGTGTGCCTTGGACGAGGTCACCTCGTCCAAGTCGCAGGAACTGGGGGGAGCGCTAGCGCTCCCCCGTGCTCTCCCCCCAAGGCAGGGATGGAAGAGGAAGCCCTTCGGCAAGGGTCGCTCCCCTGGGGGGGGGGGGAATTATTTTAGGCTATTTCTGCCCCCTTTGGGGGCAGATCGGCCGTTTTTTGCTACGCCAATCTGCCCCCAACGGGGGCAGAAACCACTAGGCACCGGGGATTTATTTTTGGCGCCAATGTCACGCAGGGGAAGTGACTCCGTAGGCAAGGGTCGCTCTGGGGGGGGGGGGGGGTCAAATTTATTTTAGGCCATTTGTTATTAGGCCGATCTGCGCCAGGGCAATTTTTTTGTTTGTGTTTTTTTTTTTTCTTTGTTTTTTTTTTTAGAGCTGGGGAGCGACCCATTAGGCAAGGGTCGCTCCCCTGGGGGGCAAATTGTATTTCGACCATTTCTGCCCTCCTTGGGGGCAGATTGGCCGATTTTAGGTCAATCTGCCCCTAAGGGGGCAGAAACCACTAGGCACCGGGGATTTTTTTTGGGGCGCCAATGTCACGCAGGGGGAGCGACCCCGTAGGCAAGTGTCGCTCCCATGGGGGGGGGAATTTACTTTAGGCCATTTCTGCCCCCCTGGGGGCAGATCTGCCAGGGGGGGGCAGAAACCTCTAGGCGCCAGGGCAATTTTTTGTTGTTGTTTTTTTTTGTTTTTTTAGAGATGGGGAGCGACCCATTAGGCAAGGGTCGCTCCCCTGGGGGGCAAATTGTATTTAGACCATTTCTGATTGGCCGATTGTAGGCCATTTCTGCAATCCCCCCCTGCCCCCCCCAGGGCCGGCAGCGCTAGAGGCCAAAATCCACAGGTAGGCACTTTGCAAAAAAACACCTCTGTTTTCTGTGAAAAAATGTGTTGTGTCCACGTTGTGTTTTGGGCCATTTCCTTTCGTGGGCGCTAGGCCTACCCACACAAGTGAGGTACCATTTTTATCGAGAGACTTAGGGGAACCATGGGTAGGAGGGAATTTGTGGCTCCTCTCTGATTCCAGAACTTTCTGTCACTAAAATGTGAGGAAAATGTTTTTTTATTTTTTATTTTTATTTTTATTTTTTAGCCAAATTTTGAGGTTTGCAAAGGATTCTGGGTAATAGAACCTGGTCAGAGACCCATAAGTCACCCCATCTTGGATTCCCCTAGGTCTCTAGTTTTAAAAAATGCACAGGTTTGGTAGGTTTCCCTAGGTGCCGGCTGAGCTAGAGCCCAAAATCTACTGGTAGGCACTTTGCAAAAAACACCTCTCTTTTCTTTAAAAAAAAATGTGATGTGTCCACGTTGCGTTTTTGGGCGTTTCCTGTCGCGGGCGCTAGGCCTACCCACACAAGTGAGGTATCATTTTAATCGGGAGACTTGGGGGAACATAGATTAGCAAAACAAGTGTTATTGCCTCTTGTCTTTCTCTACATTTTTTCCTTCCAAATATAAGAGAGTGTGTAAAAAAGACATCTATTTGAGAAATGCCCTGTATTTCACATGCTAGTATGGTCACCCCTGAATTCAGAGATGTGCAAATAACCACTGCTCCTCAACACCTTATCTTGTGCCCATTTTGGAAATACAAAGGTTTTCTTGATAGCTATTTTTCACTCTTTATATTTCAGCAAATGAATTGCTGTATACCCGGTATAGAATGAAAACGCACTGCAGGGTGCAGCTCATTTATTGGCTCTGGGTACCTAGGGTTCTTGATGAACCTACAAGCCCTATATATCCCCGCAACCAGAGCAGTCCAGCAGACGTAACGGTATATTGCTTTCGAAAATCTGACATTGCAGGAAAAAGTTAGAGTAAAACGTAGAGAAAAATTGCTGTTTTTTTCACCTCAATTTCAATATTTTTCTTTTTCAGTTGTTGTTTTCTGTAGGAAACCCTTGTAGGATCTACACAAATGACCCCTTGCTGAATTCAGAATTATGTCTACTTTTCAGAAATGTTTAGGTTACTGGGATCCAGCATTGGTTTCACGCCCATTTCTGTCACTGACTGGAAGGAGGCTGAAAGCACAAAAAATTGTAAAAATGGGGTATGTCCCAGTAAAATGCCAAATTTGTGTTGAAAAATTGGGTTTTCTGATTCAAGTCTGCCTGTTCCTGAAAGCTGGGAAGCTGGTGATTTTAGCCCCGCAAACCCTTTGTAGATGCCATTTTCAGGGAAAAAACCACAAGCCTTCTTCTGCAGCCACTGTTTCCCATTGTTTTGAAAAAAACACAATTTTCACTGTATTTTGGCTAATTTCTTGGCCTGCTTCAGGGGAACCCACAAAGTCTGGGTACCTCTAGAATCCCTAGGATGTTGGGAAAAAAGGACGCAAATTTGGCTTGGCTAGCTTATGTGGACAAAAAGTTATGAGGGCCTAAGCGCAAACTGCCCCAAATAGCCAAAAAAAAGGCCTGGCACAGGAGGGGGAAAAGGCCTGGCAGCGAAGGGGTTTTTAAAAAATAAATTATAGTATTTGCACCTCTACCATTAAAGGTAGGTGTAAGCTGTGAATTACTATCATTTAAACCATTACAGAAAAAGAGATCGAATTTGAATAGTACATCATTCAACAAATTGCCGTAATAGTTGTGAGTGAAATGAAATAGGTAGTCGTTATCACCTACACCAAGGGATCAAACTTTCTCATCGGGTTTGGGAGCACAGGTGGGTGTTAAAATCACCCCCCACACGATAAAGGTCTCTTTATGTGAGGAATTACTGGCACCATCCAGATCGTCCTGCAGTTGCCTGAGTGTATGTGAGATTTTTTGTAAGGGGGCGTTATTATAGAAATTGATAATCACTAGGTCCGCTCCATTTTTTTAATTCGCATAGTGTCAATTGGTAAAACGTATTAGAATTAGATAAATGTGCACAGTCCACCTTTCACCCTGCCCCATAGACGAGGGATTGCGGGGTGTGGAATGTCCTGAAACCATGTATATGAATGGGATCTGCGGACCAAGTCTCCTGTAAACACACACAAGACAAGGATCTAATGAATTCTAACCAATCCCCGTTCTCAATTTTGTTACGCAGACTTGCCACGTTCCAGAATAGGAGTTTGTCTCCCGATGTAATTGGGCCCAAACCCGGAGGATCGTGTTGCCCTACTTTCCTTGTTAGTGTCGAGATATTAGTCTCCATCTCTGTGTAGATATTGGTACGGGAGTGGCCAGATGGGCAGGAACTCTGCCTTCTGATGTTTAGTCAATGAAATCCTGTCGAGCTCTTTTTTTCCTTTACTGTCATTTCGTTCCCTTTGCTCCCCACCAGGCCGTCACCGCCCTTCAATAGATCAGGAGTGGTATTTTATTGATATAGACCTCATCCTGCCCGCAGCCCAACAACAAAATTTAGGGGAGAGCACAGTCACTAGGGTCCTGGTTAGCAGGATCCCAGTGAACTACAGTCTTAACACACTGACGTAAGGCAAAAAGTTGGGGTAACTATCCTCGAAAGATGGCACTTTACTACAACTTCCGTATGACCTTAACTAAAACCTCACTATTTAGCATCACCTGTTTCACTGTTATTTTTAATAGATGTTGGAAGAGGTATTGTGACTTCTTCCTTAGTGAACAATGTGAATGGGCACCAGCTCCATTGTTTGATTGTTTTTTTTTTTCCATAGTCTGGTTTGGATGTGTAGTTGTCGGGCTCAGTGTTTAGGGTCTAACAGAGCTTTACCTCAAGGTCCACCCAATCGCTCGACTCCCGTTCTTATGGAAAAACTCGCTGACCTATCCTTGATCACATTTCTTTTCGTCTCAACTCGACATACGCCGAAGACAGAGTTCCTCTCGATGCCTTGCGGCTGAGACTTTGGCCCCCTCCTGGGGCTCTCTGCCCCTTGTGTCGAGAACCCATTTGACAAGAATGCAAAGTTAGTGATGAAAAGGACACCCTTCCAATACTGCCCCAATGCCATTACAAGTTTTGCTGGACCAACAATCAAGTCAGCAATTTTTTGCTTCTCCCCTGAGCACAACATTTAGTGCCAAGCCTGCCTCACCTTCCAGTCAATAAAGGCCCTTCATTACTGACACATGGAGATGGGCTTAAAGGAGAATGCCAGAGGCAGGAGTCCAACAACACCGTCGGCATCTTCAGGGGCTTGGCATCAAAGCTAAGGAAGAAACCGGTCCCTCAGAGGCTCAGCTGAGCCAGCCCAGCTCGAAGGCAAGCTCCCCCCTCTGAGTCAAAGGGAGAAATGTAAGGCCCTGAAGCTTCACAACCACGAAAGACTTCAACTGTGAGTATGGTCGGCACCCTCACAACTCGCATTTGTGCAGTGGGCACATGTATAGGCAGAGCAATGCCCCAGAAGAGGGTTGGGTGTTGCTCAGAGTCTAAACAGCAGCCTGCCAAGCCGCCACTAACTTTGGTTCATGGTCAGCACCAACCAAAGTCTTTGGCTGGACAATACTCCCTTCTCCAGCCACAAAGATCCTGCTCAAGCCTTGGGCCCCTTCAAAGCTGACATGGTCCTCGGCAGTAGCACTGAAGCCGTGAATGGCATCTAAGACAACATTGTCATGAAAATCCACATTGGCACAAACAGCTAGTGTCGAATGCTTCCTCAACACTGAAGAATTATTCAGCCCCAAAAACAGTCAGCGGCGAGCTCTTCGAATTTGGAGCAACCTTTTCTCAAATGTGTGCAGGTGGAGTTAGATACTTGTCAGAAGTATCATACCGCAGACCCATAAGGTCTCCCCAAAACTGCTGCCAAAGCCACAGTAAACTCTCTCAAGGAAGAGGAAATGTACTTTTGAGGAGCAGATTGCTTTGGAGCCTCCTCTACCCTGCAAGACACAAGAACAGGGGCACTAGCTCCCTCCCTGCTCAACCTCCTCCTTCACCATCTCCTCTCATGCTCTACCTCCTTAATATTCACCAGAGTGGTCACCACACTTATCTTACCAGGAGGGCAGCCCATTATTCCCAGCTGATACCTGAAAACCCTGAGCTGAGGGATGACCTGTGGGATGACTATAACAGTGATCCCTGCGATGATACAGACCCATATCTGTACCCAGCCACCTATATTCCCCCATCTCAGTGACTGGTGGATCATAAGTGCAGGCAAGCAACAGTGTATTGCTCACATCCAAGCCACCATATCCCTCCTCCACGGATTGGAGTTTACCCTTAGTGCCGCCAAGATCCACCTCTAGCCCTTCTTGGAGGCCGTTATCTCTGTGACTGGCAAGGCCTAGTCCAGCCAAGCCAGGGTGCAGGATTTCCACCACATACTGCTTGGCGAAGAGGAGGGCCACCTAGAAACAGGCTACAGAGGAGGACTTGGGGGGACAAGTCCAGTAGCTCCCAACAGGGGGTTAAGGGGGCGACCTCAGTTCATGAGGGTCCTGGGAGCAAAAGGGCACAGTCTTTTTGTGGACCTGGGCCAGGGAGCTCTGGTGCAGAGGATTTTGGTCAGCTGATCCTGTGCATCAAAGGCACTCACGGTGCTTGGAAAGACCTGCAGTGTGGGGGGAAAAACAGCCTGGCCACTCTCTTGGGCAGCCTTGTTGATTCGGTCATCCCTTAAATGCTTCGGTGCCCCAGGTATTGGGGCTTTGAGCCTCCTGAAGGGGGCAGTGTCTTGAGGCTTGGTAGAAGCATCAGTGCTGGTCTCCTGATCACACAACAACCGCCTCCTGGCTAATTGCTACCTTGGTGGGCCCTGTGGTGATGCAGGGAAGTAGCTCCTCCACTTCAACAGATGCTGGCTGGTTGGTGAAGTGCTTGCAGCCCTCTGAGGTTTTTTGGAAGATGCACAGCTCCAGACAATTGTTGGGACAGCATCAGGTATGCATAGTTTGGCACCAGAAGTCCACGCTGGTCCTAAGTTCACGCTTTAGTTGGCTCTTCTGTGTCCTCCTCCTTATTCAGCCAGACGAATCTGAGTCCATGGTGTCTGGGGGGCACCTAAATACTCAATTTAAGAGGTTTTAGGGGAGACTAGGTTAGTGGCCAATTGGCTACTTACTCTGGGGTGACTACACCCCCTATATGACCATTGCCTGTGGTCATAACCCTGTCTCAGAATTCTCAGTTCCACCAAAAACAAGATGGGGGAACCCTTCTTTCGTGGGAGCACATCAGGCTTGCCCACCTTAGGGATGTGATTATCCTGGTAGTCCACCAGGCCTCCTTACATTGCTAATTTCCCATTATCCTGGTGTCAAATGGGCCTCAGAGTAGGAGGTGGCAACATCCAAGTCTGAGGGAAGCTGGGAACGCATATCAAAAGCAACAGGGGCTTTGACGTTTTTGGCATGCTGATTCACTAGCATCCTGCTGGAGGAGGTGATTACACCTTCCTCCGGAGCAAGCATTGTTTCTGGTCTCCGAGCAGGCCCTTATCTCCAGGGGGTCAGAAATCTATCCGTGGTGGCAGGCTGGTCGATACCAGGCAGCCAGCACACTAAGGGTCTGGTAGGCTTCTGGTAGGCTTCAGGTGACACCTCTAAGGTGCCCTCTGTCTGCATGTCATAATAAATCCAATGCCAGCATCAGTACGGGTTTATTAAGACACGGTTTTTGATACCAAACACCATAGGTTTCAGTGAAGCTGTTATGTAGCTGGGGAACTCGTAATGACGATTGTCCAGTAAACATACCTTAAGATGGTTTCCCTGTTCATTTGTAACAGCTAGTAATCGAACTATACATCACAGATGCATATCTGCTCATCTGATATGTCCTCACATTAAACAGAATGCACTCTGCCTAAGGATTCTACGGCCTGCAATAGGGACGACCTGCAAATATTAGATGCAGTGATTTGGGGGATGGCACACACGGAGTATGCCATGTTGCGTTTTCACTCATGGCTTGCACCATGACACACAATCTACAATGGCAGACTGGAATTTGTACAGGGGTCCCATTGGGTGGCACAGTACCTGCTGTAGCCGTTAGTGACCCTCTGTAGTACCCAAGCCCTGGGTACCAGGGATACCATTTACTAGGGACCAAGAGGTTCTGAAGTGTGTGCCAATTGTACACAATTAGACCTTTTACCTTGTTTTAGGTACAGAGCACTGGCACTGGGGATATGGATAGAAGGAACCCAGTACACCTTCAGTCGAAAAACCTCAGTACCAGTGGCAAAAAGTGGGGGTGACCATGTCAAAAAGGGACACTTTCCTACAGTCACAACAGAGGGGGTTTCAGATCAATGATCTCGAGCACCAGGTTATCCAGCTAGCTCACAAGGCCTTACACAAAATTCAGCAAAAAGTAGTTCTCATTAAGACAGATAACACTGCCATGTACTATCTCCAAAAGCACTGCAACACACCCTTGCTGACAGTTGTCAACACTGGTCTAGATTTGTTGGTGTTGGATGATTTACCATCTGATATATCTCTTTGAGTACCACCTTCTGGGAGTGGACAATGACTTTGCAGATCTGCATAGCAGAATGCAGCAGCAGGTCCACAAGTGGGAACTCCACCCACAGGTCCTACACCCATACTTCTAGTACCTGGACCTCTAGAGGGATCTCAGAGTTTGACCAAAATGCTAAAACCTGCTTACAGGTTCCCACTCCTTGCACCATGGGCAGTGCTCTACGGTTGAATGCTTTTCCTAATCTCACTACCCCTGTATGTGGTCCGGAAGCTTCGGCAGACGTCAATCACTCTCATCCTTATGGTTCACAAGTGGGCAAGACAACCCTGGTTCTGCACCCTCCTTGAGATGTCAATTTTTCCCCAAGAGAATGTCCCCCAAAGGCCAGAGCTTCATTCCAAACCTAGGCAAAATCCCACCCAGAGATCACACACTACATACTGAATGATACCTTTGAGACAGCTGTTTCCAGCATGTAGTGCTGTAGATTCACATGCGCCTACCCACCTCCCAGGGAGTCTTTGGTTGTTGCAGGTCATTTACATATTTAAACTCTTTGTAAATGTCTTGCGCAGTCACCAAGCTGTCGTATCTACTGCTCCACCTCTGCGCTCACTTCTCACAATTGAGCCAGTGTCCATGCACATTGCTGACTGAGGGAGGAGTAACTATACCTTTGACTCGAAACAAAAGATATCTTTGAAGAAAATCAAGATGCAGATATCCAAGCCCAACATTAGATGGCAGGAATATCCGAAGCATGTGAATCTACAACATTACCCCCTACAAGCAGATGCATACAGGGTAATTAACATTTGTTTTCATGTAGACCTAATTTTGCAACTTGAGCAGCAATCCAGATTCTGCAGGAATGTGTTTTTCACACGCTCCTCTGGTTCCAACTGCAGAAACAATGCTCGATCTCGAATACCAGCTGGAGCAGCTTAGTGTAACAAGTAATAACTGTTGGAAATGGCCCTTTTTGCATGGTTATCCCCAAACTTTTTGCCACTTCCTCCTATTTTTTAGGTCTGTTTTTGCTGGTTTGTCTCTGCTCACTTTACCACTGCTAATCAGTGCTAACGTGCAAGTGCTCCCTATAGAAATTGTACTGTTGATTGGTTTATCCATGATTGACATATTTTATTTACTAGTAAAGTGCACTAGAGGTGACCAGGGCCTGTAAATCAAATGCTACTAGTGGGCCTGCAGCACTGGTTGTGCCACCCACATTAGTAGCCCTGTAAACATGACTCAGACCTGCCATTGCAGTGTCTGTGTGTGCAGTTTTAAACTGCCAATTCGACTTGGCAAGTGTACCCACTTGCCAGGCCTCAACCTTCCCTTTTACTACATGTAAGGCACCCCTAAGTTAGGCCCTAGGTAGCCCCATGGGCAGGGTGCAGTGTATTTTTAAGGTAGGACATGTACTAGTGTGTTTTATATGTCCTAACCGTGAAATACTGCCAAATTCGGTTTTCACTGTGCAAGGCCTATCCCTCTCATAGGTTAACATGGGAGCTGCCTTTAAATATCCTTAAAGCGCAGATTCTCTTTGAGAGCAGATAAAATTTTGGAGTTTAGGGTCTCTGAGCTCACAATTTAAAAATACATATTTTAGTGAAGTTGGTTTTTAGATTGCTAGTTTGAAAATGCCACTTTTAGAAAGTAGGCATTTTCTTGCTTAATCCATTCTGTGACTCTGCCTGTTTGTGGATTCCCCGTCTGGGTCAGGTTGACAGTTGGGCTGTTCACACCTCTCCTCCAGACAGTGACACAAAATTGGGCGGGTTGTAGCCTGCATATCCTGATGAGCCATCTGAGCTAGAGAGGAGGGAGGAGTGGTCATTCACACCTGAAAGGACTGTGCCTGCCCTCACACAATGCAGTCTCCGATCCCCTGGTGTGCGTCTGGGGCATGGCCTGGACAAGGAAGGATCTTGCAAACACTTGGAACTTTGCTCCCATGTTGCCAACTTCAAAGGCAGAACTGGGTATAAGAAGACCCAAAACCCCAGACTTTTAGAATCTTTCTGGAATCAAGAGGAACCTCTGCCCAGGAGAAGAACTGAAGGAGGACTACTGTTCCTTGGCTGTGTTGCTTTGCTGAACTGGCCTGCAGTTGCTGCTTCTGCCTGAAGAGAGTGCAAAGGGTGAACTTTGCTGTGTGTCCTGCTTGAGAAAATTCTCCAAGGGCTTGCAGAGTAGAGCTTTCCTCCTGTTGGAAGTCTCAGGGACACCAAAGACTTCAGTTTCCTCGACCTGCAGCACTGGGAACTGTGTGTTTTGTGCTGTTCAAGAGGAGAAACCACTGCAACGCTGCCAATGACGCCTCTGGCCTGCACCGTGACCTGCCAACGCCACACTGAGTCGCATTGCCCTGCTTCGCACCACGACCCTGGTCTCCCCGACGCCGTCATCGGACAACTTCACTGAGCCGCTGCTCGCACCGCGACCTGTGGGCCCCGCACTCCTGCTTCGCCTGCTCACACTGCTGCCTGAGCATCCCTGACGACGACGCTCCTGCTGACACCAGCGCTGCTGCCTGCACTGTGGCCTGTGGACACCGCTCGTGAGGTACACAAAGCCCCGTCCCATCCCGCACCACAGCCCCGGTCCACCGACGCCAGCACCATCGACTCCTGTGTCGTCACCAGGCATCCTGCCTGCACCGTGGCCTGTGGACACCCGCTCGTGAGGGTCACAAAGCTCCGTCCTGTCCCACTGGCTTGGGCCTACCGACAACAGCGCTTCAGCAATGACGACGCTGCCTGCACCGTGACCTGTGGACCTCGCACGTCGCACCGTCCCGCTTCACACCACAGCCCTGGTCTCACCGACGCCGCTGTACACCATCACCGAGCTTCAGCCTGCACTGTGACCTGTGGACACCGTACGTCGCATCGTCCCGCTTCACACCGCAGCCCTGGTCTCACCAACGCTGCTGGATGCCATCACCGAGCCGCAGCCTGCACCGTGACCTGAGGACACCGCACGTCGCATCGTCCCGCTTCGCACCACAGCCCCGAATCCATCCACGCCGGCGCACCTGACTTCATCAGCCTGGTGTTCGATCAGCAACGCGTGTGACCGCAAGGGCCCGATGACTCCTACTCCGAACCGACACCGCGAGGTCAGTGACGCCACTCTCCGGAGCTCACCGCAAGGATCACAACACCCTGCAAATCCAAGATACTGTTTGCGGGTGTTCCCTACACCGTAGCTGGCCCGCAAAGGCCTGAACTGTTGGTTTTGTTGATCACGACACCGTGATAGCCCCAGGTGCAGCTATCGACTTCAAGGAACTGTCGTTTTGAGTAAATCTTGCAGAATTCATATTTTTTATGTATGTTGGATTTTTATCGTATTTGGTCCTGTTTTATATAAGATCAATATTGGCTCTTTTTCTAAAACTGGTGTGGTGTCCTTTTGTAGTGTTTTCACTTATTACTGTGTTATGTGCAAATACTTAACACATTGTTTCTGAGTTAAGCCTGACTGCTCGTGTCAAGCTACCAAGGGGGTTAGTAGGGATTTTCTGAGTGGGTATCTCCCTTATCCTGACTAGAGTGAGGGTCCCTACTTGGACAGGGTGCAAACCGACTGCCAACTAGAGACCCCATTTCTAACAATAACTATCTAGTTCCACAAACTGCTCCCAGAGGGGAAAGGAGGATGGGATGAAAGGAGAAAAGATTATCTTGCGTCACTGAGGGAACTGCTCGGCTGTCCCTTACACTTACAAATTTCATCATGAATATTGCATGACAGAGAGCAGAACCATTTCAAGAATAAACTGGAGATTTTCTGACACTTCGGAACATACAGGAGTCCAGTTCAAACTCGACATTCAACTTCAAACTCTAGAAGTTTCTCCCAAAGTACTAGATTCAACTTGTCAAGAAACACAGTGGCTAACTTTCAGTTCAGAGACAATAGAGTACAGAGCGCTGCAAAGACAGAGTCCAGAGGGCTGGGCCTCATGGGGCTGAAAAATTGAAAACGTGCTTGGGCTTTCAAAGGAGTAAATCTTTGAATTATTTGGTAACCTATGGATTAGTGTGCACTAACCTGAGGGGAAGGTACTTAGCTATAACAGAACTTGAATCCAAAGATGACAGACTCGGAGCAAGAAGCTCAAGAGGAGGCGGAATCGTACCTCGTGAAGGAAGGCACTGAAAGCAACTCGGATGACTGGGTCACAGGATCACCAGGCAGGCTTAGACTAGAGTGCTGCATCAGTGCAACTCAGGAGATAAGTGCAGGGACGTTGCTTGCACAGGACTAGAACGAGGCCATGCGCTGATGCAGGTTCATAAGGGGTATTTATATTTTCTCCTCTGTGTTTGATGGCCTGTGGATGGATTTAGTTTGAGTTCACAGGAGACATTACGAGGAGTGCTGGGAGAACTGCTGACGCCGGTAATCGTAGAGTGGGATGACTGAATAAAACTGTCACGTTATACCTTCCAGTCCTTGAATTGTTGGTGCAATAGGAGGAACATTCTGACAGGACTACCACTATAGCCTATATCCCAGTCTGGAAAACTGGTAACAGATGCATCCTTAAAAAGGTTGAGGTACTCCCATGTTTCCAGAACTATAGTCCCTAGTGAATGCCCTTTTGATAAGCTGGTTTAGGAGATTACTCCTTCCAGTTGACCCTACTTTGTCCCCAGGTCCGTCATCAAGATTAGGTTCAGCAGTGTCACGATCATACTGATTGTACTGGACTGGCCCTGCCAACACTGGTATCTGGACTGCATTAAGATGCCCATTCTACCTCTCAAGAGACTTCCAGTGAGATCATATCTTCTGTCCAGGATATTGGGCAAGATTTGTCACTACAGTCTGCCATCACTCAGCTGACTGCCGGGCTCCTGAAGTCTTGCAGTATGGACACTTGAATTTTCTTCATGACTATATGGCCATTGTAAATGAAGCAGGGTGACTTTCTATTGGCTCTTCATATACCTCAAATGAAGAAGATTCTCCATCTAGTTTATTAGCACAAAAGTAGATACAAGAACATGCCAAGAGACCATATCTTGTCTTTATTTGGCTAAGTCTGTTTTACCATATTAATCTATTATAGTACTTTTGGCTGCAATCATTACTTGTTGTGAATCTCCTTTTCAGGTTATTAAGGATTTATTGGGAAGTCTTAGGAAAGTTGCTTTTTCCTCTCGTTAGAAGACAACCTCTTCCCTTGGAATTGAATCTGGTACTCCCCAAAAGTTGATGGGGCTTACTTTAGAGCTGATGCAGTAAGGCGAATTACCACACCTTGCGTAGAAGAGGGCTTTCTTAGTTGCACATACTTGTTTTAGGAGGGTCTGTAAGCTTTAAGTCCTGAATGTATTTGTATTTAAGTGAACCATGCATCATAAATGTTTATTCTGTCCCAAATACTGTTATTACATAATTGTTGGAAGCTGGCTCTCTATATAGTGCACTAAAATGAAGTACACTCTGCAGAGTCCAGTGGATCCCCAATTGGTATTGCAGATGCAAAAGTAGACAGGACTAATGCTCTATTTGTGTTAGTGTGGGTAAGAAGTTAGGCTCATCAGAGGATTGTGCTAAGCATTTGTTGTACTCACAGAGGCAATAAATGAGACACACACTCAATGAATAGATCCGAGACCAATTTAGAAAAGTAATTCTTTTTATGCAGGTTTCAAACCCAAGAACTTCGTAATCAGGTACAAAGACGTTTAAGCATAAATACTTTGCAGTTTTGAAAATAGACTTTTACTGCAACTGTCAGAGTTCTCTCAATGTTATCCTATGGAGGGAAAAACAAGGGTAACAACAACTTACAAAGCCAGTCTCAGGGAGTTAAGGTTAGTACTGTGCACTGATCAGAACCACACCAACTAGTCACATTGAGCGACCCTGGGATGGCTGGGTGCAGAGGTGCAGTAAGGTGTTGGGTGCCCAATGGTTTCTCTTTGGAGTTTGACACCGTGATAAACAGGCTGCAGGCTCTGGCTAGGGAGCCAGTCAGGGACAATAAATAGGTAGGTAGACTTGGGGTGCTTGGGGACTTAGGTGACCTTTGGTCCTCTTCTCCTGCACCTAGGGGCGACGGATGCAGGGGTGTCTTTAGGCATTGAGTTTTCACACCTGGGAGCACTCGCGGTCAAGGCGTCCTGCTGAGGCTGCATGTGTTGTAGGGGGGAGTCCAGCTGGGGTGGACTCGAGCTCTTAGGAGCCGGAGAACACCTCTTGCACCAAGGACCCACCTCACCTGGGGGTCATGTTGGTCTCTGGTGCAGTGGTTACTGTAACTGTCATATTTTCTTTCTCCACAAGCCTGTTGGAGAGGTGGGCAGCGTGCAGAGGCTTTAGTTGTCTCGGGAGAGTCCAAGATGGGTGGGACCACACTGGACTCAGTCTGTGGGCAGCTGGGGGCCCTCATTGGCATAGTTGGTTGGCTACTCTTCGGGTTTTGGGCATCAGGTGCAATGGTCACTTCTAGTGTCTGGTTTCTGGGGTCCAGCAGCTGCAGTCTTTCCCTTGGAGTTTCTTGTTGCATGGCAAGTCCGGTGCCCACAGGAGACTTGATTTTTAGTAAAGGCTGATCTCCTCCAGTACCTCCCAGATGAGCATGAAAAGAGGAGACAAGAGCTTGTCTCGAAAGGCAGGCTCATGTGAAATACCTCCATAGGGTGAGCATTGGATGCTGCTGATATGGCAGCCAGAGGTATTAATACTAGCATTCTGCTAAGATGCTGCGTATTTCTTGTTTCAGATCAGAGGTTCGACAATCTTTAATGCCCCCTTTATTAAAGAGCACCTTTCAGTCCACAAGTTGTCCATACCGTGGCGAAAATTAAAAAAGACACATTAAGATCAGTGGGGGCCCTCCAGACATCTACTCCCCAAGGTTTTTTGGTGCTCAAGTTTTCGTAGAGAGTCCAAAGCCACCTCTTCTAAAGACCTCCACCTTGTACCAATGTACTCTGAGCCAACACTCTTCCTCAAGAGATTTAGAGGCACCTACAGAGGTCATAACACCAAGAGTAGAGGCAAGGGTGCCTCCCCACGTGGTGGGATAACTACCATCTACCCTCTCTAAACCCTCTCCCCTCCAATCTCTTTCTCCCCCTCCCCCACCCCAACTTCTGCCCCCCCTGACCATATAACATCTCTGAGTGGCCAATTACAGAATTTTCTTGCCCACATGGCAAACAATAACCTGTGGGTGTTGGACATTATCCAACATGTTTGACTGGAGCTCATTACCCCACCTCCCAACATTCTCCATCTCGCTCATCACCTCTCACTAGAACATCAGAAATTACTCAAACAGGGAGTCCAAGCTCTCCTCCTCAAAGGAGATATAGAACCCATCCCTCTTCAGCACCAAGGTTGTGGAATATACACCCTATATACTTCCTCATACCCATAAAGGACAGTTCTCAACTGCCAATCCTAAATCTAAGGCCACTGAACGAATACATATTGTCAGAGCAATTTCACATGGTCACTTTTCAAGATGTCATTCCACTCCTTCAACAGGGCGACTGACTACACCAGATCTAAAAAAAAATGCATATTTTCACCTAACAATACACCCAGTTCATCATAAATATCTCAGGTTTGTGATGGGCGTAAAACACTATCAGTTCATAGTCCTTCCAATCGGGGTAACTACTGCACCTCAGGTATTCACCAAGTGTCTGTCGGTGGTGGCAGCAGCTCGTCTATGCAAGCAAGATACAAGTCTTTCCCTACCTGGTTGATTGGCTTACACTCAGATTCCAATAAACTTGCTTCACAGCTTGGAATTTACAACCAACGTTCCCAAGTGCCACCTATATATATATATATATATATGTTCGATGGCATGTGTAGCTGCAGATACACATGCTGTGCACATCCCGCCATCTGGTGTTGGGCTCGGAGTGTTACAAGTTGTTTTTCTTCGAAGAAGTCTTTTCGAGTCACGAGACCGAGGGATTCCTCCCCTTTCGGCTCCATTGCGCATGGGCGTCGACTCCATCTTAGATTGTTTTTTTTCCGCCAATCGGGTTCGGACATGTTCCTTTTCGCTCCGTGTTTCGGGTCGGAAAGTTAGTTAGAATCTTGGAAAAATCGTCGGTATTGTTTGCTTTCGGTATCTGGTTAGTTACAACAGATTGACACCGACTTTTGAAGAGCTCCGGTGGCCCTTTGGTTTTTTTTCGATTCCCCCGTCGGGGCCTGGTCGGCCCGGCCACGTCTCTCTTCAAGGCTGATGGAACGGACCCCATTCCGCTTCTGCCCAAAATGCCATAACAAGTTTCCATATACAGATCAGCATCTGGTCTGTAACTTGTGTTTGTTGCCGGAACACAAGGAAGATACTTGTGAAGCCTGTCGAGCGTTTCGGTCCAGGAAGACACTAAGAGACCGAAGAGCAAGGAGACTGCAAATGGCGTCGGCGCCGACAGGACAAGAGCGTTTCGAAGAGGAGGAAGAAACATTCTCCATCCAGGAATCGGACTCAGAGGAGATCGATCCTGAAGAAACGCCGAAAACCGTGAGTAAGAGGTCGTAACACAAAACTCACGAAAAAACCACTAAAACCCAGGGGACGCCACCGCCAACAGGCCATGGCTTAACCCGAAAAATAGGTGACCGATCATCGGCACCGAAAAAGGGCACGCTGGTGGCGAAGTCATCCGACTCCGGTCGAGATACCGCCACACAGCAATCTCGGGCCCGAGATAGTGGCTCCGAGCAGGTTCGGCACCGAGATAGCGGCACCGAAATGGGTCGCACCGAGAGACCACGACGCCGAAAGTAAAGAAGGTTTCGTCGGAACCGAAAAAAGCAGCCGAAAAGGTTTCGATACCGAAACATCCGGCCTCGGAACCGAAAACAAGTTCCTACACTGAGGAACAAGGACTGTCCACACAAATGAAGACACATAGATTTGGACAGGAATTGGAAACAATAGAGCCAGACTATACACAAAGAAGGCTCCATATCCAAAAAGAAACAGGGAAGATCAGTACTCTCCCTCCAATTAAAATGAAACGCAAACTTGCCTTCCAAGAAAAAGACAAGCAGCCACAGGCAAAGGTGGCTAAACAAGTAACCCCGCCACCATCTCCACAATGCTCTCCGCAACCATCACCGGTAGCCACTCCACCAATGATGCAATCCCCAATTCATACAGGAATGAGTCAAGATGACCCTGACGCATGGGACCTTTGACGCACCAGTGTCAGATAATAGTCCAGAATGTTATCCAGCTAGACCGTCGCCACCAGAGGATAGTACAGCCTATGCACAGGTGGTGTCGAGAGCAGCGGCATTTCATAATGTCAGCCTGCATGCTGAGCCCATTGAAGACGACTTTCTTTTTAACACACTGTCGTCCACACACAGCCAGTATCAAAGTCTTCCTATGCTACCCGGAATGCTAAAACACTCCAAACAATTGTTTGAAGAGCCAGTAAAAGGAAGGGCCATTACTCCAAGAGTGGAGAAAAAATATAAACCGCCACCAACAGACCCCGTGTACATCACACAACAGCTAACACCGGACTCAGTTGTAGTAGGGGCAGCGCGCAAAAGAGCGAACTCACATACTTCAGGAGATGCACCACCTCCAGATAAAGAAAGTCGAAAATTCCACGCAGCAGGCAAGAGGTTGGCGGCACAGGCAGCAAACCAGTGGCGTATTGCCAATTCACAGGCTTTGTTGGCCAGATACGATCGGGCCCATTGGGACGAAATGCAACACTTTATAGAACATTTGCCCAAGGAGTTCCAAAAGAGATCGCAGCAGGTAGTAGAAGGACAGAGTATCTCCAACAATCAGATACGGTCAGCAATGGATGCTGCAGACACAGCTGCTAGAACTGTCAACACAGCAGTAACAATAAGGAGACATGCATGGCTGCGTACATCTTGATTTAAACCAGAAATACAGCAAGCTGTGCTGAATATGCCATTCAACAGACAGCAGTTGTTTGGGCCGGAGGTGGACACTGCGATCGAAAAACTTAAGAAAGACACTGACACGGCCAAAGCCATGGGCGCACTCTACTCCCCACAGAGCAGAGGCACATTTCGAAAAACACAGTTTAGAGGGGGGTTTCGAGGACAAAGCACAGAACCTACAACCTCACAAACAAGACCCACTTACCAGAGCCAGTATCAGCGGGGAAGTTTTCGGGGACAATATAAAGGGGGACAATTCCAAAAGAATAGAGGGAAGTTCCAAAGTCCCAAAACTCCTCAAAACAAGCAGTGACTTCCAAGTCACACATCCCCAACACATAACATCTGTGGGGGGGAGACTAACCAAGTTTTACAAACATTGGGAGGAAATAACAACAGACACTTGGGACCTAGCAATTATCCAGCATGGTTATTGCATAGAATTTCTCAAATTCCCTCCAAACGTCCCACCGAAAACACACAATATGTGAAAACAACATATAGATCTTCTAGGACTAGAAGTTCAGGCATTGCTACAAAAAGAAGCAATAGAATTAGTACCAAACCAACAGAAAGGGACAGGAGTTTACTCTCTGTACTTTCTCATACCCAAAAAAGACAAGAGTCTGAGACCTATACTAGATCTCAGAACATTAAATACATACATCAAATCAGATCACTTTCACATGGTGACATTACAGGACGTAATCCCACTGCTCAAAAAAACAAGACTACATGACAACACTCTAGACCTAAAGGATGCATATTTCCATATACCGATACATCCTTCACACAGAAAGTACCTAAGGTTTGTATTCCAAGGGATACATTACCAGTTCAAGGTGTTGCCATTCGGAATAACAACTGCGCCAAGAGTTTTTACAAAATGCCTAGCAGTAGTAGCTGCACATATCAGAAGGCAGCAAATACATGTGTTCCCATACCTAGACGATTGGTTAATCAAAACCAACACGCTAAAACGGTGTTCACAACACACAAAGTACGTCATAGAAATCCTCCACAATCTAGGTTTCTCAATCAACTACACAAAGTCACACCTTCTGCCGTGTCAGACACAGCAATACTTAGGGGCGACAATCAAAACAGCAAAAGGGATTGCCACTCCAAGCCCACAAAGGGTTCAAGCATTTCACAATGTAATAAAAACCATGTATCCAAAACAAAAGATACAAGTCAAAATGGTGATGAAACTACTAGTCATGATGTCCTCATGCATAGCCATTGTCCCGAACGCAAGGTGCACATGCGGCCCTTACAACAGTGCCTAGCATCACAATGGTCACAAGCACAGGGTCAACTTCTAGATCTGGTGTTGATAGACTGCCAAACATACACCTCGCTTCAATGGTGGAACAGTATAAATTTAAACCAAGGGCGGCCTTTCCAAGACCCAGTGCCACAATATGTAATAACAGATGCCTCCATGATAGGGTGGGAAGCACACCTCAATCAACACAGCATCCAAGGACAATGGGACACTCAACAAAAACAGTTTCACATAAATCACTTAGAACTATTGGCAGTATTTCTAGCGCTAAAAGCATTTCAACCCATAATAAGCCAGAAACACATTCTTGTCAAAACAGACAACATGACAACAATGTATTACCTAAACAAACAGGGAGGGACACACTCAACACAGTTGTGTCTCCTGGCACAAAAAATATGGCATTGGGCAATTCACAGCCACATTCGCCTAATAGCACAATTTATTCCAGGAATTCAGAACCAGTTGGCAGACAATCTCTCTCGGGATCACCAACAGATCCACGAATGGGAGATTCACCCCCAAATACTAAACAAATACTTCCAGAATTGGAGAACACCACAAATAGATCTATTTGCAACAAAGGAAAACGCAAAATGCCAAACCTTCGCATCCAGGTACCCACAAGATCAGTCTCAGGGCAATGCGTTATGGATGAGCTGGTCAGGGATATTTGCTTACGCTTTTCCCCCTCTCCCACTCCTTCCATATCTGGTAAACAAATTGAGTCAAAACAAACTCAAACTCATACTGATAGCGCCAACATGGGCAAGACAACCTTGGTACACAACACTACTAGACCTCTCTGTAGTGCCTCATGTCAAACTACCAAACAGACCAGATCTGTTAACACAACACAAACAGATCAGACATCCAAATCCAGCATCACTGAATCTAGCAATTTGGCTCCTGAAGTCCTAGAATTCGGACACTTAGACCTTACACAGGAATGTATGGAGGTCATAAAACAAGCTAGAAAACCTACCACTAGACATTGCTATGCAAATAAGTGGAAAAGATTTGTTTATTACTGCCATAATAATCAAATTCAACCCTTACACGCATCTGCCAAAGACATCGTAAGTTACTTACTACATTTGCAAAAGTCAAAGCTAGCTTTCTCTTCCATAAAGATCTTACCGCAATTTCAGCTTACCTGCAAATTACGCACTCAACCTCACTATTTAGGATACCAGTCATAAAAGCGTTTATGGAAGGACTAAAGAGAATTATACCACCAAGAACACCACCAGTTCCTTCATGGAACCTCAACATTGTCTTAACATGACTCATGGGTCCACCTTTTGAGCCCATGCACTCTTGTGAAATTCAATACTTAACATGGAAAGTTGCATTTTTAATTGCCATCACATCTCTAAGAAGAGTGAGTGAAATTCAAGCATTTACCATACAAGAACCATTTATTCAAATACACAAGCATAAAGTAGTTCTACGGACAAATCCAAAATTTTTACCAAAAGTTATATCACCGTTCCACTTGAATCAAACAGTAGAATTACCAGTGTTCTTCCCACAGCCAGACTCTGTAGCTGAAAGAGCACTACATACATTAGACATCAAAAGAGCGTTAATGTACTACATTGACAGAACAAAACTAATTCGAAAAACAAAACAATTATTTGTTGCTTTCCAAAAACCTCATACAGGTAATCCAGTTTCTAAACAAGGCATTGCTAGATGGATAGTTAAATGTATTCAAACCTGCTATCTTAAAGCAAAGAGAGAACTGCCTATTACACCAAAGGCACACTCAACCAGAAAGAAAGGTGCTACCATGGCCTTTCTAGGAAACATTCCAATGACCGAAATATGTAAGGCAGCTACATGGTCTACGCCTCATACATTTACCAAACACTACTGTGTAGATGTGTTAACAGCGCAACAAGCCACAGTAGGTCAAGCAGTACTACGAACATTGTTTCAAACAACTTCAACTCCTACAGGCTGAACCACCGCTTTTGGGGAGATAACTGCTTACTAGTCTATGCACAGCATGTGTATCTGCAGCTACACATGCCATCGAACAGAAAATGTCACTTACCCAGTGTACATCTGTTCGTGGCATTAGTCGCTGCAGATTCACATGCGCCCACCCGCCTCCCCGGGAGCCTGTAGCCGTTTAGAAGTAGATCTTGAACATTTGTACATTTGTAAATAGATTACTTTAAACTTCATTATGTACATACGCATTCACTCCATTGCATGGGCACTATTACTAGCATACACAACTCCTACCTCACCCTCTGCGGGGAAAACAATCTAAGATGGAGTCGACGCCCATGCGCAATGGAGTCGAAATGGGAGGAGTCCCTCGGTCTCGTGACTCGAAAAGACTTCTTCGAAGAAAAACAACTTGTAACACTCAGAGCCCAACACCAGATGGCGGGATGTGCACAGCATGTGAATCTGCAGCGACTAATGCCGAGCCATTCTAAACACACACATAGGGCTAGCATATCCCAATTCTGCTGGACTCCAGTACTTTCAGACTCTAAGACACTATTACTTCAATTTCAGCCTAATCAGCAGATAACCAGGATGGCAGTAATGCGTCTCCTAGGGATTATGGCATATTGTATCGCTATAGTACTCCATGCTGTACTACACATGCGTCAATTACAGAAATGTCTAGTTTGATGGTGGTCTCAGTCACATTCAGAAGATCTAGGGTTAGACAGCCAAACGTATCCCCCTCTGCACTGATGGAATACCAACATGTTTAAGGGGCAGCCTTTTCTCGACCTTGTTCCCCACATAACTGTCACAACAGATGCCTCCCTCACGGATGGGGTGCACATCCGAAGGACCTCACAGTACAGGGCATATGGGACACTAAACACCCGGGTCTCCATATCAACTTCCTCAAGCTTCAAGCTGTTCATCTAGCCTTGAAAGCCTTCCTTCCTCACCTCATTCTCAAGGTTGTCCTAGTCTGGACAGACAACATGAAAGAGATTGGGTTATCACAAATATACCTTTTAGCAAACGTAGAAAATGCAAAATGCCCAGACTTCTTCTCCAGGTTCCCACTATCCTGGGGCAACGCACTGTGGATCAGTTGGTCAAGGATATTGCTTATGCTTTTTCGCCTCTCCCTCTCCTTCCATTTCCGATTCTGAAGCTCAGATAGACATCTCTCAATGATCCTAGTAGCTCCCATCTGAGCTCCTCAACGCTGGTTGTCACTGCTAGACCTCTCAGTAGTTCCCCATGAGAAGCTCCCCAACAGGCTGGACTTTCTCACTTAGAACCATGGAGAATTTGGGCATCCAGATCCCAAGACTCAACTTGCGATTTGGCTTCTGAGGTCATAGAGTTTGGTTACCTTAATTTGCCACCAGAAAGTATGAATATTTTAAAAGAAGCCCCTAGACCTACCACTAGAGCTTGCTATGCAGTAAAATGGAAAAGATTTGTCTGTTGTCTTTCAAAAAACGTTGACCCTATCAAAGCTAATATGAAAGTCATTCTCTGTTTGCTTCATTTACAGAAGGCGGGGTTAGCGTTCACACCCATAAGATTACATCTTGCTGCAATGGCTGTCTATCTACAGAACAGGCAACACATCTCTTTATTCAAAATACCAGTCATTAAAGCCTTCATGGAGTGGGCTCAAAAGAATTATTCCACCACACATTCCACTTGCACCTTCATGGGATCTTAACATCATTCTCACATGACTTGTGGATCCCACATTTGAACTACTACACACATGCCCCCTTCAGTTCCTTTCATCCAACTACACAGAAACAGGATGGTTCTTTGCACAAACCCTAAATTTCTCCCTAAAGTGGTTTCTCATTTTCACCATCACCAGTCGAGGTACCTGTCTTTTTCCGACAACTAGAGTCTCTTGTGGAGAGGGCCCTCTATACATTATATGTTAAAAGGGCCCTTATGCTCTACATTGATAGAACTAAAACTTTCAGAAAAAACAAGCAATTTTTTGTTGCTTTTTCACCTCCTCAGAAAGGGATCCCTATGTCAAAATCAAGCATAGTCAGATGGATGGTAAAATGCAGTCAAACATGTTATGCAAAAGCCAAAATAACTTTACCCACTCTCCTAGAGCATACACTATTAGGAAAAAGGGAGCATCCATGGCTTTTTTAGGAAACATTCCAATAGCTGGCATATGTAAACCAGGTACATGGTCCAGACCACACACCTTTAACAAACATTGTGTGGATGTTTTAGCACGCCAACAAGGCAATGTATGTCAGGCAGGGCTACATACACCTTTTCAAACAACTGCAACACCCATAGGATAGCCACAGCTTCTGATGACTGCTTTACAGTCTGTGCAGAGCATTTATATCTACTGCCACACATGCTTTGAACAGAATGTACTTACCCTATAAGCCTCTGTTTTTGGTATGTAGTGCAGTAGATTCACATGCGCCCGCCCTCCTTCCCTGACACCTGTGGCCGTTGCAGTTTCTCACTCTTATCACATGGACATTTCATTTCTTACACCTACTCTACACTCCATTGTCACCCACCTGCGGGAAAACAATCTGGAGTTGATACCCATGTGGAGTAACACGAAGGAATCACTCTACCGACTTTTTTGTTTGTTTTCAAAAACATAATCCGTTTTTTTTTTTTTTTTTTTTTTAATGTTGAAAGTTTGATGTATTGCTCAGTCATGTCAAACTTTAAATACATTTACATGAACCTCTGTGATGGCGGTTTCTGGAAAGGCAAGTGATGTCTGCTGTGCTGATAGGCATCTCTAAATTTGGAGGGTGGAGTACTCTTGCAATGGCAGTTCTAACTTACTCCGTCATGACAACAGTACACACTGTGTCCACCAAAGTCTAAATCATGCCTTTAGTCTTATAAGTTCCAGTCCCACCACAGGAGTACACTTCTAAAGACCCCTGGGCCTACAGGGGAGGTATCTAGAGACTTAGGGGGTTATTACAACTTTGGAGGAGGTGTTAATCTGTCCCAAATGTGACTGATATACCACCAGACGTATTACGAGTTCCATAGGATATAATGGACTCGTAATACGGCTTGTGGTATATCCGTCACTTTACCGTCACTTTTGGGACGGATTAACACCTCCTCCAAAGTTGTAATAACCCCCTTAGTGTCTAACACTGACCAACGGCAGGGTCCAGGTCCTGGTGTCCTAGCTACTGGTCAACTGGGTACTTCCAGGGAAAGGCCTCTTGCAGCTTGCTGCCTTCATTTAGCCACACAGGAGGTAAGCCAGCTGACTCTTAAAATCCCCTTCTATGTCCTGGGTACAAGAAGGAGCAGGTCCAGTCTTTCAGGGCCCATTTCAGGTTACAGACCGGTCCAATTTTCTTATCCCCATGTCCAGAAAGTGTTTAAAGTTTTTGCATGGAGATGTCACATTTACGCCTGCAAAAAGAACAAGTGATGGACAGAATGCTGAACAATGTCAAGTATTCATCCCCAGTACAGAGAGCTGGGCCTAAATCCATTGTTTTGTTTGTTCTACCCATGCCATTCCAATTTGGACCCAGCCATATGCAAATCAGTCTTGACCCTGCACCCCATGGTAATAGTCGAGCTCAAACTGCCAGGCCAGGCTTTCCCTGGACCGGAAACAAGCATCCTGAGACCAGTTTTGAGGTATCGCCCCTCATCAGCCACACTCTCTTCACTCAGGACCCAGGTCTAGGCATCCCCGTCCCACTTAGGACGACAAATGTAAAAAGAACAAGTGATGGTCAGAATACTTATCAGTGTCAAACATTTATGCATATCAGTCTTGATCCTGCTCCCTATGGGAACAGACCTGGCAATTCGGGCCGGACTGTTCCCATGGGGAGTAGGGTCAAGACTGATTTGCATATGGCTGGGTCCAAACTGGGGTGGCATAGTGGGCAAAAACCGATGGGTTAAACCCAGATCTTTGTGACTGGAGGGGAATATTTCCATTGTTCAGCATTCCATCTGTTATTTTTGCCTTTGTCGCCCTAAGTGGGAAGGTTATGCCCAGATGTGGGTCCCGTGTTCACTGTGCCACTGGATTCAAGCTAGCCTGGCTGATGAGGGGGTGATACACTGAAACCAGTCCCAGGATGCTTGTTTCCAGTCTGGGGGAGGACCTGGCCTCGCAGTTTGGCCTGATTTGCATATGACTGGGTCCAAACTGGGGTGGAGTGGTGGGGAAATAAAGTGGTGGGTTAAACGCAGATCTTTGTGACTGGGGGTGAATGTTTGCATTGCTCAGCATTCTGTCTGTCATCTGTTCTTTTTACATTTACTCCTGGCACAAGCTAATGGGTGACTCCTGACCAACGGGACAAACGTCCTAGTGCAATCACTACCCACTTTTTCAGTAGTTGCTGTTTTTCTTACTGCAAATAGATCCAAAATGTCCCCCCACAATAACTCTAAAATCCAATTTGGAGCAGGTACTTTACCCACAACAAACCCAACAATTGAAGTCTGGTACGACCAATGCAGAAACCTCCAGCAACCAGTCTGTGGATGTACAAGAAATGCCTTGCTGTTCTCTCCCTTTCAAATGCGCCACAAGGGTTATGTAAACCCAGCAGACCTGTCAAGCAGGATTTGCCTGTGGTGTCAAAAAAGATGCCCACAGCCCCCATCCTGCATATTTTGTGGGTTTGAGGGGTCATCTCTGCACATTGAGGTCAAGCTAATATTTTCTCAGAAGCTATGCTTCGGGGGGGGATTTCCCAAAAAAATTCACACCTTTTCCCAAACGTCTTAAATTAGGTGCTTTAGCCTGGAATAGCCCCCACCGAACCATTATTCCCATTTAATAAAACGCTTACTGACGTCCTGCTTGGGTGCCTAGTCATTGCCTTGCACAGGGACTACTGTGCATATGACAGTTCCCGCTGTCATCACCCCACCTCAGTTTCCTCACCCAGCATCCCACCCCAGTGAGCTTGGTGGTCCAAGGGGCTTTCAACTGAATCTCTACCATCCCAGCCACCACGGCCAGCAAGTGTCCCAATGTTTTAGTGGCCGAGGACACTGTGCTCACAGACCATGAGGGACCGGTAGCAAGAAGTTGAGTCAGTTCACAACTCTTCCAGCAGCCTCAGCCTCCAAACACCTTTAATTGCCTTCCGACCATCATGGGCATCCAGTGGTGGACATCATCTGCACCACAGGAGCTCACTAATATTCGACGGTTGAGTTTTGCAGCTCGCCCAAAGGCCTATTCCCTTCCCTTTGTGACCATCCCTCCACCCTTGCCGCCCATTTATGACAGGCTGACGGAGACCACCTCTCCTTGCTCTTGTCAAAGTGCTGGTTCTCTTGGACAAGGCAGCCGTAGAGAGGGTGCTAGCATGAGAAATAGGTTGTGTTTGCTATTACTGCTACTTTCTGGTGCCCAAGAGGGACAGGAGTCTTCATCCTATTTTAGACCTGCGCCTTCTCAATCTCTTGAGAAAGGTGAAATTCAAAATGCTTGCTCAAGTCCCATCAGCCCTGGACCTGCGAGACTGGATGGTGGCATTGGACTTGCCGGATGCATATTTCCACATCCCCGTCTTGTCTGTCCACAGATGTCACCAGCAGTTCATGGTGGGCCAAGAGCACTTTGTTTGATGTGCTCCCCTTTGGCCTTACCAGCGTCCCTTCAGTGTTACTGATGGCATTGGTCGCAGCTCGTCTGCGGAAGTTGGGGATTCCAGTCTTCTACTACCTCGATGAGTGGCTGATGAAGGTGGGCTCGCTCCAGGCAGTTTGTCCTACCTCCAGACTACGCCAAACCTGCATTCGGTGGAGTTCACTATCAATGTACCGAAGTCACACGTGACTCCTTTCTCAGATGCTACCCCTTCATCTGTGCCACTCTATATACAGTGCAGTTTTGGTCCTATCCTCCCAAGTGGCAAATCAAGGATATTTGGTCAGTGTTTCAGCCTTTCTTTTGAATTTCGGTGAGACTGACCCTGAGGCTGCTGGGACTCATGGCCTTCTGCATCCTGCTTTTGACGCATGCCCGTTGTCGTATGCCAGCTCTGCAATGGGACCTAAAAGCTCCAGTAGGCGCAGCATCAGGGGAATCTCTCTGACATGGTTCAGATCACAGCAGTAACTGCAAAATACCTGCAGTGAGGTCTGATGAACTGCGATTGAGTCAGTGGCAGACAGCTCTCCCTTCCCCCAACCAGAGCTGACTAGTGACAGATGCATCACTTGTTGGCTGAGTTAGCCTTCTGGGAAAAGTGGAAATCAGAGGACTGTAGTCTCCAGTGGACTCTGGGCTCCACATCAATTTGTTGGAGCTTCAGGCAATCTGTTTTTTCATTGAAAGCCTTCTTGTTCCTTCAGTCAGGGGGGTTTGATACAGGTGTTCAAACAACACCACCACCATGTGGTATTGTAACAAACAAGGCGGGGTGGGGTCTTGGACTGTTTGTCAAGAGGCTTTGCATCTCTGGACATGGTTGGAACACCAGGCAAATCCCTAGTAGTTCAGCACCTGGCAGGCTCTCTGAATGCCAGAGTGGACAAACTCAGCTGTTGATGCCTAGCAGATCAGAAATGGTGCCTCCATCCGGAGCTGTGATTCAAGGTCTTTGTAGAGTGGTGAGATCCTTGGTTAGATCGGTTCACCTCCACCAAGAATGTGCAATGTTGTTGGTTTTTGTGCTGGAGTTTTCAAGGTGACTCTGACTGAGAGATGTTTTTCATCTTGAGTGGTGCTCCGGCCTCCTCTACTCTTTTCTGCCAGAACGATTCCTGCCTAGAGTTCTTAAGAAGATCAGGAACGACCAGGCCCAAGTCCTTCTTGTGGCTCTGAATTAAGCATGGAGAGTCTGGTATCCTGAGCTGTTGAGCTGGAGCATCGGTCCTCTGATCAGGGTGCCTCTTCAGGAGGATCCTCTGTTTCAGCAACAGTGGAGGGTTCTGCACCAAGGCAGAAAATGCTCTGTCATCATGTGTGGAGATTGAGCTGCAACAGTTGACCGCTTTTGGCCTTTTCTTCTGAAGTCTGCAATGTTATCTTGCAGCCAGGCAGTATATGCCTGCCACTTGAGCAAGTTTGTGACATGGTGTATAGACCAACATGTTGACCCTGTATCTGCACTAGTTCCCAAGTTCTCCTGTTTATTCTTTTCCTGGGCCAGCAGAACTCTTCACTGGGCATGTTGAAAGGTTATCTTTTGGCCATCTCAGCATTTATGCGGTTGCCAGACCACACATACCTCTTAAAATCCCCTATTGTACATAGATTCTTGAAAGGTCCCCAGTCTGTTTCTACCAGTTCCTTTTATTATGCCCTACTGGAACTTGAATTTAGTTCCTGATGTGCACTCCTTTGAGCTGCTCCACAATTGCCCACGCAGACTCTTAACCATAAAGACAGCCTTTCTGGTGGCAATAATGTCTGCCCAGTAGGTCATTGAGTTACAAGCACTGTCTGCACATCTTTCATACCTTACCTTCTACAAGACAAGGTGGCCCTTTGGACTCTATCAGTCTTTTTACCAAAGGTGAGAACTCCTTTTAACATGGGCCAGTCTATCACTGCCTACCTTCTATGTGCCGCCTCCCCCCTCTAAGGCAGAGAAGAAACTCCACCCACTGGACCCAAAAAGAGCATTGTCTTATTACCTTGACTGCACAAGATGATCAACTCTTCGTGTGGTACGTCTGAGCCAAGAAAGGTAAGGTGGTGCAGAAACGGACCCTATAGCACTCTGCAGCAAAATCTGCTGCACATTGGCCACAAAGCAACTTCCTGAGGGCTGCGACCATTGAGTTAGCTTGCAGAGTTCCTGTTGTGGATATCTGTCAGACAGCAATGTAGGCTTCCTTGCACACGTTTACAAAGCTTTAGTGACCAGACAGTAAGGTCTGGCGTGACAGTCACTTTGCCCATTCAGTTCTTCAGGACTTTTTAGTCTAATCCGCATCACAGCCCCAACCCCATGGAGGTATTGCTTAGGCACCTGTTCTAAGGTAAGGAATCTGCAGCTAATTGTCTCTTTCCAATGAACAATTTACTTAACTTTGGTAACACCTGGCCTGGTATAAACTCTCTTATCTAGCTGCTGATTCATTACTGACCCTCCAATTCACCCCACTCTGTCAATGGATTACAGTGGAAAGGGTTCACCCCTTCTAAGAGCCCTAGCTCCACATACAGTGGTCCATGTTCGTTGTGGCTATGCAAGTCTGTGGAAAGTCAAGACAAGAAACTGTCTCAGTACGGCACCACATGTCATTTACAGTGTAGACGACGCTATGCAGAGCCGAACGACTCCACCAACCGGCACACAGGGGTACTGCTCATCAAAAGTTTCCAGATTCAGTCCGACTCTTCAGGTTTATTCTATGGTAAGGAATCTTTGGCTAGAGTCTATCAGGTAAGGTGTTACCAAAGGTAAGTACCTTGTTGGAGGAGGTTCAGGCGCTTTGAAGCCATGCAGCCAGTACCTCGTCATCACGAGGGCAAAGTAGTCTACTCTCCATACTCCCTCATTTCCAAGAAAGACTAATCTCTCAGACCAAACCTTGACCTAAGCCCTCTCAACAGATAAATCCTGTCAGAGCCTTTCCACATAGTTACCCTACAGGATTTAAACAGCTGCTGTAGCAAGGCGACATTATGGCCACTCTGGAACTGAAGTACCTCTACTTTCACATTCCAATTCATCCAGCTCATCGGTGCTACCTTCGTTTTATGGTAAGTGGTCAGTATTACCAACTCAGTGGATGCCCTTTGGCATCACTATGGCTCCAAGGGCCTTCAAGTGTTTAGCTGTGGTAGCTGCTCGGCTCAGGAGGTGAGGAATGCATGTCTTCCCCTACCTAGACCACTGGATGATCAAGAGCGTAAGCAACCGGAATGTCTAGCCCACACCCAGGCTTCAGTCTTCTTACACAGCATGATGTTCACAGTGAACTCTGCAAAATCTCACTTAGAACCACTCCAAATCCAACCCTTTCCAGAGTCACTCCTTAACTTGGTTGTGGACAGCGCCTTCCCCAGTTCGCAGAGGGTGCAAGCATTCCAACAGCTTTTACGCCTTTTTTTTTTTTTAGCCTCTGTTTACTTCCAGGACCCAAGGTTATGTGCCTTCTAGGAATGTTGGCCTCATGCATTACCATAGTGCCTACAGACTTCATATGCTCCCCCCTCAGGAGTGCCTCTCGAGCCAGTGGCTTGTAGTGGAGTGGCAGAGCATCTAGTGTTGGTAAGGTCCAGTACCCATCACTCTCTGCAGTTGTGGAACAGCAACAGTGTGTTGCTGGGCACATCCTTCTCAGACCCAGTTCTGCAAGTGACCATCACCAAAGTCTCATCCCTAGTCTGCTGCGGAACACACGTCAACAATGTGACAGTCCAGTGTCTGTGACCACCTCGCCAGCGAGGTCTGTACTTCAACCACTTGGAACTGTTAGCCATTCATCTAGCTGTCAAAGCCTTTCTTATTCAGATTCAAGGTAAGGTAGTCCTTGTGCATGCAAACCACATGACTGCCATGTTCTACATCCCAAAACAAGGCAGAACACACTCCCCCTCAACTGCTGGAGTTAGTGCCACCAATTTGGCCCTGGACTATTCACCTCAGAGTTAATCTCTTGACAGAGTACCTGTTGAGGGTGAACAGCAACTTTGCAGACCTGCTCAGCAGGATGCAGCAACATGCCCACAAATGGGTTATTTACCCCCAAGCCCTGCTCCCTTACATTAAGAGGTAGAGCATCTCCGATATAGACCTTTCTGCCACATAAAAAATGAAAAATACTGAAACTTTGCTGCCAGATTTCCATACCCGTAGTCTATGGGCAATGTTTTGTGGATGAATTGGTCAGGTTTCTTTGCCTATGCTTTTCCTCCTCTTCTGCTGGTACCATACGTGGTCAGGAAATGGGGGCAAACATCCCTCATCCTAGTAGCTCCACCTGGGTCAAACAACCATGGTTCTCAACCCTTCTCAAAACGTCTTGCCCCTCAAGAGAAGCTCCCCAACAGGCTGGAACTTCTCACACAAAGCCACTGCACAGTCTGGCACCTCAATCTGGCGATTTGGCTCTGAGGTCCTAGAGTTTGGTAACCTTGGTTTGCCGCAAGAGTACATGGGCATATTCAAAGAACCCTAAGGCTCACTACATGCACCTCCTATGCTGCTAAGTGGAAGCACTTTGTCCACTATTGTTCTACCAAACACAGACCCTCTTGCCCCTACAGTACAAGACATTATTTGTTATACTGCACCTATAAAAGTTGTGGTTAGCCTACACATCAATTAGGCTACATCTTGCCGCCATTGCTGCATATATGCAGAACATGGAACATCCTTCCCTCTTCAAAATCCCTGTAGTTAATGTGTTTACGAAGGTCCTTCAACATGTTATTCCATCAAAGCTGCTTATATCCGCAGTCTGAAATCTCAAGATTTTACTTACCTGCCCAATTGGCCCCCCTTTCAAGCCACTTTATTCATGGCTGCTGTATGTTCTTTCATAGAAGGTTGCCTTCCTCGTAGGCATCACACCTTATGCACATCAGTGAACTACAGACCCTCACATTGCAGGAAATGTTTTCCAGGTTCACAGTGACAGAGTGGTTCTTGGAACCAATCATAAATTCTTACCTGATGTGGCATCCCCATTCCACTGTAAACGACTGGGCTCCCAGTCTTTTTTGCACAACCTGTCTTGGTTGCCAAAAGAGCAGCCCACACTCGTAATGATAAACGTGCTCTTATGTTCTATATAGGTAGGATCAAATCTTTCTGTAAAACGCAGCAACTATTTTTAGCCTTTTCTCACTCTTATAAAGGCCATGTAATTTCTAAGGCAGGGATCGCAAGGTGTATTGTCAAATGCATCCAAACTTGTCAAGCAAAGACTAAAAGAACCCTACATTCCATCCCCAGGCCTCACTCCACCCCCAGAGAGGATTCCAATATGGCTTTTCTGGAGAACATACTGATAGCGGATGTAGGAAGTTGGCTCTGTATGTGCTATTTCAAAGTAAGGAATAGCATGCACAGAGTCCTAGGGTTCCCCTTAGAGGTAAAATAGTGGTAAAAATAGATAATACTAATGCTCTATTTTGTGGTAGTGTGGTCGAGCAGTAGGCTTATCCAAGGAGTAGTGTTAAGCATTTGTTGTACATACACATAGACAATAAATGAGGTACACACACTCAGAGACAAATCCAGCCAATAGGTTTTGTTATAGAAAAATATCTTTTCTTAGTTTATTTTAAGAACCACAGGTTCAAATTTAACATGTAATATCTTGTTTGAAAGGTATTGCAGGTAAGTACATTAGGAACTTTGAATCATTTCAATTGCATGTATACTTTTCAAGTTATTCACCAATAGCTATTTCAAAAGTGGACACTTAGTGCAATTTTCACAGTTCCTGGGGGAGGTAAGTTTTTGTTAGTTTTACCAGGTAAGTAAGACACTTACAGGGTTCAGTTCTTGGTCCAAGGTAGCCCACCGTTGGGGGTTCAGAGCAACCCCAAAGTTACCACACCAGCAGCTCAGGGCCGGTCAGGTGCAGAGTTCAAAGTGGTGCCCAAAACGCATAGGCTGCATTGGAGAGAAGGGGGTGCCCCGGTTCCGGTCTGCTTGCAGGTAAGTACCCGCGTCTTCGGAGGGCAGACCAAGGGGGTTTTGTAGGGCACCGGGGGGGACACAAGCCCACACAGAAATTTCACCCTCAGCGGCGCGGGGGCGGCCGGGTGCAGTGTTAGAACAAGCGTCGGGTTCGCAATGTAAGTCAATGAGAGATCAAGGGATCTCTTCAGCGCTGCAGGCAGGCAAGGGGGGGCTTCCTCGGGGAAACCTCCACTTGGGCAAGGGAGAGGGACTCCTGGGGGTCACTTCTGCAGTGAAAGTCCGGTCCTTCAGTCCTGGGGGCTGCGGGTGCAGAGTCTTTTCCAGGCGTCGGGACTTAGGTTTCAGAGAGTCCCGGTCAGGGGAAGCCTCGGGATTCCCTCTGCAGACGGCGCTGTGGGGGCTCAGGGGGGACAGGTTTTGGTACTCACAGTCGTAGAGTAGTCCGGGGGTCCTCCCTGAGGTGTTGGTTCTCCACCAGCCGAGTCGGGGTCGCCGGGTGCAGTGTTGCAAGTCTCTCGCTTCTTGCGGGGAGTTGCAGGGTTCTTTAAAGCTGCTTCTTGAAACAAAGTTGCAGTCTTTTTGGAGCAGGTCCGCTGTCCTCGGGAGTTTCTTGTCGTCGTCGAAGCAGGGCAGTCCTCAGAGGAGTCAGAGGTCGCTGGTCCCTTTGGAAGGCGTCGCTGGAGCAGAGTTCTTTGGAAGGCAGGAGACAGGCCGGTGAGTTTCTGGAGCCAAGGCAGTTGTTGTCTTCTGGTCTTCCTCTGCAGGGGTTTTCAGCTAGGCAGTCCTTCTTGTAGTTGCAGGAATCTAATTTTCTAGGGTTCAGGGTAGCCCTTAAATACTAAATTTAAGGGCGTGTTTAGGTCTGGGGGGTTAGTAGCCAATGGCTACTAGCCCTGAGGGTGGGTACACCCTCTTTGTGCCTCCTCCCAAGGGGAGGGGGGTCACAATCCTAACCCTATTGGGGGAATCCTCCATCTGCAAGATGGAGGATTTCTAAAAGTTAGTCACTTCAGCTCAGGACACCTTAGGGGCTGTCCTGACTGGCCAGTGACTCCTCCTTGTTGCTTTCTTTGTTCCCTCCAGCCTTGCCGCCAAAAGTGGGGGCCGTGGCCGGAGGGGGCGGGCAACTCCACTAAGCTGGAGTGCCCTGCTGGGCTGTGACAAAGGGGTGAGCATTTGAGGCTCACCGCCAGGTGTTACAGCTCCTGCCTGGGGGAGGTGTTAGCATCTCCACCCAGTGCAGGCTTTGTTACTGGCCTCAGAGTGACAAAGGCACTCTCCCCATGGGGCCAGCAACATGTCTCTAGTGTGGCAGGCTGCTGGAACTAGTCAGCCTACACAGACAGTCGGTTAAGTTTCAGGGGGCACCTCTAAGGTGCCCTCTGGGGTGTATTTTGCAATAATATGTACACTGGCATCAGTGTGCATTTATTGTGCTGAGAAGTTTGATACCAAACTTCCCAGTTTTCAGTGTAGCCATTATGGTGCTGTGGAGTTCGTGTTTGACAGACTCCCAGACCATATACTCTTATGGCTACCCTGCACTTACAATGTCTAAGGTTTTGTTTAGACACTGTAGGGGTACCATGCTCATGCACTGGTACCCTCACCTATGGTATAGTGCACCCTGCCTTAGGGTTGTAAGGCCTGCTAGAGGGGTGACTGACCTATACTTGCATAGGCAGTGAGAGGCTGGCATGGCACCCTGAGGGGAGTGCCATGTCGACTTACTCGTTTTGTTCTCACTAGCACCCACAAGCTGGCAAGCAGTGTGTCTGTGCTGAGTGAGAGGTCTCCAGGGTGGCATAAGACATGCTGCAGCCCTTAGAGACCTTCCTTGGCATCAGGGCCCTTGGTACTAGAAGTACCAGTTACAAGGGACTTATCTGGATGCCAGGGTCTGCCAATTGTGGATACAAAAGTACAGGTTAGGGAAAGAACACTGGTGCTGGGGCCTGGTTAGCAGGCCTCAGCACACTTTCAATTGTAAACATAGCATCAGCAAAGGCAAAAAGTCAGGGGGCAACCATGCCAAGGAGGCATTTCCTTACAGCGGATATTTGTAAAGCTGCCACGTGGTCTACCCCACCTGTGTTTACAAAACGCTGTGTGGACATCATTGTAAGGCAGCGACCCAGAGTTGGTCAAACTGTCCTCGGGACTCTGTTACTGACCTGTGCACCACCTCACTGAACAAGCACCATGCCGCCGATGGGGCAAAGTCACCGAACCTCAACTAATCAACGCCCTAGCCCAGAAACCGCCCGTCAACCCCACCGACCCTGACATCGCGGCACACAACCTCAAGCTATGGATCACCAACTGCGCTGACCGCCTTGCTCCACTCAGAAAACCCTCCAACAACCACATCAACAAAAAAGCCACCTGGTTCACCGACGACCTCCAAGCCTCCAAACGCCACTGCCGAAAACTCAAGCAAATATGACTACTCGAACGCACTCCAGACAACCACACGGCCCTCAAGGATGCCACACGCAAACACCACCAACTCATCAGGCTAGCAAAAAGATCCTCCTTCAAAACCCACCTAGAAAACAACGCCCACAACTGCAAAGAACTTTTCAGCATCGTAAAAGAACTCTCCAACCCAAACGCCACCGTCAACGACATCACCCCCTCCCAAGAACTTTGCGACGCCCTAGCAACCACCTTCCACTGAAAAATAACGGACGTCCACAACAGCTTCAACTCCCCTCACACTCCGGACGCTCCTACCCCACCCACCACGAACTCCACCAGCTCCAGCCGACTGACCTCCTGGACCAACATCAGCGACGACGAAACCCGCAAGACCATGAACTCCATCCACTCCGGATCACCATCAGACCCCTGCCCACACCACATCTTCAACAAAGCAGACACGGCCATCGCACCACACCTACGGAAAGCCATCAACATCTCCTTCGAAACTGCAAGATTCCCGGACAGCTGGAAACACGCCGAAATCAACGCCCTTCTCAAGAAACCAAAGGCGGACCCCAAGGACCTGAAAAACTACCGGCCCATGTCTCTGCTCCCGTTCCCGGAGAAGGTCATCAAGAAAATCGTCAACACTCAGCTCACTCGGTACCACGAAGACAACAACATCCTCTACCCCTCCCAGTCCGGCTTCAGACACAACCACAGCACCGAAACCGCCCTCCTTGCCGCCACAGACAACATCTGAAGCCACCTCAACAATGGAGAAACATCAGCCCTCATCCTCCTAGACCTATCAGCCGCCTTTGACACCGTATGTCACCACACCCTAAAATCCCACCTCCACGCAGCAGGAATCCAGGACCAGGCCCTCGAATGGACTGCATCCTTCCTCACCGGCAGAACCCAAAGAGTCTGCCTCCCCCGTATCAATCCAAAACCTTCAACATCTGCGGCGTACCCCAGGGCTCATCCCTCAGCCAGACGCTGTTCAACATCTACATGGCCCCCCTCACACAAGTGGCCCGTCAGCACAACCTCAACATCATCTCCTACGCCGACGTCGCCCAACTCATCCTCTCCCTCACGAAGGACCCGCACACCGCCAAAACTAACCTCCACGAGGGACTAAAAGCCATCTCCGATTGGATGAGAGACAGCCGGCTAAAACTGAACTCGGACAAAACAGAGGTCCCCATCCTTGGGCGCACTCCCTCCGCCTGGGGCAACTCATGGTGGCGGTCCACGCTGGGTCCCCCACCGACAGCGCACGAAACCTCTGCTTCACCCTCGATGACTCACTCTCCATGTCAAAGCAGGTCAGTGCCATCTCCTCCTCCTCCTCCTGCTACAACACCCTCCGCATGCTCTGCAGAATTTACAAATGTATCCCAAGAAAAACAGTAACCCAGGCCCTCATCAGCAACAGACTCGACTACGGCAACACCCTCTACACCAGTATCTCATCCAAACTCCTCCAACGCATTCAAAACTCCTCCGCCAGACTCGTCCTCAACATCCCTCGCCACTGCCACATCAACCCCACCTAAGAGACCTTCACTGGCTCCCCGTCAACAAGAGGATCACCTTCAAGCTCCTCACCCACGCACACAAGGCACTCCACAACACCGGACCATCATACCTGAACAGACTCAGCTTCTACACCCCCACCCGGCATCTCCGCTCCGCTAACCTTGCCCTCTCCTCCGTCCCCTGCATCCGACGCAAATCTTCCGGCGGCAGATCATTCTCGTACCTCACCGCCAAGGCCTGGAACACCCTCCCGCCGGATCTACGACAGACCCAGGACCTTCTTTCCTTCAGAAAACTACTCAAGACTTGTGAACAGTAGCACCCACCCCCCCAGCGCCTTGAAACCCTCACGGGTATGTAGCGCGCTTTACAAATTAATTGATTGATTATCTGGCATGTGTATCTACAGCCAAACATGCTACGAACAGATTAGGTTTCTTACCCTGAAAGCATCTGTTCATTGTATGAAGTGCTGTGTAGAATCACATGTGCACTCTTCCTTGGAAGCCAGTGTTTGTGACAGATCTCTCCACTTATCCTCTTTCTCTACATGTATGAACATAATTCTTTTCTTATCCACTACTCCTTCCTACTCCGTCATTGGGCAAAATAAAAGCAACTTGCAATCGTCCAAGCCCAACACTAGATGGCAAGAGAATGCAGAGCATGTGAATCTATAGCACTACATGGAATGTACAGATGCTTGCAGGGTAAATAACAGAATCCTTAGAACACTTATAATTGCATATGTTTCATTAAGGGTGAGATCATGAGTGCCGCCTTTGTTGTGCCAGTTATAAACCATAACTGGCACAACAAAGGCGGCACTCATGATCTCACCCTTAATGAAACATATGCAATTATAAGTGTAACCGCATGGCTGCTGTGTTGCTAACTATAATAAATTCCTCTGTGTTTCTGTTCTAATTTGTAATAATAGATGCACTTTAACTGTGTTTAAAAGTGTGTGTGTGTGTGTGGATGGATGGGTAGATAGACATACATCCATTAGGCACTTAATAAGCACATGGTAATTATCTTGATCAATGCTTAAAAACCTAATCTGAACTTGTGTGCTGAACACTTTTTTCTATTTTTGTCATTTTGGACTTTCTCCTGACCCCTTGCAGACCATAAAGTATATATCTGGCACAAACGTAGTGAGTTGCCCATTGCAGAACTTACTGGACATACTCGTACAGTTAATTGTGTGAGCTGGAACCCACAGGTCCCATCCTTGATGGCAAGCGCTTCTGATGATGGCACTGTTAGAATATGGGGACCTGCACCGTTTGTAGACAACCAAGATTTCGAAGGTAATTCATACTGTGTCTTTGCTCCATGATGTCAAGACAAGTTTGTTTTGTAGTTCATAAATGCTGATTTTTCTTTAAAAAGTATTTTTTAGGTCAGTTTTTCCCATACTGTGGGTTGCCAAAGTCCAAGCAATAACTAAAGATGCCTTTTAAATTCTGTATTTATCATGTCACATTTTCTGCGCTTCGAAGACTGAGATCAAACATCAGGCTATGTCTTCTGCTGCTTATCTTTTAACATGAAGACTGTTTACAAACTCTTCGCACTTTGCAGTCAGAGAAAGAAATATAAAGTGCATTATGTGACAATCCTGCTTGGGTGCGTGAAGTGTAAAACGAAAGCAGGAGAATGTCATTTTTACTTAGCAGAACAAAATGTAAATACTTGTAAAAGGACTGTACACTTTCAGCAGCTGAAGATGCCTAGCAGATCACAAATGACCTCTCCATCCACAGGTGGTACAAGGATTTATTCATGAGTGGGAGGGGAGCCTTGGTTAGATCTGTTTGCCAACGCTGAGAACGCTCAATGTCAGCAGTTTTGCCTGCTGGAGTTTCCAAGGCTACTCTCGTTAGGAGACGCTTTTAGTCTTGAGTGGATCTCTAGCTTCATATACGCCTTTCCTCTAATGCCACTCCTGCCCAGAGTTCTCAAGAAGATTATGAACAACCAGGCCCATGTTATTCTTGTGGCTCTGGATTGGGCAAAGAGACTGGTATCCAAGCTGTTGAGCATTGTCATTGGTCCTCCAATCAGACTTCCTCTTCGAAAAAATCTTCTGTCGCAGTAACAGGGTAGGGTTTTGCACCCAAATCTGCACACCTTTTACCTCTGTGTGGAGATTGAGCAGTGACAGTTGTTGTTCTGGCAGCCAGGCATCCCTCCCCCATGTCAGTGTATATCTCCTATTGGGATAAGTTTGTGACATAGTGTGATTCTCATAACATTGCCTCCCCTGTCTCCTGCTCCTTTCTGCACTTTTATCCGAGGTTCTTCTGTTGGCTCTATGGTTAGCCCAGCAGGGCTCTGCTCTGGTTACAGTTAAAGGTTATCTTTAAGGCATTTTTGTGGTTGCTGATCAGGCCTTCTTTATTTAAATCACCTGTTGTGGCTTGGTTTCGCAAAGATTTGCAGCACATACTCTTCCCCTCCCCCCCGCACAGTTGCCTTCAAATCTGCCTTTCTAGTGGCCATAACGTTGGCCAGAAGGGGCAGCGAACGGCAGACACTCTCTGCACACCCTCCATACATCATCTTCTACCTGAACAAGCTGGTCCTCTGGACACATGCCTCCCTCTTTCTGAAGTTTGCGACTCCCTTCCATGTAGGCCACAACCTCATCCTGGTTCCACCTTCTGAAACCAGAAAGAGCGTTATGATTCTACTTGGACCACACAAGATTTCTGGCTGGATGTACAACTCTTTATTGGGTACGTAGGAGCAAAAAAGAAAAGGAAAGACTGTGCAGAAATGGACCATTTCAAGATGGCTAGTGCTCTGCATCAAGATCTGCTGTCCATTGGTCAAGAAGCAAACCCTCCATGTGTTTGCATGCTCATTCTACCAGAGCTAAGACTGCTTTAGACCAAGTAGTCCTTGTCTAGGGTATTTGTCAGGCAACAAAATGGGCATCTTTGAACACGTTTACCAAACACTGTCTGGACAGTCGGGTCAGTCGCAACAGGCACTTCGTCTGTCCGGTCCAACAGGGCTTTGTGATTTAAAATTGGTTTTGCAGACCTACCTCCTGGAAGGCATTGCTTGGGTATCTATTCTAAGGTAATACATCTGTGGTTTGAAGTCTGTTTCAGGTGAACAGTTTACTCACCTTCACTAACACCTTATCTGGTAGAGACTCTATCTAGCCGCTGATTCCTTACCAATCCTCCTATCCTCCCCACTCTGCAAGCTGATTGCAGTACAAGGGACACCCTTTGCAGGGCCTTCTTTCCATACCGGTGATCAGTTCTCATTGTAGCTCCGCGCTCCTGGCATAAAAAGTTGCAACAGTAACTGACATCAGCGTGCCAAAGGGTATCTGTATAGGTACCGCGCATGTCACTTCCAGCGCAGGCAATTCTACCGATCAACGCCATCTACCGGCACTCAGGGCTGCTCAAAAATGTACAAATCCAGTCTGACTCCTGGGGATTATTCTAAGGTAAGGAATCTGCGGCTAGATAGTCTCTACCAGATATGGCGTTTCTTAAGGTAGCTGGTTTGTCTAGTGCTTTGGCCAAACCAACTTTCCTGTCACACGTGTGATAGTTTGTTCAGTGGCATGTGTGGCTGTAGTTAAGTCCGCCATCTAATGTTCGGTCCAGAGTGTTGCAAGTTGTTTTTGTTCGAAGAATCTTCTGGAGTCATGAGATAGAGTGACTCCTCCTCTCGGTGATAGAGTGCATGAGCAGTGAGTCCTTTGTTAGATTGTTTTCTTCCCACCATCTGGTTTGGATGTGTATTCCTCTTGCTCCGGTATGCCTCGGCTTGGTCTATTCCGAGCCCTTCTTTCTTTCAGCAATGGTATTGTATTTTGATAGTGTTTTCTCTGTCTAACGCACTCGACCCGAACTTCTACGTTGGTGGTTGGTTAGCCGCCATTCGGGGCACCAGCCTGGGACCTAATACTCCACATGGTGTAGAGAAATGAAGGTCTGATGGAATGCACTTCATTTCGGTTTTGCCGTTTTGGCCATTCAAAACTCCCACACACTGATCAACACCTGGTGTGTAACCTGTGTTTGTCCCCGTATTGCAGAGAAGAAACTTGCAACTCCTGTCTGTCTTTTTGATACAAAAAGACCCTCTGGGACCAAAGAGCGCGTTGTTTGGAGATGGGGTCTAAGACATCGGACAACACTGATATCTTCAGGGAAGAGCATGTGCAAGAGGAGAAAACACATGAAGAGGCTTTCTCCATAGAAGATTCAGTCGGATGTTCAGTCAGACGTTGAAAGCCAGCCTCTCACCTCGGCGCAACCTGCAAGTACATCAGCCCCAACCACAACAAAAAAAACAGGTAGTCAGTCCACCACTGCCTTTGGGCCATGGTCGGATCCGAAAATTACATTTAGATGCCCCACCTTCGGGCTCGGCACTGAAAATAGCCAACGTCTTCGGCATCGACCTCTGCCTCGACACCATCTCATTCAGCCTCTGGATCGAGTCGAACATTTGACTTGAGTGCTTCAGCTCTGAGAAAGAAGCCATCTGTGTCTGAGCAGACAGCTTCAAGCCAAAACAAAACTTCCGCTTTGAAACTGCAAATTCTGCATTGGCGAGACTAGAGCTTTTCTTCAAAAGAAGCGTTATCAGTGGAGCCAATTCTCTGAATTATGGACACTTGTCTGCACCAGCTCCATATTTAAAAGGGAACAGGACGAATTATTGCTTTTCCTCCTGTCCCAATTAAGAGGAAACTTACTTTTCAGGAGACTTTGGACACTGCTCCTCTATGTAAAAAGGTCTCCAGAGACCAGGACAATGATCCAATTCAACCTCAGCCTTCACCACACTCTCCTGTCCTTCCTCTTACTCCTACATCACCTCCACAATCTCCTCCACCTAATATTGAGCCACAATTTTCATCACAAGGTTCACTATCACTTCAGGGAGATGATTTGGGGGTATTCCACAAGACATAGACCCATGGGATTCATATGATCCAGATACCATACTTCCAAATGACCCTGATTTATACCCCGCACGCCCTTCACCTCCTGAAGATGCAACATCATATCAGCAGGTCATAGCACTGTTATCTGCATATCATAATGTACAAATGCATTGTGACCCAAAAAGGGAGATTTTATTTTTGACACACTGACTACCACCCATAAAGAAAGTCAGTTTCTTCCCATGCTACCAGGCATGCTCAGACATGCCACAGACTTTTTCAGAGAGCCGGTTCGAACTAGTCATTACTCAGAGTTGACAAGTTATAAGGTAGACCCTACATATATATCTGGTCACAAATATCCCATGACTCTGTTGTTGTCAACACAGCACGATAACTTGCTAATAGCTGATCAACGGGAGGTCACCTCCCCCTGACAAAGAAATTAAAAAACTAGATGCGACAGGAAAACGAGTAGCTGCACAAGCAGCCAATCATTGGCCTATTGCCAGTTCACAGGCACTCTTAGCATGCTATGTTAGGGCTCACTGGGATGAAATGGAAGACCTTCTCCCGTATCTCCCAGAGAAACATCACGTAATGGGATAAGAAATCATTTGAGTGCCAAACTATCTCAAATAATGCCATTAGGTGTGCCACCAATGCAGCTGATACTGCTGCACGTGGTATTAATACCAGCATCATTATTAAAAGGCATGCTTGGCTGAGATGTTCAGGTTTTAAATCTGAAATCCAACAGGCAGTTCTAAACATGCCTTTTGACAAATAAAATCTGTTTGGCCAGGAGGTGAGTATCCACTATTAAAAAAAAAAAAAAAAAGATTCAGAAACAGCAAAGGCTGTGGGAGCTCTACCCACTACACCACAAAGGGGTAATTTTTGTCAACAACAATTCAGGGGAGGTTTCAAACCTTCATCTAATGAACTCTCCACCTTATTTAATTATCTGAATATTGAAACCAAGCCTTCTGAAGGAGAGCCATAAAGCCTTTTTTTCACAGCACTGATCACTTTAAGGTCCATTCACATACCATTCACGCACAACACTCATACTTCCGGCCATTGGCCCAAACCAACTGATCATTACACTCACATCAAATTACAACTGCCAGACAAGGGCCCATCACATTTATACACCACAGGAGGGAGTAAGTTTGACTAAAATTTACCACGTGTCAAGTAACCGCCTCTTTCTTCCTGAACATTACCGAACACATTGGTAAGGACCCTTTAATAATGGCTCCAATGACAGCCACAGGAGGTTCAGAAAGACCTGTCATCCAGTTTGTGGATGCAAGCTGGGGGTGTCCGAAAATGCCTTGTGAGGCCCATTCATTGATCTTAGTGAGCATATCTACCTTTGAAACTAAGGCAGACGTGATGCGGAATTTTTGCAAAGTTCCTAAAGAGAATGTCATAAACTATGAAGTAGGGTAGTGATTGGCACACAGGGTTGTCTGTGAGAATGTAGCATATGTTCCAGCCACCGTTGTGTGTAGACCTGTGACTGTAATGCACCTATCATACAGCAAATCAAACATCTATTAAGTTCTGATGTCGGATGAACATGGCAAGCAGGTCAAACACTGACTGTAGGAAGTTGGCTCTGTATGTGCTATTTCAAAGTAAGGAATAGCATGCACAGAGTCCAAGGGTTCCCCTTAGAGGTAAAATAGTGGTAAAAATAGATAATACTAATGCTCTATTTTGTGGTAGTGTGGTCGAGCAGTAGGCTTATCCAAGGAGTAGTGTTAAGCATTTGTTGTACATACACATAGACAATAAATGAGGTACACACACTCAGAGACAAATCCAGCCAATAGGTTTTTATATAGAAAAATATATTTTCTTAGTTTATTTTAAGAACCACAGGTTCAAATTCTACATGTAATATCTCATTCGAAAGGTATTGCAGGTAAGTACTTTAGGAACTTCAAATCATCAAAATTGCATGTATACTTTTCAAGTTATTGACAAATAGCTGTTTTAAAAGTGGACACTTAGTGCAATTTTCACAGTTCCTAGGGGAGGTAAGTATTTGTTAGGTTAACCAGGTAAGTAAGACACTTACAGGGCTTAGTTCTTGGTCCAAGGTAGCCCACCGTTGGGGGTTCAGAGCAACCCCAAAGTCACCACACCAGCAGCTCAGGGCCGGTCAGGTGCAGAGTTCAAAGTGATGCCCAAAACGCATAGGCTAGAATGGAGAGAAGGGGGGTGCCCCGGTTCCGGTCTGCTTGCAGGTAAGTACCCGCGTCTTCGGAGGGCAAACCAGGGGGGTTTTGTAGGGCACCGGGGGGGACACAAGCCCACACAGAAATTTCACCCTCAGCGGCGCGGGGGCGGCCGGGTGCAGTGTAGAAACAAGCGTCGGGTTCGCAATGTTAGTCTATGAGAGATCTCGGGATCTCTTCAGCGCTGCAGGCAGGCAAGGGGGGGATTCCTCGGGGAAACCTCCACTTGGGCAAGGGAGAGGGACTCCTGGGGGTCACTTTTCCAGTGAAAGTCCGGTCCTTCAGGTCCTGGGGGCTGCGGGTGCAGGGTCTCTCCCAGGCGTCGGGACTTTAGGTTCAAAGAGTCGCGGTCAGGGGAAGCCTCGGGATTCCCTCTGCAGGCGGCGCTGTGGGGGCTCAGGGGGGACAGGTTTTGGTACTCACAGTATCAGAGTAGTCCTGGGGTCCCTCCTGAGGTGTTGGATCGCCACCAGCCGAGTCGGGGTCGCCGGGTACAGTGTTGCAAGTCTCACGCTTCTTGCGGGGAGCTTGCAGGGTTCTTTAAAGTTGCTGGAAACAAAGTTGCAGCTTTTCTTGGAGCAGGTCCGCTGTCCTCGGGAGTTTCTTGTCTTTTCGAAGCAGGGGCAGTCCTCAGAGGATGTCGAGGTCGCTGGTCCCTTTGGAAGGCGTCGCTGGAGCAGGATCTTTGGAAGGCAGGAGACAGGCCGGTGAGTTTCTGGAGCCAAGGCAGTTGTCGTCTTCTGGTCTTCCGCTGCAGGGGTTTTCAGCTGGGCAGTCCTTCTTCTTGTAGTTGCAGGAATCTAATTTTCTAGGGTTCAGGGTAGCCCTTGAATACTAAATTTAAGGGCGTGTTTAGGTCTGGGGGGTTAGTAGCCAATGGCTACTAGCCCTGAGGGTGGGTACACCCTCTTTGTGCCTCCTCCCAAGGGGAGGGGGTCACAATCCTAACCCTATTGGGGGAATCCTCCATCTGCAAGATGGAGGATTTCTAAAAGTTAGAGTCACCTCCGCTCAGGACACCTTAGGGGCTGTCCTGACTGGCCAGTGACTCCTCCTTGTTGCTTTCTTTGTTCCCTCCAGCCTTGCCGCCAAAAGTGGGGGCCGTGGCCGGAGGGGGCGGGCAACTCCACTAAGCTGGAGTGCCCTGCTGGGCTGTGACAAAGGGGTGAGCCTTTGAGGCTCACCGCCAGGTGTTACAGCTCCTGCCTGGGGGAGGTGTTAGCATCTCCACCCAGTGCAGGCTTTGTTACTGGCCTCAGAGTGACAAAGGCACTCTCCCCATGGGGCCAGCAACATGTCTCTGGTGTGGCAGGCTGCTGGAACTAGTCAGCCTACACAGACAGTCGGTTAAGTTTCAGGGGGCACCTCTAAGGTGCCCTCTGTGGTGTATTTTACAATAAAATGTACACTGGCATCAGTGTGCATTTATTGTGCTGAGAAGTTTGATACCAAACTTCCCAGTTTTCAGTGTAGCCATTATGGTGCTGTGGAGTTCGTGTTTGACAGACTCCCAGACCATATACTCTTATGGCTACCCTGCACTTACAATGTCTAAGGTTTTGTTTAGACACTGTAGGGGTACCATGCTCATGCACTGGTACCCTCACCTATGGTATAGTGCACCCTGCCTTAGGGCTGTAAGGCCTGCTAGAGGGGTGGCTTACCTATACTGCATAGGCAGTGAGAGGCTGGCATGGCACCCTGAGGGGAGTGCCATGTCGACTTACTCGTTTTGTCCTCACTAGCACACACAAGCTGGCAAGCAGTGTGTCTGTGCTGAGTGAGAGGTCTCCAGGGTGGCATAAGACATGCTGCAGCCCTTAGAGACCTTCCTTGGCATCAGGGCCCTTGGTACTAGAAGTACCAGTTACAAGGGACTTATCTGGATGCCAGGGTCTGCCAATTGTGGATACAAAAGTACAGGTTAGGGAAAGAACACTGGTGCTGGGGCCTGGTTAGCAGGCCTCAGCACACTTTCAATTGTAAACATAGCATCAGCAAAGGCAAAAAGTCAGGGGGCAACCATGCCAAGGAGGCATTTCCTTACACAACCCCCCCCCCAAACGAAAGAGGATGAGACTAACCTTTCCCAAGAGAGTCTTCATTTTCTAAGTGGAAGAACCTGGAAAGGCCATCTGCATTGGCATGGGCAGTCCCAGGTCTGTGTTCCACTATAAAGTCCATTCCCTGTAGGGAGATGGACCACCTCAACAGTTTAGGATTTTCACCTTTCATTTGCATCAGCCATTTGAGAGGTCTGTGGTCAGTTTGAACTAGGAAGTGAGTCCCAAAGAGGTATGGTCTCAGCTTCTTCAGGGACCAAACCACAGCAAAGGCCTCCCTCTCAATGGCACTCCAACGCTGCTCCCTGGGGAGTAACCTCCTGCTAATGAAAGCAACAGGCTGGTCAAGGCCATCATCATTTGTTTGGGACAAAACTGCCCCTATCCCATGTTCAGAGGCATCAGTCTGCACAATGAACTGCTTAGAATAATCTGGAGCTTTTAGAACTGGTGCTGAGCACATTGCTTGTTTCAGGGTGTCAAAGGCCTGTTGGCATTCTACAGTCCAGTTCACTTTCTTGGGCATTTTCTTGGAGGTGAGTTCAGTGAGGGCTGTCACAATGGATCCATATCCCTTCACAAACCTCCTGTAATACCCAGTCAAGCCAAGGAATGCCCTGACTTGAGTCTGGGTTTTTGGAGCTACCCAGTCCAGAATAGTCTGGATCTTGGGTTGGAGTGGCTGAACTTGGCCTCCACCTACAAGGTGTCCCAAGTAAACCACAGTTCCCTGCCCTATCTGGCATTTGGATGCCTTGATAGAGAGGCCTGCAGATTGCAGAGCCTTCAAAACCTTCTTCAGGTGGTCCAGGTGATCCTGCCAGGTGGAGCTAAAGACAGCAATATCATCAAGATAAGCTGTGCTAAAGGACTCCAAGCCAGCAAGGACTTGATTCACCAACCTTTGGAAGGTGGCAGGGGCATTCTTTAAACCAAAGGGCATAACAGTAAACTGATAATGCCCATCAGGTGTGGAGAATGCTGTTTTCTCTTTTGCTCCAGGTGCCATTTTTATTTGCCAGTACCCTGCTGTCAAGTCAAAGGTACTTAAGAATTTGGCAGCACCTAATTTGTCTATGAGCTCATCAGCTCTTGGAATTGGATGAGCATCTGTCTTGGTGACAGAATTGAGCCCTCTGTAGTCCACACAAAACCTCATCTCTTTCTTTCCATCTTTGGTGTGAGGTTTGGGGACTAAGACCACTGGGCTAGCCCAGGGGCTGTCAGAGCGCTCAATTACTCCCAATTCCAGCATCTTGTGGACTTCCACCTTGATGCTTTCCTTAACATGGTCAGATTGTCTAAAGATTTTGTTCTTGACAGGCATGCTGTCTCCTGTGTCCACATCATGGGTACACAGGTGTGTCTGACCAGGGGTTAAGGAGAAGAGTTCAGGAAACTGTTGTAGGACTCTCCTACAATCAGCTTGCTGTTGGCCAGAGAGGGTGTCTGAGTAGATCACTCCATCTACTGTGCCATCTTTTGGGTCTGATGACAGAAGATCAGGGAGAGGTTCACTCTCTGCCTCCTGATCCTCATCTGTTACCATCAACAGATTGACATCAGCCCTGTCGTGGAAGAGCTTAAGGCGGTTTACATGGATCACCCTCTTGGGGCTCCTGCTTGTGCCCAGGTCCACCAGGTAGGTGACCTGACTCTTCCTTTCTAGTACTGGGTAAGGGCCACTCCATTTGTCCTGGAGTGCCCTGGGAGCCACAGGCTCCAGAACCCAGACTTTCTGCCCTGGTTGGAACTCAACCAGTGCAGCCTTTTGGTCATACCAAAACTTCTGGAGCTGTTGGCTGGCCTCAAGGTTTTTGGTTGCCTTTTCCATGTACTCTGCCATTCTAGAGCGAAGGCCAAGTACATAGTCCACTATGTCCTGTTTAGGCTCATGGAGAGGTCTCTCCCAGCCTTCTTTAACAAGGGCAAGTGGTCCCCTTACAGGATGACCAAACAGAAGTTCAAAGGGTGAGAATCCTACTCCCTTCTGTGGCACCTCTCTGTAAGCGAAAAGCAGACATGGCAAGAGGACATCCCATCTCCTTTTGAGCTTTTCTGGGAGCCCCATGATCATGCCTTTTAATGTCTTGTTGAATCTCTCAACCAAGCCATTAGTTTGTGGATGGTATGGTGTAGTGAATTTATAAGTCACTCCACACTCATTCCACATGTGCTTTAGGTATGCTGACATGAAGTTGGTACCTCTGTCAGACACCACCTCCTTAGGGAAACCCACTCTGGTAAAGATACCAATGAGGGCCTTGGCTACTGCAGGGGCAGTAGTCGACCTAAGGGGAATAGCTTCAGGATACCTGGTAGCATGATCCACTACTACCAGGATATACATATTTCCTGAGGCTGTGGGAGGTTCCAGTGGACCAACTATGTCCACACCCACTCTTTCAAAGGGAACCCCCACCACTGGAAGTGGAATGAGGGGGGCCTTTGGATGCCCACCTGTCTTACCACTGGCTTGACAGGTGGGGCAGGAGAGGCAAAACTCCTTAACCATGTTGGACATATTGGGCCAGTAGAAGTGGTTGACTAACCTCTCCCACGTCTTGGTTTGTCCCAAATGTCCAGCAAGGGGAATGTCATGGGCCAATGTTAGGATGAACTTCCTGAACAGCTGAGGCACTACCACTCTCCTAGTGGCACCAGGTTTGGGGTCTCTGGCCTCAGTGTACAGGAGTCCATCTTCCCAATAGACCCTATGCGTTCCATTTTTCTTGCCTTTGGACTCTTCAGCAGCTTGCTGCCTAAGGCCTTCAAGAGAGGGACAGGTTTCTTGTCCCTTACACAGCTCCTCCCTTGAGGGTCCCCCTGGGCCTAAGAGCTCAACCTGATAAGGTTCAAGCTCCAAAGGCTCAGTTCCCTCAGAGGGCAGAACTTCTTCCTGAGAAGAGAGGTTCCCTTTCTTTTGCTGTGTTGCAGTTGGTTTCCCAGCTGACTTTCCTGTTCTCTTGGTAGGCTGGGCCATTCTTCCAGACTCCAGCTCTACTTGTTCACCCTGTGCCTTGCACTGTGCTCTTGTTTTCACACACACCAGTTCAGGGAAACCCAGCATTGCTGCATGGGTTTTTAGTTCTACCTCAGCCCATGCTGAGGACTCCAGGTCATTTCCAAGCAGACAGTCCACTGGGATATTTGAGGAGACCACCACCTGTTTCAGGCCATTGACCCCTCCCCATTCTAAAGTAACCATTGCCATGGGATGTACTTTTCTCTGATTGTCAGCATTGGTGACTGTGTAAGTTTTTCCAGTCAGGTATTGGCCAGGGGAAACCAGTTTCTCTGTCACCATGGTGACACTGGCACCTGTATCCCTCAGGCCCTCTATTCTAGTCCCATTAATTAAGAGTTGCTGTCTGTATTTTTGCATGTTAGGCGGCCAGACAGCTAGTGTGGCTAAATCCACCCCACCCTCAAACTAGAGTAGCTTCAGTGTGGACCCTGATTTGCTCTGGGCACACTGTTGATCCCACTTGGAGACTAGCCATACCAGTGTTACCTGGATGGGAGTTTGGAGTGGAACCTTTCTTGGGACAGGCCTTGTCTCCAGTTTGGTGTCCATGCTGTTTACAGCTATGACACCAGGCCTTTTTGGGATCAAAGTTTTTACCCTTGTACCCATTGTTTTGTGAAGAGGCTCTGGGCCCACCCTCCTGAGCAGGTTTTTGGGGGCCTGTAGAAGACTCTTTACTATTTTTAGTTTTGGTTGTCTCATCACCCTTCCCCTGGGGAGTCTTTGTGACCCCTTTCTTTTGGTCACCCCCTGTTGAAGTCTTGGACACCCTTGTCTTGACCCAATGGTCCGCCTTCTTTCCCAATTCTTGGGGAGAAATTGGTCCTAGGTCTACCAGATGCTGATGCAGTTTATCATTGAAACAATTACTCAATAGGTGTTCTTTCACAAATAAATTGTACAGCCCATCATAATTACTTACACCACTGCCTTGAATCCAACCATCTAGTGTTTTCACTGAGTAGTCAACAAAGTCAACCCAGGTCTGGCTCGAGGATTTTTGAGCCCCCCTGAACCTAATCCTGTACTCCTCAGTGGAGAATCCAAAGCCCTCAATCGGGGTACCCTTCATGAGGTCATAAGATTCTGCATCTTTTCCAGAGAGTGTGAGGAGTCTATCCCTACACTTTCCAGTGAACATTTCCCAAAGGAGAGCACCCCAGTGAGATCTGTTCACTTTTCTGGTTACACAAGCCCTCTCAAAAGCTGTGAACCATTTGGTGATGTCATCACCATCTTCATATTTTGTCACAATCCCTTTGGGGATTTTTAACATGTCAGGAGAATCTCTGACCCTATTTATATTGCTGCCACCATTGATGGGACCTAGGCCCATCTCTTGTCTTTCCCTTTCTATGGCTAGGAGCTGTCTCTCTAAAGCCAATCTTTTGGCCATCCTGGCTAACAGGAGGTCATCTTCACTGAGAGCATCCTCAGTGATTTCAGAAATGTGGGACCCTCCTGTGAGGGACTCACTATTTCTGACTAACACAGTTGGAGACAGGACTTGAGGGGTCCTGTTCTCCCTATTTAGGACTGGAGGAGGGACATTGGCCTCCAAGTCACTAATTTCTTCCTCTGTGAGGTCATCATCAGAGGGGTTGGCTTTTTCAAACTCTGCCAACAGCTCCTGGAGCTGAATTTTGGTAGGTCTGGAGCCAATGGTTATTTTCTTTATATTACAGAGAGACCTTAGCTCCCTCATCTTAAGATGGAGGTAAGGTGTGGTGTCGAGTTCCACCACCTGCATCTCTGTATCAGACATTATTCTGCTAAGAGTTGGAATACTTTTTTAAGAATCTAAAGCTGTTTCTAGAATCTAATTCAAACTTTTAACAAACTTTTAAACTCTAAAAAGACAATGCTAAACAGGGACTTAACACACAAGGCCCTAGCAGGACTTTTAAGAATTTAGAAAACTTTCAAATTGCAAAAATGAATTTCTAATGACAATTTTGGAATTTGTCGTGTGATCAGGTATTGGCTGAGTAGTCCAGCAAATGCAAAGTCTTGTACCCCACCGCTGATCCACCAATGTAGGAAGTTGGCTCTGTATGTGCTATTTCAAAGTAAGGAATAGCATGCACAGAGTCCAAGGGTTCCCCTTAGAGGTAAAATAGTGGTAAAAATAGATAATACTAATGCTCTATTTTGTGGTAGTGTGGTCGAGCAGTAGGCTTATCCAAGGAGTAGTGTTAAGCATTTGTTGTACATACACATAGACAATAAATGAGGTACACACACTCAGAGACAAATCCAGCCAATAGGTTTTTATATAGAAAAATATCTTTTCTTAGTTTATTTTAAGAACCACAGGTTCAAATTCTACATGTAATATCTCATTCGAAAGGTATTGCAGGTAAGTACTTTAGGAACTTCAAATCATCAAAATTGCATGTATACTTTTCAAGTTATTGACAAATAGCTGTTTTAAAAGTGGACACTTAGTGCAATTTTCACAGTTCCTAGGGGAGGTAAGTATTTGTTAGGTTAACCAGGTAAGTAAGACACTTACAGGGCTTAGTTCTTGGTCCAAGGTAGCCCACCGTTGGGGGTTCAGAGCAACCCCAAAGTCACCACACCAGCAGCTCAGGGCCGGTCAGGTGCAGAGTTCAAAGTGATGCCCAAAACGCATAGGCTAGAATGGAGAGAAGGGGGGTGCCCCGGTTCCGGTCTGCTTGCAGGTAAGTACCCGCGTCTTCGGAGGGCAAACCAGGGGGGTTTTGTAGGGCACCGGGGGGGACACAAGCCCACACAGAAATTTCACCCTCAGCGGCGCGGGGGCGGCCGGGTGCAGTGTAGAAACAAGCGTCGGGTTCGCAATGTTAGTCTATGAGAGATCTCGGGATCTCTTCAGCGCTGCAGGCAGGCAAGGGGGGGATTCCTCGGGGAAACCTCCACTTGGGCAAGGGAGAGGGACTCCTGGGGGTCACTTCTCCAGTGAAAGTCCGGTCCTTCAGGTCCTGGGGGCTGCGGGTGCAGGGTCTCTCCCAGGCGTCGGGACTTTAGGTTCAAAGAGTCGCGGTCAGGGGAAGCCTCGGGATTCCCTCTGCAGGCGGCGCTGTGGGGGTTCAGGGGGGACAGGTTTTGGTACTCACAGTATCAGAGTAGTCCTGGGGTCCCTCCTGAGGTGTTGGATCGCCACCAGCCGAGTCGGGGTCGCCGGGTGCAGTGTTGCAAGTCTCACGCTTCTTGCGGGGAGCTTGCAGGGTTCTTTAAAGTTGCTGGAAACAAAGTTGCAGCTTTTCTTGGAGCAGGTCCGCTGTCCTCGGGAGTTTCTTGTCTTTTCGAAGCAGGGGCAGTCCTCAGAGGATGTCGAGGTCGCTGGTCCCTTTGGAAGGCGTCGCTGGAGCAGGATCTTTGGAAGGCAGGAGACAGGCCGGTGAGTTTCTGGAGCCAAGGCAGTTGTCGTCTTCTGGTCTTCCGCTGCAGGGGTTTTCAGCTGGGCAGTCCTTCTTCTTGTAGTTGCAGGAATCTAATGTTCGATGGCATCTGTCGCTGTAGATACGCATGTTCTGCAATAGCTCGCCATCTGGTGTTGGGCCGGAGTGTTACAAGTTGTTTTTCTTCGAAGAAGTCTTTCGAGTCACGGGACCGAGTGACTCCTCCTTTTGTCTCCATTGCGCATGGGCGTCGACTCCATCTTCGATTGTTTTTTTTCCGCCATCGGGTTCGGACGTGTTCCTGTCGCTCCGAGTTTCGGAACAGAAAAAATAGTTAATTTCGGAAGATTTTCGTCGGTATTGTTGCGTTCGGGATCGGCGTACTTACATTCAACACCGCATCGAAGATCGAAGAGCTCCGGTGCCCTTCGGGGTAGTTTTTCGATCCTCCGTCGGGGCCTGGTCGGCCCGACCGCGTGCTGAGGAACGCCGATGGAACGGACCCCTTTCCGTTTCTGCCCCAAATGCCACAATAAATACCCCTACACAGACCAACACTTGGTCTGCAACCTGTGCCTGTCACCTGAGCACAGCGAAGACACCTGCGAGGCCTGTCGTGCGTTCCGGTCCCGAAAAACACTCCGAGACCGTCGAGCCAGAAGACTTCAAATGGCGTCCGCACCGACAGCCCGACGGGAGTTCGAGGAACAGGAAGAGGAAGGTACCTTCTCGATCCAAGACTCAGACTCCGAAGGATTCGACGATACACAAACCGTGAGTAAGACGTCGAAAACCACACAAAGAAACATTTACAAGGCCCAAGGGACGCCACTGCCACCAGGCCATGGCTCAACCCATAAAATCGGTGACCGACCGTCGGCACCGAAAAAGGCCCAAACGGTGCCGAGATCGTCCGACTCCGGTCGAGACACCGGCACGCAGCCTTCTCGGGACCGAGAAAGTGCTGGAGACAAGCCTCGACACCGAGATGCCGGTGTGGACACGGCTCGACGCCGAGACAGCGGCACCGAAACAGATCGACGCCGAGAGGTTTCGGCCCCGAAAAGAAAAAAAGTCACCTCGGAGCCGAAAAAACACGCAGACAAAGTTTCCACGCCGAAACAAACTGCAAGCGACCCAGCTTCAGGCTCTTATACAGAAGAGCACTCGCTAACCTCCCAAATGCAGAAGCATAGGTTTGAGGAAGAGCTACAAGCAACTGATGCGGACCATACGCAAAAGCGTATCTTCATTCAGCAGGGGACAGGAAAAATAAGCACCCTTCCCCCCATTAGGAGAAAGAGAAGGTTGGAGTTCCAGACGGAACAAGCACCACAACCAAAAGTGGTGAAAAGAGTTACACCACCACCCTCTCCTCCGCCCGTGATTAACGTTTCACCAGCACAAACGCCATCACACTCCCCAGCTCACACCACCATGAGCCAGGGTGACCAAGACCAGGACGCATGGGACCTATACGACGCCCCAGTGTCAGATAACAGCCCAGAGGCATACCCTACAAAACCATCTCCACCAGAAGACAGCACCGCGTACTCTCAGGTGGTGGCTAGAGCAGCACAATTTCACAACGTAAGCCTCCACTCAGAACAGGTCGAGGATGATTTCTTGTTCAACACACTCTCCTCCACCCACAGCTCCTACCAAAGCCTGCCTATGCTCCCTGGTATGCTCCGGCACGCAAAAGACATATTTAAGGACCCGGTCAAAAGTAGGGCAATCACACCAAGGGTGGAAAAAAAGTATAAGCCGCCTCCTACGGACCCGGCTTTCATCACAACACAGCTGCCACCAGACTCTGTTGTTGTAGGAGCAGCTAGGAAAAGGGCCAACTCTCACACATCTGGAGATGCACCACCCCCAGATAAAGAAAGCCGCAAGTTTGATGCAGCTGGTAAACGAGTCGCAGCACAAGCTGCAAACCAGTGGCGCATCGCGAACTCCCAGGCACTACTTGCGCGCTATGACAGAGCCCACTGGGACGAGATGCAACATCTCATTGAACATCTGCCCAAAGACTTCCAAAATAGGGCAAAACAAGTGGTTGAGGAGGGACAGGCCATCTCCAACAACCAGATCCGCTCCTCCATGGACGCTGCAGATACAGCTGCACGGACAATTAATACATCTGTAACTATCAGAAGGCATGCATGGCTCCGAACGTCTGGATTTAAACCAGAGATTCAACAAGCAGTTCTCAATATGCCTTTTAATGAAAAAGAACTGTTCGGTCCAGAAGTGGACACAGCGATTGAGAAACTCAAAAAAGATACGGACACTGCCAAAGCCATGGGCGCACTCTACTCCCCGCAGAGCAGAGGGAATTACAGCTCATTCCGTAAAACGCCCTTTCGAGGGGGGTTTCGGGGTCAAAGCACACAAGCCAGCACCTCACAAGCCACACCGTCCAGTTACCAAGGACAGTATAGAGGAGGTTTTCGGGGACAATATAGAGGAGGGCAATTCCCTAGAAATAGAGGAAGATTCCAAAGCCCCAAAACCCCTACTACTAAACAGTGACTCACATGTCACTCACCCCCTCCACACAACACCAGTGGGGGGACGAATAGGTCATTATTACACAGCATGGGAAAAAATCACTACAGACACTTGGGTTCTAGCAATTATCCAACATGGTTACTGCATAGAATTTCTACAGTTCCCTCCAAACATACCACCAAAAGCACAAAATTTAACAACACACCATTCCAATCTCCTAGAGATAGAAGTGCAGGCACTATTGCAAAAGAATGCAATCGAATTAGTGCCAAACACACAAATAAACACAGGAGTTTACTCACTGTACTTTCTGATACCAAAGAAGGACAAAACACTGAGACCAATCCTAGACCTCAGAGTAGTCAACACTTTCATCAAATCAGACCACTTCCACATGGTCACACTACAAGAAGTATTGCCATTGTTAAAGCTGCACGACTACATGGCAACTTTAGACCTCAAGGATGCTTATTTCCATATACCAATACACCCATCGCACAGGAAATACCTAAGGTTTGTATTCAAAGGAATACATTACCAATTCAAGGTACTGCCTTTCGGATTAACAACCGCACCAAGAGTCTTTACCAAATGTCTAGCGGTAGTCGCTGCACACATCAGAAGGCAGCAAATACATGTGTTCCCATATCTAGACGACTGGCTAATCAAGGCCCATTCGTTAATAGAGTGCTCAAATCACACAAATCATATCATACAAACCCTCTTCAAACTAGGGTTCACCGTCAATTTCACAAAATCAAAAATTCTGCCACGCAAGGTACAACAATACCTGGGAGCCATAATAGACACATCAAAAGGAGTAGCCACTCCAAGTCCACAAAGAATTCAAAATTTCAACACCATCATACAACGCATGTATCCAACACAAAAAAATACAAGCAAAGATGGTATTACAACTCCTAGGCATGATGTCATCATGCATAGCCATTGTCCCAAACGCAAGACTGCACATGAGGCCCTTACAACAATGCCTAGCATCACAGTGGTCTCAAGCACAGGGTCACCTTCTAGATCTGGTGTTAATAGACCGCCAAACTTACCTCTCGCTTCTGTGGTGGAACAACATAAATTTAAACAAGGGGCGGCCTTTCCAAGACCCAGTGCCACAATACGTAATAACAACAGATGCTTCCATGACAGGGTGGGGAGCACACCTCGATCAACACAGCATACAAGGACAATGGAACGTACATCAAACAAAACTGCATATCAATCACCTAGAACTTCTTGCAGTTTTTCAAGCACTAAAAGCTTTCCAACCAATAATAGTTCACAAATACATTCTCGTCAAAACAGACAACATGACAACAATGTATTATCTAAACAAGCAGGGAGGGACGCACTCCACGCAGTTAAGCCTGTTAGCACAAAAAATTTGGCATTGGGCAATTCACAACCAAATTCGCCTAATTGCACAGTTTATACCAGGGATACAAAATCAACTCGCAGACAATCTCTCTCGAGATCACCAACAGGTCCACGAATGGGAAATTCACCCCCAAATACTGAACACTTATTTCAAACTCTGGGGAACACCTCAGATAGACTTGTTTGCGACAAGGGAGAACGCAAAATGCCAAAACTTCGCATCCAGATACCCACACAAACAATCCCAAGGCAATGCCCTATGGATGAACTGGTCAGGGATATTTGCTTACGCTTTTCCTCCTCTCCCTCTCCTTCCTTACCTGGTAAACAAACTCAGTCAAAGCAAACTCAAACTCATATTGATAGCACCAACTTGGGCAAGGCAACCCTGGTACACAACGCTGCTAGACCTATCAGTGGTACCCTGCATCAAATTGCCCAACAGGCCAGATCTGTTGACACAGCACAACCAAAAGATCAGACACCCAGATCCAGCATCGCTGAATCTAGCAATCTGGCTCCTGAAATCCTAGAATTCGGGCACTTACAACTTACCCAAGAATGTATGGAAGTCATAAAACAAGCAAGAAGGCCATCCACCAGGCACTGCTATGCAAGTAAATGGAAGAGGTTTGTTTGCTACTGCCATATTAATCAAATACAACCATTACACACAACTCCAGAACATGTAGTGGGTTACTTGCTTCACTTACAAAAATCTAACCTAGCTTTCTCTTCCATTAAGATTCACCTTGCAGCAATATCTACATACCTGCAGACTACCTATTCAACTTCCCTATATAAAATACCAGTCATTAAAGCATTCATGGAGGGCCTTAGGAGAATTATACCACCAAGAACACTACCTGTTCCTTCATGGAACCTAAATGTTGTCCTAACTAGACTTATGGGTCCACCATTTGAACCCATGCACTCCTGCGACATACAGTTCCTAACCTGGAAGGTGGCATTTCTCATCGCCATTACTTCCCTGAGAAGAGTAAGCGAGATTCAGGCGTTTACTATACAGGAACCTTTTATACAACTACACAAAAATAAAGTCGTCCTAAGGACCAATCCTAAATTTTTGCCAAAGGTTATTTCACCGTTCCATCTAAATCAAACAGTGGAACTTCCGGTGTTCTTTCCACAGCCAGATACCGTAGCCGAAAGGGCACTACATACATTAGATGTCAAAAGAGCATTAATGTATTACATTGACAGAACACAGAACATCAGAAAGACTAAACAACTCTTTATTGCATTTCAAAAACCTCATGCAGGAAACCCAATTTCAAAACAAGGTATAGCCAGATGGATAGTTAAATGCATCCAAATCTGCTACCTTAAAGCTAAACGACAGCTGCCCATTACACCAAAGGCACACTCAACCAGAAAGAAAGGTGCTACCATGGCCTTTCTAGGAAACATCCCAATGCAAGAAATATGTAAGGCAGCCACATGGTCTACGCCTCACACATTCACCAAGCACTACTGTGTAGACGTGTTATCCGCACAACAAGCCACAGTAGGTCAAGCTGTATTAAGGACATTATTTCAGACTACTTCCACTCCTACAGGCTGATCCACCGCTTTTGGGGAAATAACTGCTTACTAGTCTATTGCAGAACATGCGTATCTACAGCGACAGATGCCATCGAACTGAAAATGTCACTTACCCAGTGTACATCTGTTCGTGGCATCAGTCGCAGTAGATTCGCATGTGCCCACCCGCCTCCCCGGGAGCCTGTAGCAGTTTGGAAGTTACCTTCAATTATTTATATATGTATCATCTCAACCTTAAATAAGTGCATACTTAGTCACTCCATTGCATGGGCACTATTACTACAATTCAACTCCTACCTCACCCTCTGCGGGGAAAAACAATCGAAGATGGAGTCGACGCCCATGCGCAATGGAGACAAAAGGAGGAGTCACTCGGTCCCGTGACTCGAAAGACTTCTTCGAAGAAAAACAACTTGTAACACTCCGGCCCAACACCAGATGGCGAGCTATTGCAGAACATGCGAATCTACTGCGACTGATGCCACGAACAGATGTACACTGGGTAAGTGACATTTTCATTTCTAGGGTTCAGGGTAGCCCTTAAATACTAAATTTAAGGGCGTGTTTAGGTCTGGGGGGTTAGTAGCCAATGGCTACTAGCCCTGAGGGTGGGTACACCCTCTTTGTGCCTCCTCCCAAGGGGAGGGGGTCACAATCCTAACCCTATTGGGGGAATCCTCCATCTGCAAGATGGAGGATTTCTAAAAGTTAGAGTCACCTCCGCTCAGGACACCTTAGGGGCTGTCCTGACTGGCCAGTGACTCCTCCTTGTTGCTTTCTTTGTTCCCTCCAGCCTTGCCGCCAAAAGTGGGGGCCGTGGCCGGAGGGGGCGGGCAACTCCACTAAGCTGGAGTGCCCTGCTGGGCTGTGACAAAGGGGTGAGCCTTTGAGGCTCACCGCCAGGTGTTACAGCTCCTGCCTGGGGGAGGTGTTAGCATCTCCACCCAGTGCAGGCTTTGTTACTGGCCTCAGAGTGACAAAGGCACTCTCCCCATGGGGCCAGCAACATGTCTCTGGTGTGGCAGGCTGCTGGAACTAGTCAGCCTACACAGACAGTCGGTTAAGTTTCAGGGGGCACCTCTAAGGTGCCCTCTGTGGTGTATTTTACAATAAAATGTACACTGGCATCAGTGTGCATTTATTGTGCTGAGAAGTTTGATACCAAACTTCCCAGTTTTCAGTGTAGCCATTATGGTGCTGTGGAGTTCGTGTTTGACAGACTCCCAGACCATATACTCTTATGGCTACCCTGCACTTACAATGTCTAAGGTTTTGTTTAGACACTGTAGGGGTACCATGCTCATGCACTGGTACCCTCACCTATGGTATAGTGCACCCTGCCTTAGGGCTGTAAGGCCTGCTAGAGGGGTGGCTTACCTATACTGCATAGGCAGTGAGAGGCTGGCATGGCACCCTGAGGGGAGTGCCATGTCGACTTACTCGTTTTGTCCTCACTAGCACACACAAGCTGGCAAGCAGTGTGTCTGTGCTGAGTGAGAGGTCTCCATGGTGGCATAAGACATGCTGCAGCCCTTAGAGACCTTCCTTGGCATCAGGGCCCTTGGTACTAGAAGTACCAGTTACAAGGGACTTATCTGGATGCCAGGGTCTGCCAATTGTGGATACAAAAGTACAGGTTAGGGAAAGAACACTGGTGCTGGGGCCTGGTTAGCAGGCCTCAGCACACTTTCAATTGTAAACATAGCATCAGCAAAGGCAAAAAGTCAGGGGGCAACCATGCCAAGGAGGCATTTCCTTACACTGACCCTACGTATCATAATAATTCAGTGTGAGAGGGGCACCAATGGGTTTGAATCCATAGGTGAAGATGTGTATCTGTACTACCTTTACTATGTGCCTTCTACATATGCAGTATCCCTGTGAAAGCACACCTACCGTACACATTTCTTACCCATTCATGTCTTTGTCCTCATCATAGTCTCCTGACTAATGCTGTATAATTGCAGAGTGAAGCTATAGTAATGCCTTCCATCCCGAACCACTTGAAGCTCAAGAAAATCTTCTTTCATGTGCCATCAGCACACTTATTGTGCTAAATCCAACTCCTTCCAGTTTGTGGGTGCAAGTTGGGGGTTTCAGAGTATGCCTTGCAAGGCCTACTCCTCAAACTGAGCTACCATTGAAGCTAAGGCAGACATGATGGTGATACTACCTAAGGTTTCTAAGAAGCCAAACATATATCCCGTGGGACTCATTCACCAACACTTCTTCTTTTGACTTTTGTTTTGAAAGTGATGCTACAAATTGTTTGCACACTTCAAAACAAGTAGAAATTTTGGTGAATATGACCCACATGGCATTTGTTTGACTTATTACACTTACTCTGGTTCTCGTTGGCAATGAGGGTGGTCCTTGTGTAGCATACATAAGTTCCCTAACAAGAACTTCAAAATTCAGTCACGCCTTTAACATTTTGCCACACAGGGTATTCTGTGAAAATGTGGCATATGTTCTGTCCACTAACTAGTATGTGCAGTGTGGGGACTATAATGCATTTTAATCATCGAACAGAACACCCACCATGTTCTGACAGCAGATAAGTGTTGAGAAGGCCACAAGGAAGTCCATGATTTCTGAAGTAGATGAACTAAAATTCTGTGGCTGCTTGCCTAACGAAGTAGTGGCCCTTGGACATAGGTATCACAGCCATTGAAAGGTTTGTCCAACGGCAGCCCCACCTCACTCAATTTCCCAGAAGTTTGCTTTAGTATGATACAACATAAAGCAAGTAAGAAAATGCAGGGCTGGGTGAGATGGACTCTTGGGAAAACATGACTCTTATGCCTCTTTCCCTGCTTCGAGCACACTTTACATTAACGATATGGTTTTTTTTTCTGGGTGCTTTAGGAATGCGATCAGCATTGTGTCAGCCTTGCCACATCCTCCAGAACATAAAAAGTGGAGGCTGCTGCTTCTGTAGCGCAGTGAGGCTTTCAACCGCAGACAACTGAAAGTTAAGGAGAGACATGAGTCTTCCTGTGGTTGTCTGACGATAAACAACATACGCAGTATATGTTGCCATCTGGATCAGGTGGGTAAACAAATTCTTGTACCAAGTGCAAGTTTTACAACTCTCATTGTATGGTTGAAGAACCTGGTTGTTCTTGTCCACTCCACCCAGGTACTTATTGTAATCAAGTATACAGGTGGGCTTGTGGACTTAGGCCATCTGACCCCAAACCATGATTGGTGAACTGTAGTCAGCACGTACACATCACAGATGGTCCCAGGGCAATGCAGCAGAATTGTCATTGACATGCAGCATCTGCTGCAATAGCAAGAAAATAATCTCTGCTCTATGTTGCGAAGATGGGAGTTGCTTTCTGCACAAATCCCATTTTGAGCATTAGGCCCAAAAGTATCTTCAGCTCCGCCAGTGAAGTAGGAGTAGGTGTTCCCTAGAACGGGTCCCTAGAGTGCCTCCATACTCCCTCAAACTGTTCAGCATGCACATTTGTTTGCTGCACAATTTGCTGAAGGAAGTCAACATCCAAAAAGAGATGGATGTAATCAATTGGCAAAAAGTTGGCCGTATTGACTTTACATCCAGCGTCAGCTGTGAAAGGTGGAATTTGGGGCTTAACTAAATTGGGCGCCTGCCAAGAGAGTACTCTCTCTTGCTCTGCTTGCCACCACACACACTTCCTCTCTGGGTTGTGCTAACCTTCTGTTTTCCCGCTGCACAGACTATGCTTGTGAAGGCCAACGTCTACTCCAGGCCTTTCGATCTTGAGGAAACAGGTTTCGGAGCTGAAAAGACCCATATCTACAGAGGGGCATGGACTTTCCAAACAATTGAAAGAAAGCCATAGATTTGCAGAAGAATTTATGCAAATGGAGGAATTTGACGAAAAACAGGCCAGAATCCAAATTCATAAAGACACTGGAAAGATCCTCACTGCACCTAAAAACAAAGAGGAAGCGGGCCTTTCAAGGACATTTGGACACTGACCAGCCACCGGCTAAAGTGCACCTCCTCAGTTCTCACCTCACCAGTCTCCTCCTCATTCTCCTCAACTAACTGGGACGAGATGAAAGACCTCATCCAGCATCTCCCCAAGGATTAACAGAAAAGAACCCAGCAAATAGTCGAGGAGGGGCAGGCCATTACCAATAATCAAATCAGGTCAGCGTTAGACTCCGCAGACACAGCCGCAAGAACTATTATTCCAGCTGTCACCATTAGACGACACGCATGGCTTCGGTCGTCAGGCTTTAAACCTGAAATCCAGCAAGCTATTCTTAACATGTCATTTAATGAAAAACAGCTGTTTGGCACACAGGTTGATACAGCCATTGAGAAAATGAAAAAGGACGCCGACACTGCTAAAGCTATGGGGGCGCCTTACTTGAGGAACTTTGAATGAAAGCAATATCACATACAGTCTTTGTAATAATGGCAATAGGCTATTTTCAAAGTGGACACAGTGCAAAAATCAACAGTTCCTGGGGGAGGTAAGTAAAGGTTAGTTTTGGAGGTAAATAAAACACGTACAAGTCTCAAGTTTGGGGCATAGGCAGCCCACTGTTGGGGGTACAAGGCAACCCAAAGTTACCACACCAGCAGCTCAGGGCCGGTCAGGTGCAGAGGTCATAGAGGTGGCCAAAACACATAGGCGCCTATGGGGAACAGGGGTGCTCCGGTCCCAGTCTGTCAGCAGGTAAGTACTTGCGTCCTCGGGGGGCAGACCGGGGTTTTGTAGAGCACCGGGGGACACACGAGAAGGCACACAAAGTACACCCTCAGCGGCACAGGAGCGGCCGGGTGCAGTGAGCAAAGCAGGTGTCTGGTTTTAGATCGAAAACAATGGAGGTACCCGGGGGTCACTCTAGCGGTGCTGGCAGGCACGGGGGCTTCTCGGGACAGCCACCACCTGGGCTAGGCAGAGGGTGGCCTGGGGGGGGGTCACTCCTGCGTTGAAGTTCGGTTCCTTCAGGTCCTGGGGGCTGCGGGTGCAGTGTTGGTTCCAGGTGTCGGGTCCCTTGTTACAGGCAGTAGCAGTCACGGGGAGCCTCTGGATTCTCCCTGCAGGCGTCGCTGTGGGGGCTCAGGGGGGTCGTCTCTGGTAACTCACTGGCTCGCAGTCGCCAGGGAGTCCTCCCTGAGGTGTTGGTTTTCTGCAGGTCGAGCCGGTGGCGTCGGGTGCAGAGGGTGAAGTCTCACGCTTCTGGCGGGAAACGTGAAGTCTTAGGAAGTTGCTTCTTTGTTGCAAAGAAGTTGCAGGTTTTGAACAGAGCCGCTGTTCACTGGAGATTCTTGGTCCTTGGGTACAGGACAGTCCTCTGAGGCTTCAGAGGTCACTGGTCCCTGCTGGATGCGTCGCTGTTGCAGTTTTCTTCGAAGTTGGGAGACCGGCCGGTAGGGCTGGGGCCAAAGCAGTTGTCATCTCCGTCTTCTCTGCAGGGCTTCAGGTCAGCAGTCCTTCTTCTTTGTTAAGGTTGCAGCAATCTGATTTCCTGGGATCTGGAGAGCCCCTAAATACTGAATGTAGGTGTATGTTTAGGTCTGGGAGGGCAGTAGCCAATGGCTACTGTCCTGGAGGGTGGCTACACCCTCTTTGTGCCTCCTCCCTGTGGGGAGGGGGGCACATCCCTAATCCTATTGGGGGAATCCTCCACCCTCAAGATGGAGGATTTCTAAAAGCAGGAGTCGCCTCAGCTCAGGTCACCTTAGGGGCTGTCCTGACTGGTGGGTTGCTCCTCCTTGTTTTCCTCATTATCTCCTCCAGCCTTGCCGCCAAAAGTGGGGGCAGTGGCCGGAGGGGTGGGCATCTCCACTAGCTGGGATGCCCTGTGGTGCTGTAACAAAAGGGGTGAGCCTTTGAGGCTCACCGTCAGGTGTTACAGTTCCTGCAGGGGGAGGTGAGAAGCACCTCCACCCAGTACAGGCTTTGTTCCTGGCCACAGAGTGGCAAAGGCACTCTCCCCATGTGGCCAGCAACATGTCTGGTTTGTGGCAGGCTGGCAGAAACTAGCCAGCCTACACTGGAAGTTGGGTTGGTATTCAGGGGGCACTCCTAAGGTGCCCTCTGGGTGTATATCACACTAAATTGCACACTGGCATCAGTGTGCATTTATTGTGCTGAGAAGTTTGATACTAAACTTCCCAGTTTTCAGTGTAGCCATTATAGAACTGTGGAGTTCGTGTATGACAAACTCCCAGACCATATACTCTTATGGCTACCCTGCACTTGACACTGTAGGGGCATAGTGCTCATGTACATTTGCCCTTACCTGTGGTGTAGTGCACCCTGCCTTAGGGCTGTAAGGCCTGCTAGATGGGTGATTTACCTATGCCACAGGCAGTGTGAGGTTGGCATGGCACTCTGAGGGGAGTGCCATGTTGACTTAGTCATTTTCTCCCCACCAGCACACACAAGCTGTGATGCAGTGTGCATGTGCTGAGTGAGGGGTCCCTAGGGTTGCATAAGACATGCTGCAGCCCTGAGAGACCTTCCCTGGCATCAGGGCCCTTGGTACCAGGAGTACCAGTTACAAGGGACTTACCTGAGTGCCAGGGTTGTGCCAATTGTGGAGACAGATACAGTTTAGGGAAAGAACACTGGTGCTGGGGCCTGGTTAGCAGGCTCCCAGCACACTTTCAAATCATAACTTAGCATCAGCAAAGGCAAAAAGTTAGGGGGTAACCATGCCAAAGAGGCATTTCCTTACACAATCTCAAAACAAGGAATAGCCAGATGGATAGTAAAGTGCATCCAAACCTGTTGCCTAAAAGCAAAAAGACAGCTATTAGTAACACCAAAGGCACACTCCACCAGGAAGAAAGGAGCAACAATGGCATTTCTAGGGAATATACCAATGACCGAAATCTGTAAAGCAGCCACTTGGTCAACACCCCATACATTTACCAAGCATTACTGTGTAGATGCGTTGGCAACACAACAAGCCACAGTAGGACAGGCTGTACTAAGAACACTATTTCAAACAACTTCAACTCCTACAGGCTGACCACCGCTTATGGGAGGAGAACTGCTTTGAAGTCTATGCATAGCATGTGTATCTGCAGCTACACATGCCATCGAACAGAAAATATCACTTACCCAGTGTACATCTGTTTGTGGCATGTTCCGCGCCCTCCCTCCTCCCCAGGAGCCTGTAGCCGTTTAAGTTACACTTCAGTTTGTACATATGCATGGACATCTTTCTTTACGCTCTATCATTCCTACCTTACCCTCTGCGGGAAAACAATCTAAGATGGAGTCGATGCCCATGCGCAATGGAGCCCAAAAGGAGGAGTCACTCGATCCTGTGACTCAGACTTCTTCAAAGAAAAACAACTTGTAACACTCAGAGCCCAACACTAGATGGCAGGACCTGTGCATAGCTTGTGAATCTGCAGCAGAACATGCCACGAACAGATGTACACTGGGTAAGTGACATTATATATATATATATATATATATATATATCTATATGTGTGTATGTGTGTGTATGTATGTATATATGTGTATATATGTGTTCGGTGGCATGTGTAGCTGCAGATACACATGCTGTGCACATCCCGCCATCTGGTGTTGGGCTCGGAGTGTTACAAGTTGTTTTTCTTCGAAGAAGTCTTTTCGAGTCACGAGACCGAGGGACTCCTCCCATTTCGACTCCATTGCGCATGGGCGTCGACTCCATCTTAGATTGTTTTTTTTCCGCCATCGGGTTCGGACGTGTTCCTTTTCGCTCCGTGTTTCGGGTCGGAAAGTTAGTTAGAATCTTGGAAAAATCGTCGGTATTGTTTGCGTTCGGTATCTGGTTAGTTACAACAGATCGACACCGAATTAAGAAGAGCTCCGGTGGCCCTTCGGGGTTTTTTCGATCCCCGTCGGGGCCTGGTCGGCCCGGCCACGTGTCTCTTCAAGGCTGATGGAACGGACCCCATTCCGCTTCTGTCCAAAATGCCATAACAAGTATCCATATACAGATCAGCATCTGGTCTGTAACTTGTGTCTGTCTCCAGAGCACAAGGAGGATACCTGTGAAGCCTGTCGAGCGTTTCGGTCGAGGAAGACATTAAGAGACTGAAGAGCAAGAAGACTGCAGATGGCGTCGGCGCCGACAGGACAAGGGCGTTTCGAGGAGGAAGAAGAAAGCTTCTCCATCCATGAATCGGACTCGGACGAGCTCTATCCCGAAGAAACGCCGAAAACCGTGAGTAAGACATCGAAACATAAAACTCACGAGAAGACAACAAAAGCCCAGGGGACGCCACCGCCAACAGGCCATGGCTTAACCCGAAAGATAGGTGACCGATCATCGGCACCGAAAAAGGGCATGCATGTGGCAAAGTCATCCGACTCCGGTCGAGATACCGCCACACAGCAATCTCGGGCCCGAGACACCGGCCCGAACAGATTCGGCACCGAGACAGTGGCACCGAAATGGTTCGGCACCGAGAAACCACGACGCCGAAAATAAAGAAGGTTGCCTTGGAGCCCAAAAAGGCGACCGAAAAGATTTAGATTCCGAAACATCCAGCATCGGAACCAAAAACAGGTTCCTACACAGAGGAACAGGGATTGTCCTCCCAGATGAAGGACATAAGTTCGGAGAGGAACTTCAATCTGTTGAGCCAGACTACACTCAAAGAAGGCTCCACATTCAAAAAGACACAGGGAAGATAAGCACTCTTCCCCCAATTAAGATGAAAAGAAGACTTGCCTTTCAAGAAAAGGACAAGCAGCCACAGGCAAAGGTGGCAAAACAAACAACTCCACCACCATCTCCACCACCATCGATGCACACATCACCGGTAGCCACTCCACCACTGATGCAATCTCCGACTCATACTGCAATGAGTCAAGATGATCCTGATGCATGGGACCTTTATGATGCTCCTGTATAAGATAACAGCCCAGACTGTTACCCTACAAGGCCGTCGCCAACTGAAGACAGTACATCCTACACGCAGGTGGTCTCAAGGGCAGCTGCGTTTCATAACGTCACCTTGCTTTCAGAACCAATTGAGGATTACTTTTTATTTAATACACTCTCCTCCACTCATAGCCAATACCAAAGCTTACCTATGCTCCCAGGAATGCTAAAACATTCAAAACAAATATTTCAGGAGCCGGTTAAAGGCAGAGCCATAACTCCAAGGGTGGAAAAAAAGTATAAGCCACCACCAACAGACCATGTTTATATTACGCAGCAATTAACACCAGATTCTGTGGTGGTTGGGGCAGCTCGCAAGAGAGCAAACTCTCATACCTCAGGAGATGCACCACCTCCAGACAAAGAGAGTCGCAAATTTGATGCTGCGGGTAAAAGAGTTGCAGCACAAGCAGCAAACCAATGGCGTATTGCCAATTCACAAGCACTTTTGGCAAGATACGATAGAGCTCATTGGGACGAAATGCAGCATTTCATAGAACACTTACCCAAAGAGTTCCAGAAAAGGGCACAACAAGTGGTAGAAGAAGGACAAAGTATCTCCAATAATCAGATACGGTCATCAATGGACGCAGCAGATACAGCTGCAAGGACAGTAAATACTGCAATAACAATAAGGAGACACGCATGGTTGCGTACGTCAGGATTCAAGCCGGAAATACAACAAGCCGTGCTGAATATGCCCTTTAATGAACAGCAGTTGTTTGGGCCGGAAGTCGACACCGCTATTGAAAAACTCAAAAAAGATACAGATACCGCAAAAGCCATGGGCGCACTCTACTCCCCACAAAGCAGAGGCACATTTCGCAAAACACCATTTAGGGGAGGGTTTCGAGGTCAACCTACAGAGGCCACAACCTCACAAGCAAGGGCCACTTATCAAAGCCAATACCAGCGAGGAAGTTTTCGGGGGCAATATAGAGGGGCACAATTCCCAAAAAATAGAGGGAAGTTCCAAAGCCCCAAAACCCCTCAAAACAAACAGTGACTTCCAAGTCACACATCCCCAACACATAACACCTGTGGGGGGGAGACTAGGACAATTTTACAAACACTGGGAAGAGATAACAACAGACACTTGGGTACTAGCAATTATCCAGCATGGTTATTGCATAGAATTTCTCAAATTCCCTCCAAACGTGCCACCGAAAAAACACAATATGTCAAAACAACATATAGATCTTCTAGGACTAGAAGTTCAGGCATTACTACTAAAAGAAGCAATAGAATTAGTACCAGAACACCAGAAAGGAACAGGAGTTTACTCTCTGTACTTTCTCATACCCAAAAAAGACAAGACTCTGACACCTATATTAGATCTACGAACATTAAATACCTACATCAAATCAGATCACTTTCACATGGTGACATTACAAGACGTAATCCCACTACTCAAACAACAAGACTACATGACAACACTAGACCTAAAGGATGCATATTTCCATATACCGATACATCCTTCACACAGAAAGTACTTAAGGTTTGTGTTCCAAGGAACAAATTACCAATTCAAGGTGTTGCCATTCGGAATAACAACTGCGCCAAGAGTTTTTACAAAGTGCCTAGCAGTCGTAGCTGCACATATCAGAAGGCAGCAAATACATGTGTTCCCGTACCTAGACGATTGGTTAATCAAAACCAACACTCTAGAAAGGTGTCCATAACACACAAAGTATGTCATAGAAACCCTACACAAACTAGGTTTCTCAATCAATTACACAAAGTCACACCTTCTGCCGTGTCAAACACAGCAATACTTAGGGGCGACAATCAACACAGCAAAAGGGATTGCCACTCCAAGTCCACAAAGGGTTCAGGCATTTCACAATGTAATACAGGCCATGTATCCAAATAAAAAAATACAAGTCAAAAAGGTGATGAAACTCCTAGGCATGATGTCCTCATGCATAGCCATTGTCCCAAAAGCAAGATTGCACATGCGGCCCTTACAACAGTGCCTAGCATCACAGTGGTCACAGGCACAGGGTCAAATTCTAGATCTGGTGTTGGTAGACCGCCAAACATACACCTCGCTTCAATGGTGGAACAGTATAAATTTAAACCAAGGGCGGCCTTTCCAAGACCCAGTGCCACAATACAGGGAGTGCAGAATTATTAGGCAAATGAGTATTTTTACCACATCATCCTCTTTATGCATGCTGTCTTACTCCAAGCTGTATAGGCTCGAAAGCCTACTACCAATTAAGCATATTAGGTGATGTGCATCTCTGTAATGAGAAGGGGTGTGGTCTAATGACATCAACACCCGATATCAGGTGTGCATAATTATTAGGCAACTTCCTTTCCTTTGGCAAAATGGGTCAAAAGAAGGACTTGACAGGCTCAGAAAAGTCAAAAATAGTGAGATATCTTGCAGAGGGATGCAGCACTCTTAAAATTGCAAAGCTTCTGAAGCGTGATCATCGAACAATCAAGCGTTTCATTCAAAATAGTCAACAGGGTCGCAAGAAGCGTGTGGAAAAACCAAGGCGCAAAATAACTGCCCATGAACTGAGAAAAGTCAAGCGTGCAGCTGCCACGATGCCACTTGCCACCAGTTTGGCCATATTTCAGAGCTGCAACATCACTGGAGTGCCCAAAAGCACAAGGTGTGCAATACTTAGAGACATGGCCAAGGTAAGAAAGGCTGAAAGACGACCACCACTGAACAAGACACACAAGCTGAAACGTCAAGACTGGGCCAAGAAATATCTCAAGACTGATTTTTCTAAGGTTTTATGGACTGATGAAATGAGAGTGAGTCTTGATGGGCCAGATGGATGGGCCCGTGGCTGGATTGGTAAAGGGCAGAGAGCTCCAGTCCGACTCAGACGCCAGCAAGGTGGAGGTGGAGTACTGGTTTGGGCTGGTATCATCAAAGATGAGCTTGTGGGGCCTTTTCGGGTTGAGGATGGAGTCAAGCTCAACTCCCAGTCCTACTGCCAGTTCCTGGAAGACACCTTCTTCAAGCAGTGGTACAGGAAGAAGTCTGCATCCTTCAAGAAAAACATGATTTTCATGCAGGACAATGCTCCATCACACGCGTCCAAGTACTCCACAGCGTAGCTGGCAAGAAAGGGTATAAAAGAAGGAAATCTAATGACATGGCCTCCTTGTTCACCTGATATGAACCCCATTGAGAACCTGTGGTCCATCATCAAATGTGAGATTTACAAGGAGGGAAAACAGTACACCTCTCTGAACAGTGTCTGGGAGGCTGTGGTTGCTGCTGCACGCAATGTTGATGGTGAACAGATCAAAACACTGACAGAATCCATGGATGGCAGGCTTTTGAGTGTCCTTGCAAAGAAAGGTGGCTATATTGGTCACTGATTTGTTTTTGTTTTGTTTTTGAATGTCAGAAATGTATATTTGTGAATGTTGGAATGTTATATTGGTTTCACTGGTAATAATAAATAATTGAAATGGGTATATATTTTTTTTTGTTAAGTTGCCTAATAATTATGCACAGTAATAGTCACCTGCACACACAGATATCCCCCTAACATAGCTAAAACTAAAAACAAACTAAAAACTACTTCCAAAAATATTCAGCTTTGATATTAATGAGTTTTTTGGGTTCATTGAGAACATGGTTGTTGTTCAATAATAAAATTAATCCTCAAAAATACAACTTGCCTAATAATTCTGCACTCCCTGTACGTAATAACAGATGCCTCCATGATAAGGTGGGGAGCACACCTAAATCAATACAGCATCCAAGGACAATCGGACACTCACCAAAAACAGTTTCACATAAATCACTTAGAACTATTGGCAGTATTTCTAGCGCTGAAAGCATTTCAACCCATAATAAGCTACAAACACATTCTTGTCAAAACAGACAACATGACAACGATGTATTACCTGAACAAACAGGGAGGCACACACTCAACACAGTTGTGTCTCCTGGCACAGAAAATATGGCATTGGGCGATTCACAACCACGTTCGCCTAATAGCACAATTTATTCCAGGAATTCAGAACCAGCTAGCGGACAATCTTTCTCGGGATCACCAACAGATCCACGAATGGGAGATTCACCCCCAAATACTGAATACTTACTTCCAGAGTTGGGGAGCGCCACAAATAGATCTATTTGCAACAAAGGAAAACGCAAAATGCCAAAACTTCGCATCCAGGTACCCACAAAATCAGTCTCAGGGCAATGCGTTATGGATGAGTTGGTCAGGGATATTTGCTTACGCTTTTCCCCCTCTCCCACTCCTTCCATATCTAGTAAACAAGCTGAGTCAAAACAAACTCAAACTCATACTAATAGCACCGACATGGGCAAGGCAACCTTGGTACACAACACTACTAGACCTCTCAGTAGTGCCTCATGTCAAACTACCAAACATACCAGATCTGTTAACGCAACACAAACAACAGATCAGACACCCAAATCCAGCATCGCTGAATCTAGCAATCTGGCTCCTGAAGTCCTAGAGTTTGGACATTTAGACCTTACACAGGAATGTATAGAGGTCATAAAACAAGCTAGGAAACCTACCACTAGACATTGCTATGCAAATAAGTGGAAAAGATTTGTCTATTACTGCCACAATAATCAAATTCAACCCTTACACGCATCTGCCAAAGACATCGTAGGATACTTACTACATTTGCAAAAATCAAAGCTAGCTTTTTCTTCCATTAAAATACATCTTACATCAATTTCAGCTTACCTGCAAATTACGCACTCAACTTCTCTATTTAGAATACCAGTCATAAAAGCATTTATGGAAGGTCTAAAGAGAATTATACCACCAAGAACACCACCAGTTCCTTCGTGGAACCTCAACATTGTCTTAACACGACTCATGGGTCCACCTTTTGAGCCCATGCACTCTTGTGAAATGCAATACTTAACATGGAAAGTTGAATTTTTAATTGCCATCACATCTTTAAGAGTAAGTGAGATTCAAGCATTTACCATACAAGAACCATTTATTCAGATACACAAGCATAAGGTAGTTCTACGAACAAATCCTAAATTTTTATCAAAAGTCATATCACCGTTCCACTTAAATCAAACAGTAGAATTACCAGTGTTCTTCCCACAGCCAGACTCTGTAGCTGAAAGAGCACTACATACATTGGACATCAAAAGAGCGTTAATGTACTACATTGACAGAACAAAACTAATTCGCAAAACAAAACAATTATTTATTGCTTTCCAAAAACCTCATACAGGAAATCCAATTTCTAAGCAAGGCATTGCTAGATGGATAGTTAAGTGCATTCAAACCTGTTATCTTAAAGCTAAAAGAGAACTGCCTATTACACCAAAGGCACACTCAACTGGAAAGAAAGGTGCTACCATGGCTTTTCTAGGAAATATTCCAATGACAGAAATATGTAAGGCAGCTACATGGTCTACGCCTCATACATTTACCAAACACTACTGTGTAGACGTGCTAACAACACAGCAAGCCAC